>NC_140977.1:6949475-6986975 GCF_056783735.1 Eptatretus burgeri | reverse complement strand
GTTTCGCTATTTCCTGCTGCCAAGGATTCAGGGTTAACATTTACCAAAGTGACAACAGGTTCATCACTCGTGGTCTGTGTATCACCATCAATGGACTTTCCAATAGGTGAGTTTTTAACGAGTGAAAGAGTTTTCTTTCCTGCGATAACAGGTAAAGTGGTCTCTGTTCGGGAGACGTCTGTGTCCTCACCGGCAAGTAGGTTAAACTTGTTGGCCGAAGGTACCGGGTCCATTCCGGGTGAGCATTGTAGAGTGACGTCAGTCACAACTGGGAACATTACCGACAGATTCCTCGTTTGTAAATGCTCCCTTCTTCTGGGTTAAACGACCATCAGGTGAAGTCTTTCTCTTCCTTGATGAAACGATGGTGAAACCATCCCAAACATTTGTTTTGCTGTTAAGACTATAGGACTGGGAGGACTGGGCGTTATTACCGGACACGGGATTCGCATCCTTCACAGTTGAGGAAGAAGAAGATGTCGGATCCTTGTTGACAAGGTTTGTTTCATCGTTTGATGAGGTAACCTTTGGGCAAGGTCGTTTCAAGCGTCTGAAATTAACACATTCAAATCATTTCAAGGTGGCAGTGGTGCCGTATACTTGGTAATCGTGATTATCAATTTTGAGTTTTAAAACAATGTTCAAGGTTCTTTCAGCATTAGAAGGAGGAAGTACCACATAAGCTTGTCTCCTAAAAGACATCACATGCTTCGTCTGATCGTCCTGGCTACGTTAAGGTAACATAGTGATTTGAGAAACCACAGTACCATAACGAGAGTTCGAGGGATCAGCGTCTGATTCTTCAGGAAAGGAGCAGCGTTCGAGATAATGACCTTCACGGCCGGTGTGTCGAGAGGGGAGACGAGCACGAAATGTTCGTCGTCTGTTGATAGTCAGGTGGATACGATTTCATGAACCAGTTCTGTCTCGGATGCGAAGATAACCACACGTTTCTTCATTCACGAGGCTACACGAACTTTGTCAGTACTAATTATGTTTCCTGTTGCGATAACAAGATACAAGATCCTCGACGCTGACGTCGTCGGGCAGAATGCAGACGACGCAATGTTTCCGTGTTAATGCTTCAAATGCCGCATAATGGGAATACGAGGTCACATTTAGTAAGGGGAAGGAGGGGTGATTGCTCTCGTGCAGTAATTATGAGCCAAGAGTGGTTTCTAAAGGAAATAAACAGCTGCAGTGAAGAAAAACAATCAGTTGAAGGGCTGGGATGGGTCGCCAACTAAAAACTATCCACAAGAAGCTGTGGGCTCTTTCTCTCTCTCTCTCAGGGGAAAAATTATGTGAAGAGAAAACAGGGGAAAGGAGAGGGAAGGGGAGGGGAAAGGAGAGGGAAGGGGAGGGGAAAGGGGAGGGGAGAGGTGAACCGAAAGGCAAACCCTGAAATAACACGGACAGATGGGCGTGGTGGGGTGACGATGAGGAGAGGGAAGACTGAAGCGCTCGGTCGAACGAAGAGGGGAGGGTGGGAACACAGACAACAATGCATAGAAGGAAACAAAGCGGAAAAAGAGGTGAAAAAAGGGATAGAAAAGCGAAAAACAGGGCAGACCACAGCTCACCGAAACCACACAGCCGCGATGACACTCCACTCGACTCACCAAAAGCCAGCAGGGGGTGAGAGAGAGAGGGGTGGGGGGAGGAAGAGGAAAAGGTAAGGAGAGGAGGGTGGGGTGAACAAAGAGAAACCATCCCTGGGAATATGACCACAAATGAACTTCAGGTGGAAGCTCTCCTGGGCGCAGTGACGATCCTGAAGAGAGTCCTTGGCACAAAACTTTGAGAACAGAAAACTTTACAGCTTGGTCCATGAATTGTGAACTCTGACCGAAATGAAGGTGGATACTTTGAGCCCAATCTGGGAGGACTCCAATCCACATTCTGAAACCCGCATATGTAGATACCAGTCAACGACACACATACATGCACGCACACTTATTAGCATGAATATATTTTTCAGGGGGAAAAAAAGTCTTAAAATATGTTTCTTTTAAAGAAAAAACCCCAGGTTACTTATTTAGGGTTAACCCCCTGGGGATCTTTGCCTGGCCGAGGGTTAACTACATGACCACCACCGCCGCGCCTCAGAACAATGTGCCATTTCCTGTGTGTTTTATATTTCACGGCGATGGCCCCACTTCACACAGGAGGCACAAAGACTTCATCGGCTTGACCCAAGACCAGAACAGAATGAGAGGAAGGCCAACTGAACTATAACACAATGACTGTAAAATCTCAGGTATGAGAGGGTGGGAAAATCTGAAACACTGAACCCAAAGTGTTTACCAAACTAAATGTGAGGGTGGTGGTTGACAGCAAACTTGAAGACATGGAGGGGAGAGCACAGGACAACAGACTGGAAGAGAAAAATTGGAGGAAGATGGAAGGTGAACCTTGGGAGGGTGAAGTCGATGGTGGGGTGGGGGAAAGGGGTCACATTGAAGAGATTTTTTTTTCAGACAGCTCCCTGCCTGCACCAGGGAGACCCTCAAAAATATCTCGAAAGGAGGAGCAGAGGATCAGTTTTTGATGAGTGGAGTTCCAGGTCAGCTGTGGTGGAGAAATTTGTTGGAGTCACTGAAAGAGTAGGGCAAGATTGTCAGACATTTTGGTGGGGAAAGGGGAGGTCACAGTGAGGAGATACTTGTCTGAAGGCTGCCAGCTTGCATCATGGTGCCCTGCAAATAACTACCTGGAAAAGATCAGACAGGAAAGTAAGATGTTTTGATGATTAGAGTTCTGGGTCAGCAGCTGTGGAGAAATTTGATGGAGTCACCTCAACAGTAGGGCAAGATTGTCAGACACTTGGGGAGGGGAAAGGGGAGGTCACAGTGAGGAGATATTTGTCTGAAGGCTGCCAGCTTGGATCATGGTGGCCTGCAAATAATTATCTGGAAAAGAACAGGCAGGAGACTAAGAAGTTTTGATGATTACAGTTCAGCGTCAGCAGTTTTGAGTCAATTATTGGAACGACCTGGAAAATAACAAAAAATTGTGAGATATTTCTCCAGCTGAAAAAAAATACACACACTGGAGGGAATTTTGCATTCAGAAGGTCACTGTGGCGGGGCAGTTATGGAACGAGGTTTGGGTTCAGGTGCACAAATGTACCTAATAATTGCATGAACCATGATGTTTACTTGTTGATTGTTTCTTGTGAACCAACAAAACATCAAATTAAGGATTGTACAAATCTCTTAAAGAGGCACATTCTCTCTGGTCTCTGATCTGGTCCCATATGATCGATCTGAAAACATCCTGCATCATTGTGGATAAAACATCACCACTCAACAGCATGACCATCTGATTCTGCAGAGCTGGTGATTGTGATGTCTGATGCTGTTGCGATTCGATGATCGACACACGAGCATCCACTTCCGGGATCCCACCATCCCGTCTCCCGGTGCTTCTGTTCTTCGTGGAGTTTTTGGCCGTGCAGTCTGTGAAGGAGTTCACAAAATCATTATCAGATGGAGTTACAACTCCTTAAGTTAAATGAAATTAATTTTATTGTTTGTGTACTTCAGTGCAATGTACCCAATCTTAATTCCGGAAGCTTTAACTTCCAGCAAATGTTGCATTGTCGTTGACTGCAGCCATTTTTGGTCTGTAACACAAAGAGCAGCAAACGCGACACATGGAGAGAACCTTGTTTCAGGATATTATTTTCACTTCAAAACTGACATTTCTCAAAGTTGACGAAGCAAAAGCACAACCCTGTGGTGTACTCCTCTACCAAGAATCAATGAATCCTTGAGTAAATGGCCTCCCACTGAAAAGCATCACTTGTTCAATCATATATATATAATTCTGTTTGGGGCTGTATTTTATCACTTGGACCTTTTCAACCAAAATCAACTCTGGAATGGTCTTCGAACAAGATTGGTAGCCATACCCCGTGAGCTTATATCACTTACACACCTGGACGATGAGGCTGAGGCATCCAACAATTGCAATGATTATTTGGTCAATTCATCACCATTTATGTTGAGTGGCGGCACGGTTGAAGGAGACAATGAACAATGGCGTCGAATGTGGGATTTGAACACGTGTTGTGAAGGAACCCGTCTTCCTTCACAACATAAGTTCGGGGTTCAGATGGGAACACCAATGGATTAACCCAGAGGAAATGGTTCTTTGTTTCCATTGTGCTTAACATAATAGGAGATAAACTTATAAATTATCAAAACCAGGAAGGATAATTTACCTGAAGCGAATAAAACATTGATGTGTGGTGTTCTGTTCAATGTGTGTTGCAAGTTCGATTAAATCTGCCCTCTCATTATGAATGGCAAATGGAACGAGGAAATGAAAAGGAACATTAACATTGACTTACCTTGATGGAGTTTCCACATCCAGTGCATTTTTTGTGGTCTGCATCGGAATAAAATAAAAACAATAGATCGCACGTGCACACGACCAAACACCAAGACCTCAAAAATGAGATCAAAAGAGCTTGGGAGCTAAAGAGCGTCGAAATTGCAACACCAGTGATAATTGGAACAAGGGGAATAATAAAGAAGAACCTCAGTGAGATTAAAAAAAAAAACATCCCCGGGAATCTTCGAGGCTCTTGGAGGCTAGGAAACAAACGGGAAACAAACGAACTACAATTGGAGGCTGTCCGGGGTTCCGTGACGATCCTGAAAAGAGCCCTCGGGACAAAACTTTGAGAACAACAATGATGAACAGCTTGCTCCATGAACCGTGATCCCTTACCGAAGCGAAGATGGATACCTTGAGTCCTGGGAGGACTTCGTTCCATCCCCTGAAACCGGAAATTGGAGATAACAACCGACGACACACACGAGATCAGGGAGGTCTCCGTTCCACCAGATTGCAGCCAACAACAGCAACTTTCACATGTGCTCACGCTTGCACACACATACACAGTGCCTTCAGAAAGTATTCACAGCCCTCGACTTTTGTCACATTTTGTTGAATTCCAGCCTGAATTTAAAATGGATTAAATTTAGTTATTTTGTCACCGATCGACACAAAATACCCCATAATGACAAAGAGAAAACATGTTTTTAGAATTTTTTTACAAATTAATCAAAAGAGAAATGCAGAAATATCTCATTTACATAAGTATTCAACCCCCTGAGTCAATACTTTGGAGAAGTGTTGATTCAGGACACAACATGTCAGCAAGTCAACACCATCCCGACTGTCAAGCATGGAGGTGGCAGCATCATGTCATGGGGCTGTTTTCATCGGCACGGACTGGCAAGCTTGTCAGGATAGAAGGGACAATGGACGGTGCAAAGTACAGGAGAATCCTAGATGAAGACCTGCTTGGGTCAGCCATGAATCTGAAACTGGGTCGGAGATTCACGTTTCAGCAGGACATTGATCTGAAGCACAAAGCTAACGCCACAATGGAGTGGCTGAATAAGAAGAAAATGAATGTTCTTGAGTGGCCCAGTGAAGTCCTGACTGTTTGATTTTTTCCAAGACGTCAAGGCTCGTATAAGAGCCAAAGCACAGAACGTATAACAAGGGGAGCAGGAGACAAGAAGGATGGGAGAGGGAAGCACAAAACAGTGAGGAATAGCCATATGAGGAGACCTGTGGAAGGGAGAGGGGTGGGGCGGGGTACATGGAGCAAACAAGATGGACACGACGGACTTTCAGGAAGGAAAGCAGGGAATTTGAAGAAGGTGGGTATGGGGTAGACTAACGGGGGTAGAATAGATCATGGTTTTGGATGGGGGAAGATAGATGGTGGCGAACAGCTGTTTTGAAGACCTGGAGGGAAAAGTGGGATTGAAGAGAGTGTGGGAGTTTGTTCCAAAGGCGGGGAAAAAAGAAGAATGAAATTGTGAAGGTAAGCAGTGATTCTTGATGTTGGTAGTTTTACCAGAAAGGGGTTGCTGGTGGACCTTGAGCTCCCTGCAGAAATATGGGCTGGACAGATAACAGACAGAGCCGGGGGGGGGGGGGTGGGGTGTCGAGACCAGAGAAGGGATGGTGGAAGACAGAAAGACCACTGACCTGTCTGCGGTGAGAGAATGACAAACACAAAGACTCAGCCTCATCGGGGGAGATACCAATGATCATAAATGCCTTGGCTTCCACAACGTGAAGAGATGAGAAGCGACAGCACCAGCTCAGAGCAGAGAGCATTACTCCATCAGGCTGCAGATGAATGCTTTGTACATGGTCAGGAGCTCAGGTGGGCCGAGAAAGGACTTTACACAATATAGGAAGCCCAGTCGGTGACTGGTTTTGGAGGACAGCTTGGAGATGTGGCTTTTCCCAGGAAAGATCATGGCAGATAGTGACAGCCAAAAGCTTGAATGAAAGGACTTCTTCCAGAGGATTGTTGAGAAAGTACATGGGTGGGGGGGGGGGGGGGTTCCAAATGGTCCTTTCGGAGAGATATTGTGAGAGTGTGAGATTTGACAGGATTGAAAGACATGTTCCAGTGTTGGACCAGTTTGTGATGTTATCAAGATCTGCAGAGAGTGAAGAAGCTGCTGCTTGCCGATCTGAGGGATGACAGATGGTACGGCAGAGGTGGAGTCTTGAACCCAATTGAACATTTATGATGAGAGTTGAAGATTGCAGTCCATCGATGATCCCCATCAAACTTGGCAGAATAAGAGCAATTGTTGATTGAAGAATGGGTAAAGATTTCACCACGTCACTGTGCAAAGCTGGTGGACCCCTCTCTCATTCCGTCCACAATTTTTGAGATATCATGCTATATATCGGTTTCACCCTCTCTCTCGTCCACCAGACGGCGGTCTCCTTGGGTTAACCTGAGGCGGTACCTTCGGGTGGGTGCCTGGAATGTCCTATCCCGAAGAGAGGATGATCACCTGTCTCTGTTATCATCTGAGCTCAAGTGTTTGGACATCGGTATTGCAGCACTCTCTGAGATTCGGAGACCAGATTGTGGCAAGATCATGGTGGGTGGTTTCACCTAGTATTGGTCTGGTCACTCTGATGGTTACCAATCCCAAGGAGTTGCTGTCGCTGTGTCCAATAAGCTGACTCCAATGATAATTGAGGTAACACTGGTCAACGAGCGTATGAGACGAGGGATTCGTCACTCCTTAGGTGTCATTTCCCTAAGGAGAGGAGCAAGGTCTTTGCTCGGATAATTCTTGATAGGGTTCACCACCATCTGCTTGAGAACCAGCGTCCAGAGCAGTCAGGCTTTACACCAAAGAGGTCAACGATTGACCGTATCCTTGCTCGTCGGGCCCTCACCGAATGCAGACGAGAGTTTCGGCAGGGGCTGCTTGCAGCCAATGTTGATCTCTGTAAAGCGTTCGATTCAGTAAATTGGGATGCCCTCTGGAGGATTCTTGGTCTTCGTGGGGTGACACCAAAACTGATCGATCTGATGTCTGAACTCTACTCTGGTACTGAGAGTGCTGTGAGATGTGGTGGTACCATCTGTGACATTTCCAGTTGTTACTGGAGTTCATCAGGGGTGTCTACTGGCCCCCACACTTTTCATCACTTGTATGGACTGGATTCTTGGGAGGATGTCGGAGAGATCAAGCTGCGGTGCATCGTTTGGGAATGTCAAGATCCCTGACCTTGATTTCGCAGGTGATGCAGTCATCTTTGCAGAAATTTTAGACATCCTCTTGGGGGCCCTCGAGGTGCTGAATGAGGAGTCGGAGCCGCTGGGATTACGGGTTTCCTGGGTCAAAACTAAGATCCAGGCTTTCAATGACATCTTGGATGCCGGTGTCCTGTCTGTGCCTGTTTGTCGTGAGGATGTTGAGGTCGTGGAGAGATTCACTTACCTTGGCAATGATATTCATGTCTCTGCTGGCTGTGAGTCAGAGGTCAAAAGACGTCACGGTCGGTCCTGGGGAGTCATGGATTCACTGGATAATGGGGTGTGGCGCTGCCGGTACATGTGTGGGAGGACGAAAGTCCGAGTCTTCAGGTCCTTGGTGCTTCCAGTCTTGCTCTATGGATGCGAGACTTGGACTCTGACCAAGGATCTGAGACGGAGACTTAATTCCTTTGGTACCAGGTCTCTTCAGAGAATCCTTGGCTATCGCTGGTCACACTTCGTGTCCAACGAGCGGTTGCTGAGAGAGACTCAAATGAGATTTGTTACCTGCATAGTCCGTGAGTGTCAGCTACGGCTGTATGGACATGTGGCTCGTTTTCCTGATGCTGATCCTGCTCACCAGATTCTCTCACCGAGGGAGTCTCGTGAGTGGAGGAGGCCAATGGGCCGACCACGTGCATCGTGGTTGCAGCAGGTTGATCAGCATCTTAAGGAGATTGGGATGGGCCAGGCATCTGTCTGGAGGATGGCCAGACGGAGTCCCCTGGAGTTCCGGCGGAAAGTGGATGCAGAGACGCGCTGCTTTGGCGTATGCTCCCATACCTGACTGACTTATCTCTCAATGGTGAAGAATCACTTAAAAAATTCTCGTTGTCTGATCCGGATCTGGATCTTCACCAAAACCTAATCAGTTCGTTCTTGTCATTCACTGAACATGTCCACAAAATTTCATCCGGATCCGTCCCTAACTTTTTGAGATATCCTGAACACAGACAAAAATGGGTGAAAACAAAACCTCCTTCACCTTCCATGGCAGAGGTAAAAAGAGGGTTCATAGAACACGATACCCCACACAATGCTCAGGTACATACAGGACAGCTTTAACATTCGCGGGGGTTACATTCTTGAATATCCCTGTGAACCGAAAATCTGCAAACTTAGGGGTAATGGGGAAAATAGGGTTAGGGACTTCAACTTTAAAATTTGTCTGAAGTGTCACCTTAATTAACATGTTTGTGCATTGTTTTTGTTATTTATTTTCATGAACAAAAGAGTTATTAATACCATAAAATAAAGTTAATTTTCTTGAGTTATTATAACTTTGGATGGAGCTCATGGTGTTATTTCAACAGCACAACAGGGGCACAAACTCAAGACCCTAAGATCTTCAGCTAGCCACCTTAACGTTAAGGCAACACCAGGCTTATTTTACTGCATCAATAAGATAAAAAAAAGTTCATTTTCTTGTGTTAAGATCATGAAACTTACGTTTAATTAAAATGATGATAAACTTGACGCGATGACGATGATGATAAACTTGACACGATGATGATGATGATGATGATGATGATGATAAACTTGACACGATGATGATGATGATGATGATGATGATGTGTTGACAATTCATGTTAATTAATTAGGTGAATAAATGTGGAAAAATATTTCACCAACCCGCAATTATTCGAGTGCTTTGACTGCAATCTGCAAACTTTGCCTCTCAATGAATTCATCGCAATAGAGCGAATCCACGAAGGGGAAACCGACGAACAGCAAGGCCGTCCCGTACTTCACATTTAATAAAATGATGATTTTAAAGATTGGTTTTAAAAAAGGGTGGAAATTTAGCACAACTGAAGCAATCATACACCAACTACCCTTAAACACTGTAATGAGACGACGCTGAGTCGCGGTTTAGGAGATGGAGGCTTGATTGATCACCATACAACACACACCATCGATCGGCATCGTACTGCACACATCCATATTGATGGTCACTTCTTCACTCGATATGCACACCCCACAGGCCATGCCTTCTCATGCTATACATCAACATACTGTATAGCATGTTTCTTGGAAGTATTCTGAAGGCGATTCGTGTTCGACAGTCTTTGAGTATATAATTCAATTTAAATAAAGATTAAAGAGGTTTAAAGATGTATCTATAAATTAATTCCAGGTTTCACCGCCATTTTCCCCAGTGTGTGTTACATCACCCCTTCAAACACATTACATTCGTTCTTCGTGCCTGTTGCTTGTGTCCATTACGACATCCGTGAAAAAGTTAAGTTTCCTGTCTGGAATGATTTGAAATTTTTTACTGCAGACAGACAGACAGACAAAGTAGAAAAATTATCTCACTTAACTGTACATGTGCGATCAGACGAATTCAGAACCAATATATGGAAAAACGAAAGACTCATCTTCCCATTTATGTTCAAAATACAACATTCAATTTAAATAAGTTGTTCCTCGATCATAAACTGATGGGATGGACAGACATGAAACAATCACTTAACCCCGCTGTTCGCTTTGTGGACGTGGGATAACTTATTGTGAAAATTTTAAAGTGGGAAAGGTTACCTCATCATATTCAGCGATTTCTCCTCTTCGTTTTTCTCTGCTGGCCAACCACTTTCCTCCTGCGATGAGGTACCACATGCTCTTTGGAAGTCGGTGCCACTTGGTTCCTCTGGGGAGCTGGTGCAGTCTGATCCTCCTGGGAAGCCGGTGCCACTTGGTTCCTCAGGAGAGTTGGTGCCGCCTGAGACGTTTTCTGGAGCTCAGGCGGAGGCTGTCGCATCCGGGGAGCTGGCGCAATCTGTTCCTCCTGGGAAGCCGATGCCAATTGGTTTCTCTGGAGAACTGGTGCCGCCCGATACATTCTCTTGAGCACAGGTGGAGGCTGTTGCCTCTGGAGAGCCGGTACAAAGCACTGCCCCTGGGAAGTTGGTGCAGCCTTCTGCCGTCGGCGAGACAGTGCAGCCCCGGCAGCCACGGCATCCTGTTTCCCCTCAAGTGGAAATGCAGCCTGCCTGCCCTTGAGTGCTTCCAACATAGACTGCTGTGATGTCTTCTTCCTCTTGGGTGCTGTAAAAATGGAGGAAATTTTTCATTTACATAGATTTTGGATTTTTACACAATTCTCAACAGCAAGAACAAGAACAAGTTTAGATGAGGTGAAAATATCATATATGTAAAATAGAGGTGGAAAAAAAAGTTTATTTATTTACACATGAGGTCCAACTTAGTATCCAATTGGACACAAGTTCATGGCTCTCTGTTAAAATGAGGACATGATACTACAGGTCCCCTACCTTTTGGATGGTATGAGAAATGGATCTGTGGAATATGAAAGCTAAATGTTCAATGGTTTTTGAAATATGACGTACACAAAAGTACATGGACGGATAATCGGTCAGTCAGTCGGACGGAAATCATTTTAATGTCCCCCGTCTCCGACGTTGTCGGAGGGGCATGGGAAGTTAAGTAGAGGAGTAAATTATTCACTGATGTTGAAGACTGAAGAGATTTATAGCAGCATAATCAAGACTTTACCCAGAACGATATAATACACAGGTGATTATATTAAAGTGTAGCCTGCTGAAAGGTGTCACAAATTATTTAAGAGTAAACGTATGGCTGCGTATTGTGTCGTGATGTGCATTGTTTGGCTGTGTATTGTGTTGCTATGTGCATTGTTTGGCTGCGTATTGTGTTGTTATGTGCATTGTTTGGCTGCGTATTGTGTTGTTATGTGCATTGTTTGGCTGCGTATTGTGTTGTTATGTGCATTGTTTGGCTGTGTATTGTGTTGTTATGTGCATTGTTTGGCTGCGTATTGTGTTGTTATGTGCATTGTTTGGCTGTGTATTGTGTTGTTATGTGCATTGTTTGGCTGCGTATTGTGTTGTTATGTGCATTGTTTGGCTGCGTATTGTGTTGTTATGTGCATTGTTTGGCTGCGTATTGTGTTGTTATGTGCATTGTTTGGCTGTGTATTGTGTTGTTATGTGCATTGTTTGGCTGCGTATTGTGTTGCTATGTGCATTGTTTGGCCTCGTATTGTGTTGCTATGTGCTTTGTTTGGCTACGTATTGTGTTGTTATGTGCATTGTTTGGCTGCGTATTGTGTTGCTATGTGCATTGTTTGGCTGCGTATTGTGTTGTTATGTGCATTGTTTGGCTGCGTATTGTGTTGTTATGTGCATTGTTTGGCTGTGTATTGTGTTGTTATGTGCATTGTTTGGCTGTTTATTGTGTTGCTATGTGCATTGTTTGGCTGTGTATTGTGTTGTTATGTGCATTGTTTGGCTGCGTATTGTGTTGCTATGTGCATTGTTTGGCTGCGTATTGTGTTGTTATGTGCATTGTTTGGCTGCGTATTGTGTTGTTATGTGCATTGTTTGGCTGCGTATTGTGTTGTTATGTACATTGTTTGGCTGTGTATTGTGTTGTTATGTGCATTGTTTGGCTGCGTATTGTGTTGTTATGTGCATTGTTTGGCTGCGTATTGTGTTATGTGCATTGTTTGGCTGCGTATTGTGTTGTTATGTGCATTGTTTGGCTGCCTATTGTGTTGTTATGTGTATTGTTTGGCTGCCTATTGTGTTGTTATGTGCATTGTTTGGCTGCGTATTGTGTTTTTATGTGCATTGTTTGGCTGCGTATTGTGTTGTTATGTGCATTGTTTGGCTGCGTATTGTGTTGTTATGTGCATTGTTTGGCTGCGTATTGTGTTGTTATGTGCATTGTTTGGCTGTGTATTGTGTTGTTATGTGCATTGTTTGGCTGCCTATTGTGTTGTTATGTGTATTGTTTGGCTGCGTATTGTGTTGTTATGTGCATTGTTTGGCTGCGTATTGTGTTGTTATGTGCATTGTTTGGCTGCCTATTGTGTTGTTATGTGTATTGTTTGGCTGCGTATTGTGTTGTTATGTGCATTGTTTGGCTGCGTATTGTGTTGTTATGTGTATTGTTTGGCTGCGTATTGTGTTATGTGCATTGTTTGGCTGCGTATTGTGTTGTTATGTGCATTGTTTGGCTGCGTATTGTGTTGTTATGTGCATTGTTTGGCTGCGTATTGTGTTGTTATGTGCATTGTTTGGCTGCGTATTGTGTTGTTACGTGCATTGTTTGGCTGCGTATTGTGTTGTTATGTGCATTGTTTGGCTGCGTATTGTGTTGTTATGTGCATTGTTTGGCTGCGTATTGTGTTGTTATGTGCATTGTTTGGCTGCGTATTGTGCTGTTATGTGCATTGTTTGGCTGCGTATTGTGTTGTTATGTGCATTGTTTGGCTGTGTATTGTGTTGTTATGTACATTGTTTGGCTGCGTATTGTGTTGTTATGTGCATTGTTTGGCTGCGTATTGTGTTGTTATGTACATTGTTTGGCTGCGTATTGTGTTGTTATGTGCATTGTTTGGCTGCGTATTGTGTTGTGTGCATTGTTTGGCTGCGTATTGTGTTGTTATGTACATTGTTTGGCTGCGTATTGTGTTGTTATGTGCATTGTTTGGCTGCGTATTGTGTTGTTATGTGCATTGTTTGGCTGCGTATTGTGTTGTTATGTGCATTGTTTGGCTGCGTATTGTGTTGTTATGTACATTGTTTGGCTGCGTATTGTGTTGGTATGTGCATTGTTTGGCTGCGTATTGTGTTCTGTGCATTCAATGTGTATCAAGTTCTTTAGTATTTAGTGCTATGCAATGTTTCTTGTTGCCAGGTGCGAACTGAAAGTGGAGAGCAGAGTAAAAACGTGACATATCAACGTTGAAATTTGATATTACACCTGGAGGAAGATCGAAAGTACTCGGGAAATTACTGGTTGTTTAGTTTAAAGAGCCATGTTGTGGTAACGAGCAGTTTCTGGCAAAAACTGGTTATACAACTGTCAAGTCTTTCGCTCATCTGGAATGGAGTCCTGGAGAGCTTATGGGATGGCGAGTCGTCCGTCCGTCAGTCCGTCTGCAAACACTTGCTACATCTTCTCTGAAACTACACACACGATTTCAATGAAAATTCACCACATCCTCATCACCTGTGATGTACCAAAGTTTGTTCACGGCATAAAAAAGAAACGATTTAAAAAAAAATAATCGGAGTCTGACGGAGTCCACGAGAGAGTTTATGGGGGGGTTGCCCCACGAAAGAGAATTTTTCTTTTTTCTCAGAAATTACACACAACTCTGATGAAACATGACCACAACCTTCATCATCCGTGACGTACTAAAGTTTGTTCATGACATTAAATTAAAAAAAATAAAAAAAAGATCAGGGTCTGAGGGGGGTATGCAGGGGTTTGCTTCCTGAAATATGTATTTGCTTTCTTCTCTGGAAACCACACAAACAATTTCGATGAAAGTTGACCACAACCTTCATCACCCATGATGGACCAAAAGTTATCGTCTGCATAAAAATCTGCACTCTTCAAGGGGGTCACAACAGGGGGAGGGGGGGGAGGTGGTTGACCTATAGATTTTTATTTTAATGCCATGAGCAAACTTTCATACATCATGGGTGATGAAGGTTGTGGTCAAGTTTCATTGGACTTGCATGTGTAGTTTCTGAGAATAAAGAAAACTATTTTGGGGGGCAACCCCCGTAGACACCCACGGGGTGCAATTTTTTGTTCTGCCATGAATAAATTTAATACATCCAGGGTGATGAAGGTTGTGTAAAGTTTCAGGGAAATCATGTGTGGAGTTTCAGAGAAGTTGCGAGAGCTTGTGGACGAATGGACAGACGGTATGCCATCCCATATCCCGTAAGCTCCCTGAACTACGTTCCAGGTGAGCTAAAAATCAGCGTCATTGGGGGACCCGTGAATATTTAACGAATTTATTTTTGGATTTGACCCCTGAGTCACGCCCCAGAGGGTCACAGGGATCAAAATGGAATTTTTTTTTAATTCGAAATTTGATATTGGATCATTCCTGGTGGAACCCTTTGCCATCTGTCAACTTTGCTTTTGGTGGGAAGCGTGGGGATTTGCGATGGCGCACCATCAACTTCGCTCCAGTTTATTTTATCCAATAGTTGCTCCGCTGCCTTATTATCAGGTCATACTCTCTTCTTACACTTTCTGAGCCTCCATCTTGCTGAGAAACAATAAGACCGGACGATATTAAAGAGTACAAAAGGAAGGCTGGTTGGTTACCTTCAGCAGCTTCAACATGGCAGGTTATCTGGGATCTTGGAATATTGTTGAACCAAGTGTGACACAAAATCTCCTGTAAAACATAATAATGAGTGTGTTGGAATAAAATATAAACATGACAAGGAAAGGCCATCAGAAGAGAACAATAGCATTTTGCTCCACAACAACAGGACTTCGGTGAACCCCAGTGTGTGTGTGTGTGTGTGTGTGTGTGTGTGTGTGTGTGTGTGTGTGTGTGTGTGTGTGTGTGTGTGTGTGTGTGTGTGTGTGTGTGTGTATACATGCCTGTTCATGAAAATCAAATCATTGATAATGGTATCAAACCCTCACCTGCATCGTGAGTCTTTTCATCGGATTTTTGCAAAGCATCCCGGTCAGGAGGGAGGTCACGGGTTCATTCACACTGGGTGGAGGATCATTCACAACACTGAAGCCTCTTTTGTAGTTTGACATTGGCTGTAAGAAGAAAAACAAATGCGTTTGTGACAGAATCATCACCCATCATCACAATTCAATAATTACATTAATACAATACGCATATTCCAACACGCATTCCTTGACGTAATGACCGAGGCTTCACTATAAAATTATAAAATCCATTTTGATTCACAAAATAAATTGTGGTAGAATAGAAAAGTTTTTTGTGAAACGAAAAACAAACCCTATCACCTCAATAATTGGATATGAAGCCTCCGTGGGTTTAAATAAACTGGTAAAGATATATAAATATATAAAATAAAGAACCCAACCTTGTGGACGGGTAAATTGCCCAACTTAAACGATGTCTCGATGCATTTGCAATTTGCAGATGCTGTTCTGTGGCCCTCAGGGTAACCACAAAGACAGCACTCACCGGGAATCCACTACAAAATGGGCAGATATGGTCAGGCTGCCTGAGAATAACAACAGGGGCCTTCAGTCATGCTCAACGACCCCAATCTCACCAGGCAGTGCGATACGAGTATACGTACACATTTACATTCAGAACTAGAAAGAGCAATCAGACATTGCAGACCATCATTAGAACTTGTTAGAAATGCCACTTTATAACTGCTGGCAGTGATGACCGGGGACCAAGACGTCTCGCTTTGATGCAACCCCACTTTGATTGGACACCTGACCCTGTCCCATGACATTTCTCATTATTATTCAATTGAATGTAGAATGGGATTAAAATTAGATTCAATTCAAATCAAATGAAGACCAAATAGGTAAAGTCCTGCATTGGAGCCATCAAAAGGAACCTGAACAAGGAAAAAGCAAAGAATAAATCATCAGGAGGAACCTGGATAAGATTCACATTTCAGCTGCTACTCCTTTACTCTCAAACCCATCCAGGCACTGCCAAGTGAGCCTTATTCAAAAAAAAAAAAATATATATATATATCAAAAAGTACCCATATCAAAAAAATAAATAATTATGGCTGCCAAACCATGTATCTGATCAGGTTGAAATTTAAAACATATATTCCCCATCACGACTCAATCATCATTGTGAAGTTTCATGGTGATTGATTAAGCAGTTCCAGAGAAAACATTATTTAATATTTTTCTTCAATGCAATATGGCTGCCAAACCAAACCATGACCTATCAATTATTCCTCAACAAACTTGTACACCCAAGGCTTGGAGAACATTCCTTTGAAGTTTCCCCTCGATCTGTCTCACTGTTCTGGAGAAGAAGATTTTTATAGGTTTCAGGGTAAATCCAATATGGCTTCCAAACCACATGAGCCATGACATCACGTGTGAACATTTTGTTCCTCATGGATAGGCGGTTATACGTCATTGTTCTTCAGAAGAACCCGGACAAGTACAGGTTTATCGTGGGTGTCAGGCATTGTTCCACTAAACGGTTATCGGTATTCTAGTTAACTCAGATTTACAAGTTGTGAGGGAACAGTTCAGGAAATATTGTTTAACAATTGAGAAGAATTCTGGTATAAACTCTTTCTGGAGCAGAAATTATACTTTAGAACTGTAAGATAGAATTACATACATTACTATCAAGTCAGTTGAAGTTTTTGATTTTTTAACTTTATAAACAAATGTGGATTTAGTACTCATGGGGAATTCACTCTTCAAATTGATTGACCAAGTTTTTAACTCTTTTATAAGATTTTATGTGTCAGGTTTTATGGAGCATTGTTTTCCAAAAAATAAATAATCAAGTTTTCATTGTTTTGAAAAGCAGAAGTTTAAGGATACTGAATATTTTATTTAATTTTACATTTTTGTGTCTTTTTGTGGGATAATGTTTCAACAGGTTAAGGGTATTCCCATGGGTGGGAATTGTGGCCCACAACGAGCGGATATTTTTCTTACTTTCTGTGAATTTTCATTCATGCAGAAACTGATGGAGGAAAAAAAAAATAGAATTAGCTAAAATATTATCTCATACATGTCGTTATACAGATGATATCAACTGTGATTAATTATAATTATTTTTAAAGGCAGCTTCACAAGATTTATCCAGATGAGCAGAGTACCCGCCCTTCGGGCGATCTTGTTCCAAGCATGCAACACGTTCTTCTGACACATACCTTTTATTTGGGCGGTGAAGAGGTAAATAACAGCTCTGTATAAACAAAGAAATAACCCGGGTTGCGTGCATGAAGCAAAAACATACCTACTGCTCTCAAACACCTCACTGTACTGGAAAACGTGGGGACAGGAATATTGTGCTGTAAATGGTGAACACTTGTAATACCCTCCCCCACCTGGAGGCGGCGCTATTTACATGGTACACATTTACATGGAGAATTTGCATCTCATCCCTCACCCCCACCCCCACAAGACCACCGGCAAAGATAAAAACACCCTGACAGACTAATTGGGGTCATGCTAATCCTATGTAGCAAGTCTGTATGTAATCAGCCCAGAACTGTAGGAGGCGTAGCGCAACAAACCCACACACACAAACACCAGAACGTGAATTATCGTGAGGAATGAGGATGGCCTGATTTCAACCATTACAGGAGTGGTTATGATTGTACAGTTGCTGCATATTTGGATGTGTTGGTTAGAGTTGGAAAGGATGGTTTTAGTTCAAGTGTATATCATAAAGTTGATGATTTCAGTTTCCCTGGAATCTTGTGCACCTTTCCAGGTAACAATGTACCAATTAAAATGAGTTACAATGTCTTTTCATCTCAACTACTTCGATTTGCAAGAACTTGTTCAGTGAAGGATGATTTTGTGGCACGTGCTGAGAAGGTTTTTTCCATCATGTTAAATACAGAGGATATTTAGCTGATTGTTTGATCAGGTCTTGTGAGAATGTCTTTAAACTCCATCGTCACCTTTTATTTAAGTTCGGTTGGTTTTCATGTAAACAAGTTTCTATTGCATTGCGTTTGATAGAATAACAACAATAAATTAATTATTTTAGTTAGGTATATTCTTTAATTAATATGATAAATTAAATAATGGAGGTATTCAGATAAAAAAAACTAAATTAATATGTAATATTTATAAAATTCGTTATCAATAAGCATTAATATAATTTGTTGGTGGTTGTTAAGACACACAGTGTAACATGTTAAAATTGGTTATTAATGACAGTTTGAAACTATGGTAAATCGGTGGTGTGGTGTTAATGGACATGTCTGCAAGGTAAAGTGTTTACGCTTAATATATTATTATATAAAGTGGTGTATGATGAAAGTTAGTCATATGCAGTAATAGTTTAAATAAAAGTAATAATTAAATGAGTTTGAATAAGGATATTGGATTGCTGTGTTTACTGACAGTCTGGATACGACTTTGGGTTGTCGGTCTGTTGATGTTGAGTAATCCACTGATGTGGACCTGCGACCAGGGATTTGTTAAATACTTACCAGTACATAATATATTGTTGTGAATTCGCGCCCGCCGGCGTGCGATCGGCCACGTAACTCGAATCGCGACCGCGTCGCCCACCGGACGGACAATTCAGTCGTGACCCTCCTGGGACTACCGCCAGAAACCAGTCACGGGTGGGGGTTTAACCCCACCACCACCCAGTCCGCAGTCCATCCGCGCAAGATAGGGTAAATCGCCGAAAGTCGATATACCTATGGTACTCGCACGGGTAATCTGCCGAGGGATGGGACCACGCCACAGGCCGACTCCGAACACGAACCGCTTAACCGGGTCGTTCTGTATTACAGGGATAACCGAGCTGAGTTATCGACGGCCTTGATGGTTCCAATTAATTACCGGGATGTTGAAACCCACTACGAATCCCTTACGTGATGCAGGATGGAGAGTCAATTAAAAGAAGGAGACGAAGCAAAGCGGGAACAATTGGACAAGCACATTTATTCCGCACCACATGGCAGCACGGAAGGCACGTATAACACAGCA
This sequence comes from Eptatretus burgeri, assembly GCF_056783735.1. Lineage (NCBI taxonomy): Eukaryota > Metazoa > Chordata > Myxini > Myxiniformes > Myxinidae > Eptatretus > Eptatretus burgeri. The sequence continues at coordinate 6,967,903 of NC_140977.1, read as the reverse complement.
ATACACCAAAAGCAAAACACAGAAATACAATAAAACCAAAGAAACACACGTATGCGGTGGTAAAGAAACAAAAGCAATGCAAGAACGCAGATCTACTACCGAATAGGACTTACACACGGCAACACTTACACAGTTTTACTTCACAGACTGGTGCCACCCACAGACATTTACACAAAAACCCCAAAAGAAAAGAAGTCGCAACTTCCCTGGGCGCGTCGTCCAGCCTTGGCGACCGCAGCCTCGAGTCCCTCCGGCGTGGTGCACCGAGCTCGTGCCGTGCGTAGCTCGCGTCGTCTGCCCGACAGCTCGGACAGGGTTTTTTTGGGGGAACTGGACTGGGTTTCGCCGTTATCTCGGTGCGGACGGGGTGGGGAATGGCAGGCGCTCCGTCCAGGAACTGCACCGACTGGCTTGAGAAGCCCCGTGCTCAACCGAACCACGAACACAACGGACGATGCACACACAGTACGATCCTTGCTCCGACAGTCTCGAGCCTCTCCTAGTTTCGAGCTTCTCCCAGGGCGATCCGATGCACACACACACACCTTCTACGCCCACGCCCTTTTGTCGGGTGGAGCTCCGCCCTTCGCCCCGCCCCGTTTCTGGCTCCACCTCCCTTCTGGTAGCTTCCCAAAAAGGGGCATGCCCTCTCGTTCCCCCCTCCCCGCGCCGTGCAGGGGATGAGGAAAGTCAGTTTTGGCTTGGGGCCAAGGAATTATTCCCCCAAAATCAGGCCCCCACCTTTTTCACCTTTCACCTCTGGCTCAAATCGCACCTCCCCCATGCCAAAGCGCAGGCGTTTTGGGTGGGAGATCTTGGCGGGAGATATTCAAGCTGCCATTCCGCTCCTTTCATCCGTCCCGCAGAGATCGTGACTGCACGGTGCTCGTTGAATGGCGAGTGGCGAAGATGTGGTAGCATAGTTGTGGAAGGTGGCGTCGTGGTGTGAATGGCGTGATTGTTGGCGTCATGTAGTGAATGGCGTGATCGTTGAGATGTTGGTTGTGGCGATGTTCGTTGTTGTTCTTGCACCAAATTAACGACAGCAAAAGAAAAACGACTAACTGAAGAATCGCAGCCCGAATGGATCACATATATTCCCTCGATAAAACGGGTTTGGGCTAACTACACATGAACTTACCGATATATCTCACCTGAGGACCCTTTATGGTGTAATGCGAATTTCCACAACCGTAACAATATCTGTGTTTGTGTGTTTTTTGATGTATACGTGTGTATACGTGTGTGTGTGTGTGTGTGTATACGTGTGTGTGTGTACGTGTGTGTGTGTACGTGTGTGTGTGTGTGTGTGTGTGTGTGTGTGTGTGTGTGTGTGTGTGTGTGTGTGTGTGTGTGTGTGTGTGTGTGTATTGTTATGTCTGGCTTCTTTCTTGGGACTGCAGTGCAGTAATTCGTCTTCCTTTTGATTTTGTTCAAAAGGCAACTCTGAGCACAATAATGATGACACAAGTTTGTGATAATGATGCCATGACAAACTATACTCACGTCAATAATACCGCAGCCATTGAGTTTGTGTCCAATGAATAAGTTTATGAAGAGGATGCCGAGTGCCCACACGTCAACTGGAGGACTTTGGTATCCACGGCCGAAGATCTCTGGCGCCATATATTCAGGTGTGCCACAGATGTCATAAAGCTTTTCACCCGGCGTGAAAAATGTGGCAAAGCTAAAGTTTATTATCTTCACGGTTCTGATAGCTTCTTGCAAGGGATGGCGGCAACGGACGTTTGCAAGCTGAAGAAGATACAGAAATCAAGTGGTTTTAAAAGAAAAATTAAACATCGGATGATAAATGCAGGCAGGCAAAAAAAAAAAAATTCAGGAAAGGAAAAGTCAAAAATATCTTTCACCAACACAACGAGTTGAAACAATAAGGTGAAGGAGCTGGAAGTCAGAGAAATAGCGAGGAGTTTGAATGCTCGAGCTACAACAAGTGAAACTTTGTTGAATGAGGAGAACAGTTGGAAGATAGAACTGGAAAGGCTACAAGATGTACAGTTGTGACAGGAAAGGGAAAATAGGAGGAGGTGTAAGAATCTGCGTAAAGGACAGTTATATATCACGAGATAGGGGTGATGTGGAGGGTTCTGTGTGGATAGAAACGAGGGATGGAAGAGTGGTGAGGTATTCATAAGATTGATTTTTCAAACTCCTGGTGTGAGGGAAAGAGGTTCATGGTTCATGAATTCAGAAAGGCCTGTGATAAGGTGAGAGTATTGATTGTCCGTGGTTATAATTTGCCTGGGGATAGATACGTTGGGTGCAAGAACAGGGAAAGGGCGGAACAGATAAAGAATATACAGATGGAGTCCCTTATCAATTTCCAATCCAATTTGTAAACTATTCCATGAGGAGTGAAGAGTTCGACCTTTCCCAAAGTAATAATCCAAATATGGCTGACAGTCTGGGAAGGGAGCGTGAGTGAGGCTATTGTTTTTCAAGAAGGCAAATTTTGAGAATACAAGAAGAGTGGCGCCAGAACTTGGTATAAACCAATAGGATGCAAATCAGCATCGGAGGAATTGGCAAACTTGCAGAGAGAAAATGTGCAACAACATCTTCACAATGTAAATGTGAAGATAGATATGAAAATTAAATACATATTCCGACAGTGAGTGGTTATGTTTCCACCCCTGTCTGTCTGTTTGTCTGTGAGTACAATATCTCAAAAAGGTATGAACTGATTTGGACGAAACTTGGTGGACAGGTTGGGTGTGTGACGAGGACAAATTGATGAGATTTTGGTTCAGCTCCAGATCTGGATCCGGATACTAGAATTTTTAAGTGATTCTTCACAATTGAGTGATTAGGCCTCCTTTGTGGTGCTGCACAAAAATGGTTTTCATTGCAGTGTTATACAGCACGCATCACAATCTACGATGGTGCAGTTTGTTACCTTTATATCCCTGTGCACGATGTTTTGCTTGTGCATGTATCCAACAGCTGACGCCATCTGGAAGTAGATCAAAAAATATTGTAAGGTGGACACACGTTTATTTGCAATTGTTAAGATTTTACAATTTTTCGAATGTTATGCTTTCTGTCGTGTTGTATTTCAAAACAAGTCATCAAAATCACGCGGAGGCTAAAAGCTCTTTCAGCTCACCTGGACCATGAGAGGCCGTGCCTGATTTTCGGAAAGATTCCCCCACAAATTAAGGTAGTGTTCCAGTGAAACTGCACACATAAAGACTCCATTAGACATTTTCTACAGAAACATACAAGTGCAAAGCAATGAATATTTTCATTTTTGAGAAAAAAAACACGAGGAAAGGAAAAGATAACAGGTGACATCAGGCCATAGTTGAATAAAAGCAAGGAAAAGAGAGAGAGAAAGAGAAAGAGAAATTAAAGGAAAAAGCTCTTCCTTCCCTTCCCCTTCCCTTACGCTTACCTCCTCCCACAGCCCTCCACGCCCGATGTCTCGAGGCGGTGTCCCAGCATTGTTCAGTGTGACCAGTTTGAACGTGCTGCTTTGATGTACCCAGTTTCATTCAATGCTGTACTAATACCAGCATAAGGGGACCAGTCCCCCCCGCCCCCCCCTGGCCACCACTTTCCATTAAGTCCCCTGAACCAATGCATGTCCAGAACACAGAACAGCCCCTTCCCCTCCACACTACCCCCTTTTTCCCCAATCCTCCTTGCTGCCTCCCCACTCCCAGAGTGGATATCGACATGTGGTGAGACGTCGCTCTCCCCCCACTTCCTCACTCCCCCCCACTTCCTCACACCCCCTTCCTCGCTCCGCCACACCTCCTCGCTCCCCCTCACCTCCCACCCTTACCTGCCCCCGGTCCTAATATTGCCATCAGCGAAACCACAGGTTGTATTTTCTTGTCACTAAATAATTTGGCTGCTCAAGTGAAAGAAGACTTGATGCACACAAACGTTAAGAGAGTTTCAGTAAAATAAATTGAGAAAACTCACTTCCATCAATAAACTCCAAAATGAGGAACACTTCATTGTGAAATTGGCAGTTGTATACATCAAGCAACTTCACTGTAGGGAGACAAGATCATGGAGCACAAGTTAAGATGAAATAGTAAACTCACCGAAAGGAAAATACCATTAAACATTATATCAAGATGTACATTGTACACTTTATGTGTGAATTTGTGACCATTTCAATGACATGTAATCAACTGGTAGAGCTGGAAATAGACCTTTCACCATTATGATGTTGCCTGCAATGATTGGGGCAGCAGCAATCAGCACTGCCCCATCACTTATAAGTACATCTGTTAAATTATAATGGGTGGGTGTGGGTGGAAGGAGGGAGATTGGTGGCAGGGTTCAGACCAGTATATTCATGGTGCAAACAAGGATGGGGACAGAGGGGATGTTATGTGGGTCGTATATGAACGAATGATATGGGATAGGAGGCGTTATGTAGGTAGTATATGTACGAATCATACTTCATGGATGGTAGACTTCGGAAAAGGCAAACAGCTGATGAGAACTATTGTGACAAGTGAATAAAACTATTTATGCTAAAAAAAAAAGCAATGTAGGGATGACAAACCACAGTCTAAAAAAGGTATTAAACAAGAGAGGGATGATGTTGGTTTTGACAAGAGAGTAGTTAACAGTATCGCCGTCACATAACCTCTACAATAACAATATCACAAAACAATATAACACATAATCGTCTGGCCATCCCCCAGGCAGATGCCTGGCCATCCCCATCTCCATCTCCTCGAGATGCTAATCAACCTGCTGAAACCACGAGGCACGTGTTCAGCCCATTAGCCTCTTCCACTCACGAGGCTCCCTCGCTGAGAGAATCTGGTGAGCAGGATCAGCATCAGGAAAACGAGCCACGTGTCCATACAGCCGCAGCTGACGCTCACGGACTACGCAGGTAACAAATCTCATTTGAGTTTCTCAGCAACCGCTCATTGGACCCAAAGTCTGACCAGCGATCGCCAAGGATTCTCCAAAGAGACCTGGTACTGAAGGAGTTAAGTCTCCCTCTCAGATCCCTGGTCAGAGTCCAAGTCTCACATCCGTAAAGCAAGACTGAAAGTACCAAGGACCTGAAGACTCGGACTTTCCTCCTCCTGCACAGGTACCATGTAAACCTGTACTAACCTGTTCCATGGTCGGGTTGTCGGCGATTAAACCGTCTCCCCCACCAGGTTTTCTGGTGAGGAGGGTGTTTGGATATGGACACCCAGCAGGATTAAAAACAAAACCTGTCAAAGGGCGGAGGAGCTCCTTGTGAGCCAACGACCATCCATATCTAGTGCCCAACTGTGTCTGCGGACGTCCTCCTGCAGTTGGGTTACTTCTTATTAGGAGGTTGGTGGCAGGATTTGCACTCCGGCCACCGTAAAACCCTTCATTCCGCAAAACGCAAAAACGCAAAAAAATCTGAAAACCCACTCCGTGGGAGTACATCCTGTGCAGCTTCCCTTCGCAGGGCAGCTCACCGGATGACGGGATTGGGGCAAAGCCTTCGGGACCCCCAATCTTTGATAGGAGGGAAACCACGGGGTAACATCCCTGGGTCAGATTGCGGGAGAGTGTGTCGGAGTGGTGCTGAGGTGTCGTCCACCAGACGGCGGTCTCCTTGGGTTAACCTGAGGCGGTCCCTTCGGGTGGGTGCCTGGAATGTCCTATCCCTAAGAGAGGATGATCACCTGTCTCTGTTATCATCTGAGCTCAAGCGTTTGGACATCGGGATTGCAGCTCTCTCTGAGGTTCGGAGACAGGATTGCGGCGAGATAATGGTGGGTGGTTACACCTACTATTGGTCTGGTCGCTCTGATGGTTACCATACCCAAGGAGTTGCTGTAGCTGTGTCCAATAAGCTGACCCCAATGATAATTGAGGTAACACCGGTCAACGAGCGTATTATGAGATTAAGGATTCGTCACTCCTTAGGTGTCATTTCCCTGGTCTCTGTTTATGCTCCGACTGAGGCGAGTGATCTCACCGTGAAGGATGCATTCTACGCCACACTCGAGTCTGTGGTTGATCAGTGCCCCAGACGAGATACACTTCTCGTCTTGGGGGATTTCAATGCATCGACTAGAACTGATAGGGATGATTATGAGGTGTGTGTTGGTCCCCATGGGTCAAGAGCTATGAACCAGAATAGCACTAAGATCCTTGACTTTGCAAGAAGTCATGGACTTAGGGTGGCTGGTTCATGGTTTCAGCGCCCACAAGCTCATCGCTGGACTTGGTATTCCAACGCTGGCGGTGTGGCAAAGGAGATTGACCATGTCCTCATTGACGGTCGTTGGAGGATGATCCAGAACTGCAGGGTCTACCGGAGTGCTCAGTTCCTCAATACTGACCACAGGCTTGTTGTAGCAACTCCAAAGCTGCACCTTAAATCCTGGAGAATGGTACCATCCCAACCTAGGCTGGATGTTGCCAAGCTCAGGGATGAGAGAGTAGCTGAGGAGTTTGCGAACAGGCTGAGTGGACACTTGGGGGTCTGGGTGCTTTAGGGGGTCCTGAAGAGTTGTTGAGCGCCTTCAAGACCACCGTCCTTGATGTTGCCGGTGGATGCCTTGGAGCTCACCGCAGGGCAAAGAAGAATTTTGTCTCTCAAGGGACACTGGATACCATTGACCAGAGTCGCAGGGCCAGGCTGAATGGCAGAGTTGAGCTGTTCAGGGAGCTGAGGCGTAAAACTGTACGTGCACTGAGGGTGGACAAGGAGGCCTATGTGCGAGGAATCTGTGAGGGGGTAGAGCATCACCTGTGGACAGGTGATTCTCGTCCCGCTTACAGGGGAATTCGCGCATTACGTTCATCCAAGCCCATCCCTCGGAGCACTAGAGTTCGAGCAGAGAGTGGTAGGCTCTTGACAGAGGAGTCTGAAGTGAAGGCCCGCTGGGCCGGTTACTTTGAGCGGTTGTACCAGGCTGATCCCCCAGCTGTCGAGTTGGACATCAAGGGTGTTACAATCCCTGTTGCTGACCCTCGAATCAACTGTGGTCCACCTTCACTTGTGGAAACACGGGCTGCGGTGAACCAGTTGAAACGGGGCAAAGCTCCAGGGATTTGTGGCATCCATGCCGAACTTCTCAAGGCTGGTGGAAATGCTGCACTCGTGTCGTTGCATGCAGTTTTGTGCTCTGCCTGGAACACAGGCATCATCCCAACTGACTGGAAGAGGGGCCTTGTTGTCTCTCTCTGGAAAGGGAAGGGTGATCGCCAAGACTGCAACAACTACCGAGGGGTGACGCTGCTCTCAGTGCCGGGCAAGGTCTTTGCTCGGATAATTCTTGATAGGGTTCGCCACCATCTGCTTGAGCACCAGCGTCCAGAGCAGTCAGGCTTTACACCAAAGAGGTCAACGATTGACCATATCCTTGCACTTCGTGTCCTCACCGAACGCAGGCGAGAGTTTCGGCAGGGGCTGTTTGCAGCCTATGTTGATCTCTGTAAAGCGTTCGATTCAGTGAATCGGGATGTCCTCTGGAGGATTCTTGGTCTTCGTGGGGTGCCACCAAAACTGATCGATCTGATGTCTGAACTCTACTCTGGTACTGAGAGTGCTGTGAAGTGTGGTGGTACCATCTCTGACTTATTTCCAGTTGTTACTGGAGTTCGTCAGGGATGTGTACTTGCCCCCACACTTTTCAGCACTTGTATGGACTGGATTTTAGGGAGGATGTCGGAGAGATCAAGTTGCGGTGCATCGTTTGGGAATGTCAAGATCTCGGACCTTGATTTTGCAGATGATGCAGTCATCTTTGCGGAGACTTTAGACATCCTCTTGGGGGCCCTCGAGGTGCTGAATGAGGAGTCGGAGCCGTTGGGATTACGGGTGTCTTGGGTCAAAACTAAGATCCAGGCCTTCGGTGACATCTTGGATGCTGCTGTCCTGTCTGTGTCTGTTTGTGGTGAGGACGTTGAGGTCGTGGAGAGATTCACTTACCTTGGCAGTGATATTCATGTCTCTGCTGGCTGCGAGTCAGAGGTCAATAGACGTCTGGGTCGGGCCTGGGGAGTCATGGATTCACTGGATCATGGGGTGTGGCGCTGCCGGTACCTGTGCGGGAGGACGAAAGTCCGAGTCTTCAGGTCCTTGGTACTTCCAGTCTTGCTCTATGGGTGCGAGACTTGGACTCTGACCAAGGATCTGAGACGGAGACTTAATTCCTTTGGTACCAGGTCTCTTCGGAGAATCCTTGGCTATCGCTGGTCGGATTTTGTGTCCAACGAGCGGTTGCTGAGAGAGACTCGGATGAGATTTGTTACCTGCATAGTCCGTGAGCGTCAGTTGCGGCTGTATGGATATGTGGCTCGTTTTCCTGACGCTGATCCTGCTCATCAGATTCTCTCAGCGAGGGAGTCTCATGAGTGGAGGAGGCCAGTGGGTCGATCACGTGCCTCGTGGTTGCAGCAGGTTGACCATCATCTCAAGGAGATGGGGATGGGCCTGGCATCTGCCTGGGGGATGGCCAGACGGAGGCCCCTGGAGTACCGGCGGAAAGTGGACGCAGCGACGCGCTGTTCTGGCACATGCTCCCATACCTGACCTGACCTGACAGGTACCGACAACACCACACCCCATGATCTAGTCCATGACTGCCCTGGCCCAACCCAGACGTCCATTGACTTCTGGCTCACAGCCAGCGGAGACGTAAATATTGTTACCGATTTCAGAATCCGGTTGGATGACTGTATCCACACATCCAGGTCCTCAGACAGTTATTTCCTTTCATGCATGTTCAGATTAGCCCCATCCCCATGTCTAATGGGATCTTACATGTGATGAATTGAGAAGGGTAAAGGATAGATCCCCTCTCTTTTGGGAAGCTTTTTTCTTGACGACAGACACGTTTACACACATTTCTTTTGCGAGCTCTGAAGCCCGCCCTTATTTTACCTCAGCATTTCTTTCGCGAGCTCTGAAGTCCGCCCTTATATTTCCTCAGCAACGTTCTTTCACGAGCTCTGAAGCCTGCCTTTTTTGAGAGTGCACAGGTCGTCATGGTAACCGTGCACAAGTGGGGCAGGTTGAGCTTGGGGCGGACTGTGCCCGCAGAGACGGCCGCAGATAGAAAACGAATTGGAGGTCCATTCTGAGGAGGAAAGCGGAGGCGAGAAAAGTGAAAGGAAAGCGGAGGCGAGAGAAGTAAAAAGGGCGAGAGAAAGAAGAGGGAGAAGAGAACGAGAAAGAAAGCAAGAGTTGAAGCGCATGAGGGAAGAAGCGAACCAGAGAGGAAGTGTGCAAGCGAGGAAGTGTGCAAGCCTGCAAGTGAGCAAGCGAGCGTGTAGTGCGCGTGTGGGTGTGACCAGTCACCGACGGACGTGACACGTGCACACACACATTTCAGGACGTTTTCACTTCACGGACGACTACTTTCTGGTGAGTGAGACGATTCCTTCCCCCTGCCCCCCCCCAGAATGATCTGTTGGATACCCATGTCTGTGTTTCGCTGGAAGTAAGTCAACCCCCGATAAGCATCTGCTCTTTGTCTCTTTCCTGGCATTTTGATTGATTTTGCTTTGAAATTTATTCTATATTTACCTCAGAAAATAAAAAGTTTTTTCCATTCATTTATTTTCTTATTAATAAAATCATTTGTCGATTTCCAACCTGTCCGTGTTTATCCTTTCCTTCCAATGGTCGAGCATTGTCCGAACCCAGGAAGACTGGGAGGTAATTACCACAGATTTGACCAAAAATAGTCGGCACGCACCAGCGGTTAAAACGCTCAGCCGCCCTAATTAAAATCTAATCGAGATAACATTGGTGCTTTGCCGAGGGCATGCTCCCCGCTCAGGTAACCATGTGACCTCTCGATAAACGGCATAATTAGACGGTGGACAATGGAATTTGTGGTTAACTGGGTGGCGTTCGTGGTTCTAAAACAACCCACCGCACCACAACGTTAATTGTGAGCGGTGGCCCCAGGTCCGGCTCTACTGAGGACAAGTGGGGATTATTGCCAGAGTGATAAGCTGGTCTCTCGGTACCCAAGGCCGCAACAATATCACTGCCATGGTAAGCAAATCACTCCGTAACCTCAACATCCTCACCCCAAACAGGTACAGACAAGATAGCAGAATCCAAAATGTCATTGAAAGCCTGGATCATAGTTTTGACCCAAGAAACCCGTAATCCCAATGGCTCCGACCAGTGTGACCACTCCTTGGCTTTTTTCACAAGATCTTGGCTATTCGTTGTTCACCTTGGCGTCTTGGTTTTCAATAGGTTTTCTTGGCGTATAGGTTTTCTATTATCATCGCTTTTCCAAAATCTTGTGAATTCTTGGCTTTTTTCATTAGCTCACCTTGGCATTTATGAAAATGAGGAGTGATCACACTGGCTCAGACTACTCATCCAGTGCCTCGAGGGCCCTAAAAAGGATATCCAGAGTCTCCGCAAAGATGACTGCATCATCTGTGAAATCAAGGTCAAAGATCTTAACACTCCCAAATGATAACACTCCCAAACAGTTTCATCTCTCTGACATCCTCCCCAGAATCCAGTCCATACAAGCACTGAAAAGTGTGGGGGACAGTACACACCCCTGACGAACTCCAGTAACAAATGGAAATAATCAGGAATGGAACCACCACATCTTACAGCACTCTCAGCACCAGAGTAGAGTTCAGACTTCAGATTGATTAGTTTTGGTGATGCCCACGAGGAGTGAGAATCCTCCAGAGGGCATCCAGATTCACTGAATTGAATGCTTTGCAGAGATCAACAAAGGCTGCAAGCAACTCCGTCCGAAACTCTCGTTCTCGTTTGGTGAGGATACGGTCAATGGTTGACCTCTTTGGTGTAAAGTCTGACTACTCTGGGCGCTGATGTGCAAGCAGATGGTGGCGAACCCGATCAAGAATTATCCGAGCAAAGACCTTGCCCGGCACTGAGAGCAACGCCACCCCTCAATAGTTGTTGCAGTCCTGGCGATCACCCTCCCCTTTCCAGAGAGGGACAACGCTCCTCTTCCAGTCGGTTGGGATTATGCCTGTATTTCAAAGAGCATAAAACTGCATGCAATTCCACCAATATAGCATTTCCACCAGCCTTGACAAGTCCAGCATGGATGCCACAGATCCCAGAAGATTTACCCCTATTTCGTCCGGTTCACCACAGCCCGTATTTCCACAAACGAAGGTGGGTCACAGTTGATTGGAGGGTCAGCAATACAAATAGTAACACCCTGACATCCAATTCAACAACTAGTGGATCAGCCTGGCACAGCCACTCAAAGTAACTGGCCCAATGGGCCTTCACTTCAGACTCCTCCATCAAGAGCCCATCACCATCCGCTCCAACTGCAGTACACCGAGGGACGGACTTGGAGGAACGCAATGCACAAATTCCCCTGTACTCTCAAGTTCTGAATAAGCGTGGGGGTCTGAACAAGCGTGTAGGGTGGAACATTTTCCAAATTTTAATAAGAGTAGAGGGCCGAATAAGCATGTGGGGTGGAAAATCCAAAAAAGTCTAATAAGCGTGCAGGTCCGAATAAGAGGGCAGGGTGGAAAAACCAGAAATGTGACAAATATAGAACATGGGTTTTATTGTTCAAATACATACATTACAATGCCAAGATGCGTACTGAACTCTGCGCTTTTTCTTTGGCAATCTGAATGCGCTTCTTCACACTCCTTCGGGCGTTTGCGTTGATTGCTTTGAATCTGCTGAACTGTGGAGTGAAGAGTTCGGATGTGGAAACGAAGTTCCTGGCACTTTGCTTTGAAGACAGACCATGGAAGCCTGCCTTTCAGACTTTCTCGGACATCGATGAACCATTCGAATGCGGCCTGACGGACCTCTGGGGCTTTCTGCTTCCTACCAGCACCAGGGGCTCAAAACGACTTCTTGGATAATGCAACCTCGGTTTCGCTCTTTCCAAACTGATGATAGGCACGACCGGCTACTTGATAAGCCGCTCTAAATCGAGGATCTGATGATGGCGTCTTTTTCAACGATAGAAATTTTTCACGGACAGCTCTGGAGAGGAACCCCTCCTTTGGGAGAGGCCGTAGTATTTCTTCTTCTTTTTATCATACATCAACTTTCCTGCTGCCTCCTCACGGTTGAAGTCCGCTTTGAATTTATGACAAAGTTCTCCAAGCGACTTTCTGTCGTCGAGGGTGTACTGTCGCTTACGATCGCTGAATGCATCCTTTCCAGTGCTACTACGATCAGCAGATATCTCTTCAGCCTTTCCACCACTGACATCAGCAGATGCCTCGTCTAATTCTTCACCTCCTTCCATTTCAAGATCAGTCAGGACAGACTCTTCTTCCATCTTGTCTCAATGACACGAAACGATTGAAATACAAGTAAACCGCGACGTAAGTACAGTACTTCTCTGGTATGGGAGAGTCAGTGGCGCCACACTCAGGCAGCCGAACGAATCAACCGGAGGGACCCGCATTGACGCGGTACAGTACCCAGACCCATGGCGGAGATCGTTGGAAGATGAAGGACTTTCGGGAGTAAAGACGACACATCTCTCGATGGGACAACATTGTCACCCTACACGCTTGCCAGTGTAAATATGACCTGAGGGTGGCAAGAAAAATTTTTTAATAAGCGTGTAGACCCGAATAGAGGCCGTGTAGGGGGGATTTTCACCTCAAAAAAAGAGAAGCGTGCATGCACGCATATTTGGGACTTGAGAGTTAGCAGGCGAGAATCACTTGACCACAGGTGATGCTCTACCCCCTCACAGATTCCTCACACATCGGCCTCCTTGTCCACCATTAGTGCACAAACAGTTTTACGCCTCAACTACCTGAACATCTCAGCTCTGCCATTAAGTCTGGCCCTGCGACTGGTCAATGGTATCCAGAGTCCCTTGAGAGACAAAGCTCTTCTTTGCCTGACGGTGAGTTCCAAGACATCCATCGGTAACATGAAGGACGGCGGTCTTGAAGGCACTCGACAACTATTCAGGATTCCCTGAATCACCGAGAACCCCAAATCCCCACTCAGCCTGTTCACAAATTCCTCAGCTACCCTCTCATCCTTGAGCTTGCCAACATACTTGAGCTTGAGCTGAGATGGTACCAGTCTTGCGATTTAAGCTGCAACAACAAGCCTGTGGACGGTATTGAGGAAGTGAGCACTCCGGTCGGCCCTGCAGTTCTGAATCATCCTGCAGCAACCATCAATATCATAATAGGCCATATACTTGTACCATGTTTGGTCAAAATCCGATTACTGGTTTGGAAGTTAGTGCAGTAACAGAATTTTTACCTCACGGGACCGCTGATCTTTGACCTCTTGACCGCATAATCTAATCCGTTTCTTTTAACATCATGATACATACTTGTAACAAGTTTGACCGTTCCCTTCAGCCGTTACTCAGTTATCGGGGAAACGAAAACCTATTGCAGACTCTGACCTTTTCACTCTTGATGCCAAAATATAATCAGTTCATCTTTGCATCATAATATATGCTCATATGAAGTTCGGTCAAAATCCCATCACTGGTTTAGAAGTTAGCTCGGTAAAATATTTTTTACTTGACGGGACCTCTGACTTTGACCTCTTGACCCCATGAACTAATCAGTTCATCTTTGATTCATTATAATACTTGTACCAAGTTTGACTTTGATCCCTTCAGCTGTTCTTAAGTTATCACGGTAACAAAATCCGATCACGGACAGACAGAAGCACGGACGGATGGATAGACAATCCATAAACATAACGCCTCCTGTGACTTCGTCGGCAGAGGCATAAAAATCTGAAACTTCATACATCTGATCTACAACCTGATGTGAGTGCAGAATGAAACTTATAACGTCATCAGTCATGTGACCTGGTGGCCATATTGGATTGAAAATAAAAACGTTTAAAAAAAAAAATCTTATTCTCCGGAACCGCTTAACAGATCGATACGAAACCTTATACATATGATTGACTTGTTATAGGGAATACAGTTTGAATTTTTATGTTCATATTCACCGTCATTGATGCAATTTAGCCTGATTGTGCACAAAAGTGGTCATTAAATATCCCAACATAATCAATCAATAAAGCTATGGATAATGTCAATTTATGTGATGTAATCGGGTGCATGGATGATACAGGTATATGGGCCATAATAGCAGTGGGCCATAATAGTAGCGTGTTCAGTTAACGATGAGTATATTTGTTCAGAATGAGCACGCGAGGCGAGTTCTGGTTGTTCAAGTGTCCTGTTTTGGCCCTTACCATGTACATTCATAAAAGCATCATTCTGATGGTTTTATTGTCAGGGATGGGAATAGAACCTAGACTAGACAGCTCAAAGTCAGTGTGCTACCTCTGCACCTTCCTATCGAACCTCAAAGACCAATAATGAGGTGAATTAAATTGCATTTTAATCTCAAAATGTAAATCGATTCTCCAGGGCTCGTTATTAGAGTCTCTCTGAAACATGAAATGTTGTGATGGATGGTCACTTTATATCAAATACTTTTCAGTTTTGTTCACACATGGCATCATAAAAAGTATGAGGGGTGTCTCTATGAAGGACGAAGCAATCCAATTGGGTGTTTGCAAACTCCAACAATGATTTTTATTTGCTGTGGAGTAAGACCCTGACATTCGCAGGGGATACGTTCCTGAAAAATGCCGCGAATGTCGAATCCGCGAATGTCAGGGCATTGTTTCAATGGAAAAATCGAGGGATGGGTTCCTGGCGGTTCATGATTAAGAAGGGAAAATCAAAAATCCCATGAAAAACGATGACTATGCCAATGACACATTTTATGAACCGTGAATACGCGGGGTTCACCCACAAACGTTGGGGTCCGACAGTCCTTCAAAAAAAAAAATTGAATAATTTAGTGATAAGTGAGAAATGAATGCCACAAAAGTACAATTTGTAACTTATTTTGTGAAAACTACAATTTTCAATGAAAACCACACTTACGAATGTTTGGATGGACCAGTTCACTCAGTAATAAAGCTTCATAAAAGAGCTGCAAAAGAAGAATGAAAAGTAATGATTAAGGAAACAAACTCATTCAATAAGCTGTATAATGGTTAACTTAATTCACAATGACAACCACAAAATAACTCACGCCGAGAGAGACAACATCCTCGGGGGACAGCATGCTCCATCACAGACAAATATCTAAACTATATTAGTTCAGCAGACTAAACACCGTCATCAAAACAATCACACAAACTTACAAATGATGTCGTGTACTCCTCCTGCGCAATCTTCAAAGCAACCTGAAAGAGAAGAAGAGTTTAACCCTTCAACTTTTGAGTGAGCTTTCCAGCACACAGCCATCCATCTTTGTCACACAATACACATTACTTGTCTATTGTCGTTGGATGTACTCATATCATAGAATCTTTTACAGCAATAATGTGGAGCCTGTACGTCAAGAGATAAGCATCCTTCATCCAAACAGAAATAAAGGTGACAAATGGAGATGCAGGAGAATCTTCAATTCCCTTTTGCTATCGTTCTTCTTTCCAAGTCTCCCTCTGTTGTATTCCTCTATCATGCTGTCTGTGTTTTCTCACTTTCCATTGTGTTCTTTCTGAATTGTTCTGATTTGTTCTGTGTTTATGCTCTTCCACAAGCTGTGGTCTTGCTCGAAGAAACTGAAAGGAAAGAACAGGAAATGTATGCTTGTACCTTTTCATCAGAATGAACGTTCCTTGCTTCCAATACGATTCCAAACCGTCCTTTTCCAAGTTTGGAGATAACCTCCCAGTCCCAAATCTGACAACAAAAGCAAAAACATGGAGTTTCACAACAGTGCTTATGGATTACTCTTGTGGCATGCTTACAGCCTGCAAGCAGATGATGTGGTGCATCCTACATGCACACATAATAACTATAAGCACTATATACCAGACTGTAAAAGTGGAAATTTTTCGCGATGAGCAAAGTGAAAATGTGTTTGTGACATTTGAAATATTGGGAGAGGGCAGAAGACACAACCTCAATGATTTTATCCATATCAAACCACAGTGAATGTTTACATTGGGAGAAAATAACTTGCAATGTAACCAGAAATAAAGAGAAACAGGCAAAAAAACATTTTATTAAAAAATAAATTAAGATTTACATCCTCTGCACAAATCATACGGAATGAATGAAGGAGGTGGAGATTGGAAACGTACTCTGTGCAGAGCGTTGGTGCTGCCGAAGCAGTCTCCTTGGCTATTGGGCACAATCCTGGACGGGTCGCCACTCCGACACAGTATACCAGCATGCTGGCACTAATTTTTCTGACCTCGGAAGGATGACAGGCCGAGTTCACCCCACCTGGTATTAATTCAACAGGTGAGTGGGATTTGAACTCAGGACCCTGGGATCCAAAGCCCGCTGCCCCAACTGTTAAGCAAACATCATTCTATGAAGAACTGTACGGAACCAATGTAGCACTGCTTTAATCAAGCTTGCAGGTTTCGAGAAACATCGAAGTTCATCTACTTTTGAAATTTGCTTAAAACGCCGAAGCGACTTTTATGTTGATTTGTGGACGCTGAAGTACAATAGTGTAGTTGCGAAACGCGTAGACCTACCCGACACGTGCTGGCCAAGTGCGTAGCTTGCTACACAATGCAGCACGACTGTTAACTGTAAACGTACAGCACATGCATTATTTGTACCATCTGGTGCTGTAATCTGATAATTATCATTATAATCTCTCGAAAAAACTGACGATTATATGATTATAAAATCTATATAAAGATTATAATCTCTCGAAAAAAAACAAAAACAAATATATTTGCACGTTTTTAAATTCATGCTTCTCCGTTGTCATGTGAAATGCGCGGATATTGATGCGCCGCAAAAATTTCCACTTTTACACCATTTGATGAAGTGGAATGCATTTGCATTCCGCAAGCAGCGAAATTAATCAAGTAAATGAAGAATGAGTAATTACAATGAGCTCTGTTTCACAGTTTACAGGAATGGTATAATCATTTTTAAGGTAAATACAAAGGTCAAAAGATGTAACTCAAATGGTTTGCTCGGCGACGCTGAGAGAGACAGAGTTCATGATTCAAAGTCGAAGACAAACGTTAATTCGTGGAACCTATAAACCAAAGTCGAAAACAAAACGTGATTGTGATATTGTTGTCGATGTTTCCATGTCACACGTTGTTTACAGCCGATTCGAGTTACCATCAACCAATAATTGCAGTTACAGTCAGCCAATTCAAGTTGACATCGTGTTAAGTTTGCACCTTTCTCTTATGATAAGTTGATTGAATTTAGATTCTTAACAGAATACCCTTCATGCTTCCCCCTACACCTATTGTTTTGTCAAAGTCTCCCTCCACATTGGACTTCAATTCAGCTATTAGCGTCCCCACCCTTCTCCGTACTCTTCCTTTTGTCCTGTTGTGTCCTGATCCATTCAGCATTTTAGTTCTTCCATGAGACTTGATTCTTTAAAAAAACATAAACACACACATATATATATATATATATATATATATATATATATATATATATATATATATATATATATATATATATATATATATATATATATATATATATATATATATACAGTGCTCAACATAAATGAGTACACCCCGACAGATTTGTCAGAAAACCTTTAGTTTCCTTTCAGAATCCACATTTTCTATGGGATACTATACTACAAAATACTCCCACAAATGTGGACCATTGATTGCAAACAAGATTTATTAATTTGCACACACACAAAGAAGGAATTTTCCAAACAAATTCATTTAAGACCATGTTGCAAAAATGAGTACACCCCAATGAAAGTCTTAGGAGCAAAGCTAAATTTTAGACTACAAAATTCTAATTAATAATTCAACCACAGGTGAGTCTAATTATTCATTAAACAGATGTCCAGCAGATAGGTGACTATAAAAGGGTGTTACTTAACAAAGAAAACCCCTTCCCATTTCATGCTGTCAGCAATGGCACCACATGGAAGAGAAATGTCACAAGATCTGAGAAAGAAAATAATTTCTTTAAACAAGGAAGGTGAAGGCTACAAGAAGATCAGCAAAGCTTTACTCATCAGTCAGAATACGGTAGCAAAAGTGATACAAAAATTTAACAAATATGGAACTGCAACCATCTCACAGAGACGTACAGGCCGTCCACGGAAATCAACACCTCGACAGGGGCGTCTTCTGATGAGAAGGGCTGAAGAAAATCGCCATGCAAGTTCTCTGCACTTCGCTAAAGAAGTAGAAAGCCAAACTGGGGTGACTGTTTCCCGTGACACAATACAGCGTACACTGCAGAGGAATGGCATGCATGGGTGTCGTCCACGAAGGAAGCCTCTCCAAAAGCCCATGCACAAAAAAGCCCGCCTAGGATTTGCCAGGGCCCATGCTAAAAAGGATGAAGACTACTGGGACTCCATACTCTGGAGTGATGAGACCAAGATAAATGTTTTTGGAACTGATGGCTTCAAAACTGTATGGCGTCGCAAAGGTGAGGAGTACAAAGAAAAAT
>NC_140977.1:6926975-6939475 GCF_056783735.1 Eptatretus burgeri | reverse complement strand
ACCCCGTGTGTGAGTGGTGTGGTGGCGGTTGTGCCGGAGTACGTGCTTCCCAGCACGCCGTGTGTGGATGAGGCACCGTGTGTGGAAGAGGCCGTGTGTGTGGATGAAACGGCCAGTGTGGATGAGGCACCGCGGGTGAGTGCCCCGCGTGTGTAAGTGAGGGACGGTGTGTGGATGAAACACCGCGGTTGAGTGCCCCCGCGTGTGTGGGTGAGGCACCGTGTGTGAGTGAGGCCGTGTGTGTGGATGGAACGGCCAGTGTGGATGAGGCACCGCGGGTGAGTGCCCCCGCGTGTGTGAGTGAGGCGCGAGTGAATGGAGCACCACGTGTGAGTGGTATGGTTTATGCAAGGGAGACCGTGTGTGTGAGAGAGCGGTATGTGAGGGAGATGTCGGTTAACATGTGTGAACATGCAGGTATGTGAGGGAGATGTCGGTTAACATGTGTGAACATGCAGCCGCGTCTCCCGGTGTGAGTTTAATGGTGTGGAGTGTGAGCGTCGTAACACGCGGGAGTGCGTGTGTCGAATGGCGACGACGGCGACATGTGAGGAAAGAAAGCCGAGTAGCGGCTGTAGTTGTTTTGGGGACCGTGCCGGGTTCGCCCAGCCGCGAGCACGAGGTCCGTGCTGTGCAACGCACGAGGCCCCCACGTGCTCGCTTGCGAGAGTGAAGTCCCGGTCCGGAAACGCCAGCGGTGGATTTGCCGATCCCGCGGACGGACAAAGTTTAGGCAGGATTACGGATTTGGACCGGACGGGTTCTCCACGCGATCGTGTGTGTTAAGCTCCAACGGGCAAAGCACATGTGTTCGCGTGGGGAACCCCTCGAGACGTGGGGCTTGTGTTTTTTTTTATGCGCACGGTGACGCCATGGCTGCACGTGGGGTTGGAATCCGGCAGGAGGGGTATCCCTGCCGGATGGTACCGTCCAAGGAGGGACGAGGTTCACGTGCAGCTGCATGACGTCACGGGCAGGTGCAAAGTGCGCGAGCTCTGAGTTGCCGCGCTGGTGATGCGCACATTAATAAAAAAAAAAAAAAAAAAAAAAAAAGCAAGCCTCACTTTCGGGTGCACAGGATTCCTGGGCAAGGGGTGGAAGACCCCCTTGCCAGGGCACAGGATGGAAACTAGTTAGGGGGAAGGGTTAGCTTAGCTAGACCGACTTCATGGGGCAGGGGTAAGTCCTCATGGAGTCCGTGGAATGGATTAGTTAGAGGGATTGTAGCCAGATTTAGGTTGGGAAATAAAATGAATTTTTGAGTTAGGAGACAGTGACAGACTTGTGAATGTGTAGAGGGGACGTAGTTTAGCTACGTAGTGTTAAAAGGAACGTGCTGTAGTTTAAGGGACGACGTGGGAGCACGAGTTAGTTAGGGGATGTAGTTAGAAGGATGGCAGAGTTCAGTGGTGAGTGTGTTGAAGAGTTGTGAGGTGAGTACATGATGAGTGAGTGAGGCCAGCGGGTCTGTGTGAATGGAGCGAATGGGGAATGCATGGTGCGATGAGTGATTGGGGGGAGGAGTGACTCCCGCCCAAGGGACCCCGGGGTCAGTGTAGAGTGAGTTAGGGGGTTAGTCAAATTAACAAAAATGGAGGTTGTTTTGTTGTTGGTGGGGAAGTAGGCTCGAAACCCGTTTGGAGGGGTGCAGGAGCCCTGTTGACGGGCTTGGGAGCGTGGCTGCGAAAGGTGAGTATCGCTGAGTGGGTACCCCGGGCACCAGGCTAGTCGGCCGTGGTAGGCCAAGGGCCCATGGGGGGCCGGGATAGCATAGTGGGCACGGGTGCGCCTGCTTGGTGCGGGGGCCCGGGGCGCCATTAGCCGCGTGGGCAGTGTTGTGGGCACGGGTGACCCTCGGAAAGGGGCCTGGGAAGCCAGCCTGCCACGTGTGCGTTTCAGGGGAGGTGCCATGGGGGGCACTCCCCGGTGTTAGGGAGCTGGTAGGCTCGGAGGCAGTGTAGTGCCCGGGGGTGCCATAGCGGGAGATTCGGCAGAGGGTCGTGCCTGCCAAGGGGAGCGACGTGTCCCAGCCATGAGACCGTGTGAGGGCACGGAGAGAAAATTGGGGGGCGAGGCCCGAAATTGTGAGGACATCAACACAGGCGACGGGAATCTGGGTTGTTAGAACCAATAGTTTAAGCGAGCGGTGCTTGTTGAAAGCCCCGGGGTAGTTTAACAGTTAAATGGATAGGGTAGATTAGGAGATGTACCCCTCCGCACCATCCATCCCCTCGCTGTCGTTGTGGGCCGCTGGACCCACTTTGGTTATAGATCGCCGAACTCTGGGGAGGCCATTCTGAGGCTTGAGTTGGGCCTCGACACAGGACGTTAGCTCTCCCTTACTCCCCTCCGGGAAGGGAACGTAGGGGTTGGGAGTAGGCTAGGTGACAGGATAGGTTAGCCGAACAAGGACAGTAAAGGGGGTTAGGGGACGATTTATAGTGGGGAAGTAAAAATAAAAAAATAAGTTGGGGCTAAATTGGGGTTTGACAAATTAAGGGAGTGGGTATGTACAGTGACAGGCAAAGGCGATAGGTGGGAGGGAGACAGGTAGGTAGGTCCGAGCCCGCCTTCCAAGTGGCCAGCACCACCGCACTCCCTCCACCAACCTCCACTGAACGGCAAAGGCTGGCCAACTTCATCGGCTGGCTGTGTTTTGCTTCAAGGCGGAGGCCGGCCAACTTCATCGGCAGCTGTTGTTTTGCTTCAAGGCCTGTGCCGGCCAGTTCATCTGCCGGCTGTGTTTGCCTGTAGCGGCCTTCTTCTGCGGGCTGTGTTTGCCTGCTGCCTTTGCCATGCCATGCCCACTGCCCCTGTTCACCAGCCCCGTTCAATTTTTGCTTTGCCCCCCCCCCCCGTTCATTGCCATGTGCGCCAGGATCAAGGCAACAGTTTGCAAGCTGCAAGAACTGCCCTGTTGGCAGCTACAACACGGGCCTGCAGTGGCGGCCCGTGCACCGTGTTTGTGTTCATCCATCCATTCGTTGTGTTCATTGCGTGTGCCACTTGAGCTGGCACGGAGACTGCATTTGTGCAGCCCATGCACCGTTGTGGTTCACGGCGTTCAGTTCAAACCATTCATCCATCCATTCGTTGTGTTCATTGCGTGTGCCACTTGAGCTGGCACGGAGACTACGTGCAGTGCAGCCCATGCACGTTTGTGCAGCCCATGCACCGTTGTGGTTCACTGCGTTCAGTTCAAAAGGGAAGGCCTTGGACTGCGTGTGAGCAGCCGGCCACGTTCCCTGTCACCTGCATTGTTTGAGCCAGAGACTGCATGCGAGCAGCCTGGCTCCCTGCTAACTGCTTTCTTTTTGCAGAGTTCATTGATCCTGGGCCATGGTTTAGTGTAAAATTTGTAAGTTAAGGTTAAGATGTACTGTAAATATGAGTGCACCCCCGGCATGTTTGTCTTAGCGCCGGCAATTTTATTTAAGTCGTCCGTGTGAGTGAGTTTGTTTAGGTAGTTACTCAGCCCTCAGGTTATTTATTTTGGGGACACGAATACCATGAATGTCGCACTCAGGGATCCGTAGGTAAAATGTACTAGGGGAAAACTACACATGATGGCACACGAAAATTTGACGACTCGGGACGAGTCTGTAAAAAGGGGAGGGGGTAGTGTTGTGGTTGGCCAAATTCGCAAACCACCATTCAGGTCCCTTAGGTGAGATATCTCTGTAAGTATATGTGTAGTTAGGCCCAAACCCGTTGTTTCGAGGGAATAAATGTCATTCAGTCGGGCTGCGACTCTTCAGGATAGCCGTTTTTCTTTTACTATCTTTATTTTGGACCAGCCGCCATTACTACCACCACCAACCACGTCTCAACAGCCATCACAACAACAACCACAACGCCGCTTCACAACAACAACCACCAACCACAACGCCGCTTCACAACAACAACCACCAACCACAACGCCGCTTCACAACAACCACCAACCACAACACCGCTTCACCACAACCGCCACGACCTTTACCGTCACAACTCGCCACCATCGCATCCCCACCATTCTCGCGCCACTTGTGGGCACCGATACTGGACTCGTGTAGGGCGCGCACCGAGCAGCGTGTTCAGAAACATCACAGACTTTCCGCAGAAAACGGATCAAAAACGACTCACGCCCACTTTTGTTCCGTCCAATCGGTGAGCGAGGGGCGATTTGGCCCCGCCTCCAGGGCGTTGGAGGGCGGTCGCTATATGCAAATTCATGGATCAAAAAGCATTCACGCCCACTTTTCCTCGGTCCAATGGGGAGCCAGTTAGAGGTGAAGGGTCGGAGGCAAAGGGTCAAGGGTGAAAGAGCGAAGCCACGGGGCTTATATAAACGGCTGCGTTCATCAGTAAAGGCAGTTGTGCGGAGTTCAAGAGAGTCGTCGGTGGAGCTGGAAAGAAGTGGGACGAGCCAAGAGAGGAGACGGAGAGGGCGAGTAGACGGAGCTGTGGAGAGGTGACGGCGGCGAAGGCGGACGAGGGGGTGCTCGCGTCGGTGCCGGGAGCTGCACAGGAGAGGCCAGCAACGCGCCCGAGGTCGAGGAGGAGACGCTCGCCGCGGGACCCGAGACAGGGTGATATCCTCCTTCCCCCGAGCATCAGCAACCCCCTCCTGTTTCTCCCCGCGCTGAGATAGTGCGACAAAGGGGGCCCCTTTCCCACCCCCTACCAGACACTGTCCGCGAGGCCCGCGGAGTTGAGGCGCCACCGCCGCTCTGCGTCTCATCATCAGACGGTAGGCCCGACACGGTCTCGGCCCCAGGCCCGCCTCATCCTGGAGGGTGGTTCTTTTCTTTTGCTTTGGGAATATGTGTTGTTGGCGCCGTCTGTGAAGTAAAATTGTATAAGTGTTGCCGTGTGCCCGGTAGTCGGTTAGATCTGCATTGTTGCATTTGCTTTTTGTGTAATATTGCATTGTCTTCTTCTTTTACATGTGCTTTTGGTGGAATTGTATATGTGTGCTTTCCGTTCATCGCGAAATAAATGTGCTTCATGTTGAACTGTTTTCCCGCTTCGCTTCGTCTTTTCTTTTATTGAATCTCCATCTTGCTTCACGTAAAGGGTTGGTCGTGGGCTAAAACGCCCGATAATTAATCGAACCGCAACAATATATATACATATATATATATATATATATATATATATATATATATATATATATATATATATATATATATATATATATATATATATACATATACATATTGTTGCGGTTCTTGGAACCGCATGCATCCAACAGATAGTGGTCCCAAGAGAGTTATTCGATTAATATACGTGGAGGGAGATAGTCCCTTTCCTTTTATCTGGCGGGATAACAAGGGAGTGCGTCGCGATGATCTCTTAGCGAGGTTTGCTTCATCATTTTTTCTTCATTTCGTCCCTACTCTTCTTTTTGTCTGATTATTCCTCAGGTAAATCAGCCACGTGCGCCTTCGCTATGAAGTGGGCCCTCATGGAGGCCAGCACGTGCGGCGCCGCTGTGAGGAAACTGCAGCGCAGAGTCCTCGTTCCTGGGTGAGCACTAAACCCAACGTGTGCAGCGAGTTATATAGTGCACTTCGCAGTGCGGGATTATCGACTCGAGCTTCCGATGATCTGGGGAAGATTGCTCGTTGCATTAAAAAGGCATACGAATGAATACCTCTTAAAGGTCCCCTGACATGCAAAACTTTCTTGTTATTTATATATTAACTTGACCTTCCTCGTGAAGAAATCACCCATGTTTTTTTTTTTTTTAAATCAAAAATGGGATAATTACAGCAATATTTCGATCATTTCTGGAGCTATTCACAACTTGCTATGCCCCGCCCCTTAAAAAAATTGACTTCAGCAAATCGCAGCGTGACGTTACATACAGTAACTCGCACAGAGTGGATTGACTCGAGTCGAGATGTCGCGCGCCTTATCCTCCCTCAGCGAAGAGGCTCTAAAATCGTCCGAGGTCCCAGCAGACGCACCGGTGGTTCGGCCCGCCTTGCAGCGTTGATCCAAATGGCAACGGACCATGTTCGTCTTTCTCTTGACATTCGCTGCTCAGGCAGATACTTCAAAGCCACCTGGGATTTTTGCGGATGCGCCAATGTCTTGGTCCGCCTTGCGGTGCCGCTCACAGGCCACAAGCTGATGTTCACTCTGAGACGCATGCTCCGCAGTGAACACCGACACCCATTGTCCCATTGTGTGTGTCTGTGTGTGTGTCCACGTCCATATATTTTCAGTTTAAAATTATTTTTCTCTGCAACCACTTGTCCGATCGATGCGAAACTTTAAGCACAGGAGGGACTCCCCATGTGGAACATTTTATTGATATCTCTGACATCATAGGTCATATAAAATGACAGGGATGTTGGATTAAAGGGAAAAATTTGGACATCATCTTCTCCGAAACAGCTCAACAATAAAAATTGAAACAGCCTATGTCATCAACTCCGCATGAAGCATATAGGATGATAATAATGACGTCATCAGTGAAGTGGTATTCCAGCAATAATTGGTTGAATCAAAATCCTTCAAAAAAAATCTGAAGCTTCATTTATGTGATCTACGACCCTATGTGTGAAGAATTAAACTTATGACGTCATCAATCACATGGTCTGGTGGCCATGTTGGATTGAAAAATAAAAAAAAATCTAAAAATCTTCTTCAGAACCACTTAACAAATTGATGCGAAACTTCATACGTATGATTTGACCAGCCATGGGGAATGTAGGTTGAATTTCTTTTTGACCTTCATTGATGCCATTTCGCCTTCATGTGCACAAAAGTGGTCATTAAATATCATCAAAATCAATCAATAATCAACAAAGTTATGGATAATGGCAATGCATGTCATGTAATCAGGTGCATGGATTTCTTTATTTATTCGTATGCAGCCTGTGGCTGCATGGCTGCATCATTTTCTGGGGGCATGGTTTTGCTGCTGATGCAATGCCAGTAAACTGGAACTCATTTTGCAAACCTCAGAAGCATGGCAGGCTCAGTCAACCCACCTGGTTTTAATTCAATGGCATAACAGGCACTTGAACTCAAGACCCTAGGATATTAAGCCAGCCACCCTCACCATTTAGCCAACACCAGGATTGATGCATGGATGATACGGGTATATAGGCCATAACTGCAGTGGGCCACAATAGTAGCGCGTTCGATTAACGATGGTATTTTTTTTTTAATGAGTGCACGAGGCGAGTTCTAATTGTTCAGGTGTCCTTTTGCATCACTTGCCATGCATTCAGTGAACCACCACTCCAACAGTCTTATTGTTGGGGTTGGGAAAAGAACCAAGACAAGACAGCTCAAAGTCAGCAACTCTGCACCATCCCATCAAACCTCAAAGACCAATAATGAGATGAATTAAATTGCATTTTAATCTCAAAATATAAAGTGATTTTCCAGGGCTCGTTATTGGAGTCTGTCTGAAACATAAATGGTCACTTTATTTCAAATACTTTTAAGTTTTGTTCACAGATGGCATCATAAAAAGTACGAGTGGTATCTCTATTGAAAGAACAGGCAATCCAATCGGGTGTTTGCAAATTCCAACGATGATTTTGATTTACTTTCAAAAAAGTGGAAAGTTTCGTGACAAGTGAGAAATGAATGCCACAAAAGTACAGTTTGTAAATTATGTTGTATAAACTACAAGTTTCAATGAAAACCACACTTACGTTTGGTTGGTTGGAAAGGTTCACTCAGTGATGGAGCTTCATACAAGACCTGCAAAAGAAGAATCAAAAGTAACTGAACCCATAATTACAACCACAAAATTATAACTCACACCGAGAAAGACTCAACGTCCTCAGGAGACAGCATTCTCCATCGCAGACAAATATCAAAACTGTGTTCAGAGAACGGTGTTTAGTCTGCTGAACTAACAATCACACAAACTTACAACCGATATCATGTACAAACCTCCTGCACAATCTTCAATACAGCCTGAAAGCGAAGAAAAGTTTCACCCTTCATTTTTGAGTGAGCTCTCCAACACAGCCATCCACCTTCATTACACAATGCACATTACTTGTCCATTGTCATTACATGTAATTATACCAGAGTTGGTGTCAAAGCCACCCAATGCTCGCCTGTTTATACATTTATCGTTTTTAAAAGACTCGTCTAATAATTAATATTTTTTATAAAGCATTGCAGTGAAGTCTGATCCAAATAATTTTAAAGCAATATATGTATTTGTATATTGCAATCAGTAACAAGAGCGCAAGTGAGCACAATATACGCCCGAACAAGAAGGTATATCCAGAATTGTGCTACAACATGGAAAACAGCATCCTGGTTGGCAAGGCAACCACTTTAGATGACGAACGTATGTCAGGACACACCGTCTCCACAGTCCGTACCTATGTACCAAATATGAAACGTGAATGTTGAAAACTTTGGGAGTTAGAGTACGGACAGGAACGGATGGAAAACAGCATCCTGGTTGCCATGTCAACCACTTTAGATGATGAATATATATCGTGACACACCGTCTCCACAGTCTGTACCTACGTACCAAATATGAAACGTGAAAGTTGAAAACTTTGGGAGTTTGAGTGAGGACAGAAACGGATGGAAAACAGCATCCTGGTTGCCATGGCAACCACTTTAGATGGCGAACGTATGTCACGACACCGTCTCCACAGTCCGTACCTATGTACCAAATATGAAACGTGAAAATTTAAAACTTTGGGAGTTAGAGTGCGGACAGGAACGGACGGATGGACAGACGGATGACGCATTATACGCCGCGACATATATATATATATATATATAAAAAAAAATATATATATATATATATATATATATATATATATATATATAAAAAAAAATATATATATATATATATATATATATATATATATATATATATATATATCGGGCGTATAAAAAATAGTGTGATAGATAAAAACATTAGAAAGGAAAAAATAACTTGCACCAAAAATTTTAACATTTTCACGCTCACGCTCACGCCGGGGGTATCGCTATCGCTCTCTGTTCTTTGAAGAGGCGAGCTAAAAATGGAATCTTCCACAGCAACATTGTGGGGCCTGCAATTCTCGCGATACGCATTCTTCATCTGAACAGAAATGAAGGAGACAAATGAATATGCAGAGGAATCTTCAACTCTATTTGCTATCGTTTTTCCTCCAAGTTTCCCTCTGTTGTATCCCTCTATCATGCTGTCTGTGTTTCCTTGCTTTCCACTGTTCTTTCTTTACTGTTCTGATTCCCCTCCCCAGAAGAGAGGGTATTGCATTTGGGTCCGTTTGTTTGTTTGTTTGTCCGCACAGAACTTTCATGTTTTTCTCTGCAACCGCTCGTCGGATTAAGACGAAATTTTCACCATTGGTGCGACTACTCGTGTAGAATGTTTGAATGAAATTATGACATCATAGGTCACATGGTGTGGCAGCCATATATTGAAAAAATGGAGAAACTTTGTACCTCTGGATCTCTGAAACCACACGAAGGAAAAAAAATTGAAACTTGGCACATGGCAAGTACTCCTTGTGGGGAATGAGTGTGATTTTTTTTTAATGACGTCATAATTGCATATGTAGAACACCACATCTGATCAGTCTGAAATTTTTAGGGTCATCTTGGGATAAAATGGTCCACAGAAAGAAAATTCATGATATCAGAGGTCACATGGTTTCGCAGCCATATTGGATTTACCCTGAAACCGAAAAAAAATCTTCTTCTCCAGAATGGCTTTTCAGATCGAGAGGAAACTTCACACAAATGTTCCCCAGGCCATGGTTGTGCAAGCTACTTCAGGAATAATTGATAGATCACATGGTTTGGCAGCCATATTGGATTGAAGAAAATATTAAATAATGTTTTCTCTGGAACAGTTTAAACAATTGACGTGAAACTTAAAAATTAAGATCGAGTCATGATGGGGAATACTTGTTTTAAATTTCAATCTGATCAGACACATGGTCTGGCAGCCAGAATTATTTAATTTTTTGATCTGGGTTCCTGTAGATTTTTTTTTGGAATAAAGCTCTCTTGGCTGTCTGGATGGGTTTGAGGGTAGAGGAGTAGCAGATGAAATATGAATCCTATCCATGTTCCTCCTGATGACATCATCTTTGCTCTTTGCTCGGGTTCCTTCTGATTACTCCAATGCAGGACTTGTACCTATTTAGTCTTCCATTTGATTTTAATTGAATTTATTTTAATCCCATTCTGAATCCAATTGAATAATAATAATAATAAAAAAATAATAATTATAATAAAAAACGTGATGAGTCAGGGTTAAGTGTCCTATCAGAACAGGGTTGCATCAAAGCCGGATGTCTTGTGACCCGGTCATCACTGCCAGCTGTTCTCAAGTGGCAGTTCTAGCTATGTCTCTAATTAATTACATAACACACCAGTACATGAACAGCACACAAAATACACCACAACAAAACTACACAAACAACAGACAAAACTCCTGGCGAGGGTAGTTATCTCTGATTGCTCTTTTTCTTGTTTGTTCTGTGTTTTCGCTCTTCTTCGAGCTATGCTCGAGCTCCCAGAAGCTGAAAGGAAAGAAGAGGAAGTACATATACCACAAGCTTGCACCTTTTCTGCAGAGTTATTGTCCCTTGCTTTGAATACGATTCCAAAGAGTCCTTCTCCAGGTGTAGAGATGATCTCCTCGTCCAAAATTTGATAATAACAAAGGCAAAAACATGGAGTGAAACAAAAGTGCTTCGGATTACTCGTGGGGCATGCTTACAAACTGCAAGCAGATGTTGTGGTGCATCCTATGTACACACATAATAACAACAAGCTTTATATACTCTCACTGTAAAAGTGTAAATTTTCACGCTCAGCAACGTGAAAACGTGTTTGTGCGTTTGTAACTTTGTGGAGCGGACACATGGCAATATCAACATTCCTAACCACGTGAAACCCCAGCAATCATTTACATAAGGAGAAATGAACTTGCATTGTCACCAGAACTGAAGGGAAACAGGCATGAAAACACATTTTATTATAAACAAACTAATATTTACATATTCTGTGCAAATCATACAGAATGAATGAAGCACTGTATGGAGCCATGAAATACGGAACCAATGTAGTATAGACGGAAACAATGAATTACTGGCTTGCAAAATACAACGGGAAGTACTGTTACGTTTGTGGGGGTAGATGGAGGAATCTCATAGGAAGAGAGAATTGTATGGTGTAGCATGGTCCGTGGATGAGTAGGAGACGTCTCGATGTAATTTAAGTTGTGAAAAATGTACGCTGAAGAATGTTTTCGTGTCACTACACTGTGGGTGGTGCTGTGTTCAAAAGGTGGGGTCTAAGGATAGTTTCTCCCAGTATGTGATTGCCCCCTGTGACCTTTTCCAACATTTTTACATTTACAAGGCCAGCCATAAAAAGGAACCACGTTCTTACAGCAACAACCGGCAGACTAAAAACCCACCTCCCAGGAATCGCAACCAGCAGGCCATGCCCCCAAGGTTCATGATTGGTCGGGGTGATGTCACTGGGAGCATGATCGGGGAAGAGGATCGAGTGAGGAACACAGCTGGAACAGAAGGGGTCTCTCTCCTGCTTGCTCTCTTTGTCCGTGCTGGTGCAAATTTGCCCGCGTGCTGGAACAAGACAGTAGCCATTGTCTCTTCGGCTGAGTTGCGAAGTTTGTGCACTTTAGGAGGAGAGGAAGCGAAGGAGAATAGTGTCTCTCTCAGGTCGAACTCGGCAGGATCCCTTGTTGGAGGATCGAAGAGGAACGCCCTGCCATTTGCTGTTAGTGGACGTGGTATTGAGAAGGATCGGTGTTGGCAATTTCAATCATGAGAAGGAACTGTAACGGCAGCTTGTCGGCTTTTGGCGTTGAGGACGCCCGCACGAATCATCTCACGTACGTGGCCACGGAGAGCGTCTTCATGCAGTCTGGTACGTTTCTGCACGGTGACTTCGAGGCTCGATGACTACCAGGCTCAAAAAGTTTATCTCTGGATGCAAAGCTGAGTGCTGGCAGAAAGAGGGAATTATTTTATATTTTTACCTTTACGTTTGTCTGTTTTTGTGACCGAGTGGTGATGTCTCAAATTTGGATCTAGTTTTACCTCACTTTTCAATAACTCACTCTGATTTGTCTTCATCATCACCCTTTGATGCATGTTCATGAAACCATTATTTGTTGAATTTTCTTGTGTTCGTTTATTTGTTGTGGGTTTGAGAATAAACCCGGGTGCTTTTGTTCTCGTGGGCACATCTGCTGCTTCCCATCCCACGCGCACCATAATCGCCAAAAGCTTCTCGGCTGTTTGCCTCCGAGTTTAAACCATTCGGCTATCCGTCCAGGCTGGTGTTAACCGGCCCTGGACACGACACTCCAGTAAAGCACATCAAATCAATAGTAATTCAAGACAGAGATGAGTAAATAACTGGTCTCCTGGAACATTTGACGTTTGTACTTTTTCCAATCTCCGGCTTCGGCATTGCTGTCTCCACAAGCAAGTCTGGGACGTTCATCTGCACCAGCTTTCACCGTTTCC
>NC_140977.1:6881975-6921975 GCF_056783735.1 Eptatretus burgeri | reverse complement strand
GATCCTGCGGGAAGAGGTGAATCGGTCCATTCAACATTTGGAACAGGAGGCAAAATTGACCCATGAGACCCTCACCACAAAACATCTTTGGCCACAGTGGGCTCTGAAATTGGATACGCAGCCACAAGGGTGTTTGATCCCTGGGCTGGATTCGGACAAGGGAGAAACTGGGAAGCGGGCCACCGTAAAAGTGATCCCCCTGGTAAATTTTGACGGGTCAGGGAGCGTTGAAGCTTTTCTGATGCAATTTGAGTGCATTTCCCGACTAAACGGGTGGAATGAGCGGGAACGTACAGGGAATTTGGTGGCAACGTTGCGGGGACCAGCCGCAGATGTGATAAACGTGATCGCGGAGGGGATGTTGACCAGCTCCCACATTTGCGAGGCGTTGAGCCGTCGGTTTGGGTTCGCGGCAAACTGTGATCTGGTGCGGGCCCAGCTCCAGCACCGCAGATTAAAGCCGGGTGAGACAGTGCAGGAGCTGTCACAGGACATTTACCAATCAGTCAGGATCGCGTATCGGGACCTAACAGTGGAGGCATGGGACAGACTGGCACTAGAGAAATTTTTAGCTGCTCTTCCGGACCCTGAGGTCCGAGCGCTAGTGGAGCTACAGGATCCACCCACCGTTCACCGAGCGGCTGAGTGCGCGGCCAGGCTGGCCTCGTGGAGTCGGCCGGGTCGGGTGCCCGAGAGGCCATCAGTGACGGTCCGACAGGCGGAGATCCAGGATCAGGGAGGGGGGCTGGGAGAAATTGGCATTACCCAAATGTTTCAGGAAATTTGCCAGAAACTGTCAAGTTTGATAAAGGGTAATCCGGTAGTTAGTGCGCCAAAGCGGCGGGGTCCAGCCCAGCCAATAGAGCAATTCGATTATGGCCGAGGGGGTCCGGAACCGGAAGAGAGATTTCACCGATACTCACGGGGGCCTTTTATGGGGAGTTGTTTCCGGTGCGGGCGAAGAGGACACATGCAACGATATTGCCGGTACCCGGCGATGGAGGGACCCTCCAATAGACTTTTAGACTCGGAGAGGATGAATCCTCCTGCTGAACCGCCAGGTCTATCAGAGATGCCCTTTCATAGGTCGGGTCCGGAGATCACTGTCGGGGGTCGGGGAGACTAGATTGGGCTGAGCATATACGGCCATGCTCGGCTGCTGAGATTGTGGCGAAGTGCCCTCCTTTGGTTAAAAAAAAAAATTAATTGTGGGAAAATTGGCTTGTGTTTGTAAGTTCTGCTGGGTTTTAGAGTGACAATAGGGACAATGGGTAATTGGTAACAAAGCGGGCACGAGTGGCTGTCCAATGGCTGGTGCGTGGATCGGGTGAGGAGAAGTGCTGTGTGAGTTGCTTCAAGTTAAGAAGTGAAATGTATGGTGCACACATTGATTTTTTATTGGACATGGTGTGGTAACAGGGAAGGTCATGCTCGGTGAAGTGTTAGAAATGCAGGTGTCACATGTAAGGCCGATGGGGTGGGGGAGTCATGTGGGTTTTGTGGGTGGGGATGATGTGCTTGTCCACAGGGATTGCTGAAGCTCACGGTGAGCGTGAATTGCGACCCCCTTCAAGGAGATTCACCACCTGGTGGCTAATGGTGACAGTGTTTGGAGGCAACTGGGAGAGGGTCTGGTTGGGCGACCAAGGTGGGTAGGACCTTGGCGACCCAGGAAGGCCAGAGGAGCCAGTGAGACCCCTTCCAGAGTGTTGTATGGGATTAGAGCTGATGGCTACCAGGGGGGAGGGAATCAAAGGGAGCGGGGCGGAGAAACGTCCGGGTTGGACTAAAGCTTACCTGTGGGCATGGTTGCACCTGAGATGCCCCCATCATCTTGTGGTAACCCACCCCACGACCACGGCGGGATTCAGCCTGCATGATTAAAATGAGGACCATGACCTAGAAATGTGATGATGACCATGGTGTGAGTGTTGTGAAGATGTACGAGTCCCACTCGATCCCGCACAACTTGACATGTGCAGCAAGGGCATGATGTCCGCATAATTTTGGGGCAAGCAAATTTGAAAATAGGCTCCCCAGGTAACGCTGGGTCTATTAGCATCCACTGGGGGAGGCGGTCAACTGTAAATATCCTGTGAATAGTGTCGTTAAGGCTTAGAGTAGAAATATAAAGTATAAGTGTTGTGTTATTGTGGAACCTTTTGTTTCCCCTCCCCAGATCACTGGAAGAGTGTTGGGCAAGAGCGATGATCCAGAAGATGGAGTGCAACTTCGCTCAGTGCTCTCATGTGATAAAATAAAAAAATAAAATAAAAAACGAATGATTGTTTAGGCGAGGATAAGGCCATAAGGGGGTAGTACATTAAGCAGGATAGGTAAGTTAGCTGCGACTCGCTGCCCATTGCCCCTCCTACTTTATTTCGTTAGGTTAATTAGGTGTGAGTCAGTAAGTGTTAAGGCTGGTATGGTAGCGCCTGTGATATACCTTGCAGGAGCTGCGGTACCAGAGGAGGGGGCAGTGTTACGTTTGGGGGGGGGGGTATGCATTCAAAGGGTAATTAGGATGTTTAATTAGGTATGCCATGCTGTTCGAGTTTACCAGGATCTCGATGTAATAAGTAGCAATTCAGTGGTGATAAGTTGTCTAGTAAATGTTCATTTCTTCAAGGGGGAAATGATAATTGTCACGTAATTAGATAGGGATACGGGATAGGGTAAGTGTGTCTGCGTAAACCCCTTTTAGTATTCTCTGGAGGCTGGCCGTGACGTCACAGGACAGTGCTGCGGATGGCTCCGCCCAGTGATCACGATTGGCGGAAGGCGACGGCGGTGGGCCAATAAAACGGCTCGATTGGAAGTGACGAGGACGGGAGGATAAAAAGGTTCTGTTCGGGGTCGAAAAGGAAGAGGAAGAAGATCGGGACAAAAAGATCGTGTTTTTTGGTGTGGAGGCTGTTGCGCGGGAAGCGTACTTGTTGTTGTGCTTATTCGATCGTGTTCTTCATCGTGTCTTGGAGCCTTGCTGAGCCTCGTGCCTCACCTTCGTTGGCTCTGGGGTTCTGCTGACTCGGAGTACGGGGTCGAACGGCGGGCGGACCTGCCTCCCTCTCCTGCTCGCAACTTGGCGCCAGAACTGGTTCCCTGGTGGCTGTGAGCGGACTTGGGCCAGGACCAGGAGGTCGACAGCACCACGGTTTCTCCTGCCCCCCTGACGAGAGCAAGGCCAGCTCGTCCGACGCCGATCCAGGGACAGTTGCGTCCACACCACGGTCCAGCCTGACCACCAGAAGTAGCTACGTTTTGTGTGTGTGTGTGTGTGTGTGTACTTGGCGCCTTAGAGGGTTTGAGAATTGTATATTCATTGGAATTGTCTGTGTTTTCCCCACGCCCGATCCCACACCATCCCGTCGAATCGCCCCGGATCCCTCTTCTTGCCGAGTCTTGTTATTTCTGGTTAATAATAAAAACAAATAAACATCATCAACTCAGTGAAAATCGACTCGTGCCACCTTCCTCGTCCCGTTTGCGGGAGAGCGATTAGAACCGCCATGTTTGGGTTGTAAATAAATAAACCGCCTCCATCGTTTCGGCTCATTCTATGTTGGCAGGACTGTTCAAGTCCTGTGGACGTCACAATATACTGTGTAACAAACTTTTCAAAGAATAATTTGCACACATTTACCTCGGAAGTGTGGATCGATGTAATGACAACATTGTGCCACAAGAGTTGGCTCGTCCAAAGTCCTTCTCAAGACTGCGTGAGGGAGGTATTCTATGAATTCTGTATAGTTTATTGACGAAACTAGTTTTCTCAATTTCAAGTTTTTAGTATTCACATGCAACAACAAAACACGACCATTCTATTCAGCACAACTGTTCTTTCCTTTGATGGCCATCCCAACGAAGAACATTCCCATGAACACCCCGAGTACACCCGTCAAGTTTCAACTCATCTCTTCCAACACACACACACACACACACACACACACACACACACACACACACACACACACACACACACACACACACACACACACACACACACACACACACACACACACACACACCGAAAACAATTATCGTTTTCATGATGCGATAACACAGAGAACTGGCATATTTTAGAATGATTTGTACACCTTCTGGGAGATTGATTGATTGTTTGACAATAATATCCACTTTTCAAGGTATTCTGTCCATTGACGTAGCAGCGCATTTGCACATGTTTGAGAAGTCACTCACTTCTAATGAAAATTCATTTCAACGCAAAAGTTCAAAAAAATCTAAGTTGGAGGTGGCCATCCCAACTTTGTGAACGTTACCATGCGGACCCGAAGTATAACCACCACTTTTCAACTTATTTCGTCCAGTGGGTTCGGAGTGCATAAAATATGGAAAATGTATGTAAATCACTGACTGGTAAATCACTTTCATCACTGACTGGCAAATAATCAGCGAAAACGTAGACAAACATGCACCGCGGAGGCTCCCAAGCACGTACCACGTGCAATGCCCATCACAGTTTACATGTAAATATCAAGAGCCATTGACATCTCTCACCAATAACTGGATTTCCCTCATTATATCTGTCTATTTACATATTCTCAAGTGTCTGAGTATTTGTTTGTGCGTTTGTATGTTATTCTTTTACGCTCAAACTTCAGCACCTATAGGCCCCAAATTTTGGGTGGAGGCACTTCAGAATATGTGCACGGTTTTAAGGTGCGAAACGTTGGCCTTGACGTCCGTCTTGAGGCCACCAAAGGCAGCGAAAAGTGTATATTGGGATATGAGGATCAAACAGTGCTGCCGGCAGCCTGTAAGCAAAAGGTAACCACGAGGCCAACACCTGCATAACTTTTCAATGCCCAACGTGTCCTGAAACCACCACCAGGAAAAGCTCACCCAGCCTGGCAATGCCAGAAAGAATGATGTGCTTAAATGATTATTTCCTTTCAACAAAAATTCCAAGAAATCTCATTGGAACTGAAGAGGAGGAAGTAATTTGTAAAAAAAAAATTCATATATATGTAATCCAATGTGTTCCTTACCAGCCTCTTCTCGTCAATATTAACCAACCCATCACTCTCCTCTTCATTTTCATCAGCCTCAAAGCCCTCATATTCCTTCAGCTGATCATCTTCATCATCCTTCATCTCCACACATTCTTTCACTTCTTCACAGTTCTCCTCTGAAATTACACCGAGACGAGATCCTGCAAAGATGAGATGATATCCACATTAAACAGATATTGTGACAGACAAGCATCAATGGTGAGAACAACATCGTGTTCAGATGTGTGCACTGTGGAAATTATGGCGTCAATTTCATCAATTACCGGCTTGTTCTTCTTAAATAACCAGTTTTTCTTGTACCATGTCTTTGTGTGAAGAGTCAAGAGCTCATAGAACATGTAACGTTAGCCCAAGTCTTTGAAGAAATGGTTGGCCAGGCCTGACATGATTAGAGTTGGTGAAGGCAGGAATTTGTTCAGGGTGCCGCCAGTCACTCAGCAACCCTTGGTGAAAGACACCGAGTGATCTTTAACGTACCCCCAACTAATGCCACCAGACGGGACACCCAACGTAACGTCCAGCTGAGGAACAGCACGGTTGTGATCCAATGCCCTACCTGTGAGGCACCAATCCGAGTTCAATAAACATGGATGGAATCGACAGAACATTGATCGAGGTGATATAACCGTCGTTGAAAGCGAGAAGAAGCTGACGTTTCGCGTGTTAACCCTTCATCAAAGCCAAAAGAGTTGGACAAAATCTACACCAGTCCTCATGAGCAAGATTAATTGGCCATTCAACAGTCTGGTCAGGATGAAAATCAAACCCAGACTGGACAGCTCAGACGTATATTCGCTACCTCTGCACTTCCCTGTCGGACACACATAGAAACAACAGTGATAAAGATAAATTTACGAATTGGAAGATTCTGTTCAGGAAAAGGATAAAGGAACAAGAGCGAGAATTGCTTTGCAATAAATATCCCCTCGTGCTGTGATATTTTCTAAATCCAAAAAGGACATAATTCTGGGAAAAATTGACGAAACGCCCTGAAACTCGAACTTGTTTTTCATCCCCTCCAGGCCTTCAAAACAGCTGTTCACCACCACCTCTTATCTTCCACCATCCAAAACATCGATCTTTTCTACCCCCGTGAATCCACCCAAAACCCACCTCCTTCAAATTCCCTGCTTTCCTTCCTGAAAGTCCCTTCAACGTCCATCTCGTACACCCCTTGTTCCCCACCCCATCCCTCTCCCTTCCACAGATCTCCTCATGTCTCTGTCTCCCACTGTTTTGTCCTTCCCTCTTCCACCCCTCATCTCATGCTCCCCTTGCTGTGCGTTGTGTGTAAGCTCTTATACGAGCCTCGACATTGCCTAAAAAATATTTTTTTAAGTTCTTCTCTAACTTGTCATAATGAAGCCATGTACCAAGTTTCAGTTAGATATGTTAAAGGGTGTGCGAAAAAAATTCTGAAAAACCACAGGTGGGACGGATGGACAGACAGCAAACCTATGGTCCTCTCCAGTCAGACCAGTAGGGGACAAATAACTGTGGACAGAACAAATGCACCTCACACTGTATTGGACAACAATAAATGAAGCAAGTTTGTGGATGGGTATTAAAGAGGATATTTTAGAACCAGACATAACAGTGCAAGCATATTATAAAAACCATGTAATACGAGATCTCATGATATGTAATTCTATTTTGATCACATTATTGGAAGAAATGAGCTGCTTTGGAGAAGGCTCATCAAAGAACAATCAAAAAGTTTTCAAGACAGGTTTAAATGATGAGACAGAGAGAAGAAGAGGAGTGGAGGAAGAGGAGAAGAGGATGAGAAGATGTGGAGAAGAGTAGGGGGGGGAGAGGATGGGAGGATGGGAAAAGGAGGGGCAGATTACGAAGAGGAAGAGGAGGATGAGGAGGAAGAGGAAGCAGAGGAAGATGTTACAATGGAGATGATAAGAAAAAATATCAAGAAAACCAAATATTGTTCAGTGGACAGAAAACCTCCATCGTGGTAATCGCCCACTCCATCCCAAGCCAATTGACCCGCAGCTTCACAGTCTTCACTCCGGACTCACCTTCCTTCTCAGTGAGGCAGCGCTTTAACGTCTCGATGCTCACGTTTTGATACATGTATTCATACAGTACATGAGGTTGAGAGGCACAGCACTCTTTCAGCACATCAGGGTGAGAGCCAAGGTATGCCTTCACCTTTTCATCTGTGAGAAAAACAAAAAGAATTAATTTGGGAGCATTAATAAACATGCAAATGGTTAAGGTGAGATATAAAAAGAGCAATAGTGTGAACCACCACTCATAAGAAGAAACTACAGCTGCATCACTCTCTGCTGATATGGAATCGGTTTGTGGCTGGCATATTAAATGGAGCATGTCATTCAATCAAAAATAATCTCATGTCTTCTGTCTTCTGCAGACACATTTGTTTCACCCAGAATGTGCCACGTAGACTGGTCTCTCCTTCCATCTGCATCCATCTCTGCAGCAGATACTCTTTCTTCTTGTGATCGTAACAATTGTGTTGTCTTGAGCATAAAATTGCTACCTCTCGGAAGAAGGGTAACACTTGTGGTCCACTCGACGAGGCAGGATTTCTACTGCATTTCATCACCTCGTACTACATTTTCATTAAGCATCCTAAGTCTGATACGATGGCCGAGACTAGAGGTACGCACACTCTCCTCTTGCCAGGGTTCTTGATGTCTTGCCAGGGTTCGAATCCCGACCCAACTGGAAACTGTCATCCGGGAGTTTTGCAGGGTGATTTATCAGTGCGTGTGCTATCCTTTGGATGGCTGTTAAACTGGTCTGTCAGCATTCGTTCGTGGACGTCAAAGACCTCACGGTGTCTTTTGTGAAGAGTCGCGAGCTATCATTGGCACCTTGAACAAATTAAGAATTCCTGCTTTAACCAACAGAGGGCACTGTTTCAGGGGCACAGCCCCAACCACAGCCTTGTGCTGCAAATGAACGAAGAACAAGAAGATTAAAATTCCTGCATGCTCTCTCACCATCTTATTGGCAGGTGCCATCACTGATCCAGATGTTGGCTATTATGGCGCCGCATTCAAATATTTATTGAGTCCCCCAAAGCAGCTCACCTATTTCATCATCCTGTGTGTTCATTTTATTACTTGCCTTCCTCTTCTTCAATCAGTCTTACCAGTCAATACTGTGGGACCCCGACATTCGCAGATTCGCCATTCGCGGACCCCTCGCATTTGCGGTGACCTGCTTCTACATTTGCGACCCTGTGCTTCGTGTATTGGCTGTTTTGCGGACACAAAAAACACACTCTCCAGCAGCTGTGCTTATGCAAAAAACATATCTTCCATGAGCAGCACGATTGACCTGTTTCTACATTCATGGCCCTGTGCTTCGCCCTTTCAGGGTTGTTCACGGGTGCATAAAAATTTTGAAAAACGAGTGGAATTGTACGAGAGATGTGGGTGCGGCTTCGAGTGATGCGCTGAGCACTGCAGGTACAAGTGGCCCCAGTCAATTCTGAGCAAGCAGGGGATGGTTTGACCACTTCAAGAAGCATTACAGTCTCCACAATGCCAAACTGCAGGAGAGCGTGCCTCCGTGGAGCATTGGCACCATCAAAGACTTGCTGAAAGAGGTGAAAGAACCCATCATTAACGCCTGTTGGCAAAACCCGTGGCCATAGGCAGTGAAGAACTTCACAGGCTTTGCCACCAACACGGAGGAGAGGCATTAAATTTCTGGGTTGGCATGGCAGGTGGGAGGGAAGGCTTTGATGACATGGATCCAGAGGAGTTGGATGATCTTCTTGCCTCGCATGCAGAGGAGCTCACTGATGAGTTGGACGCCATTTCCAAGGTTTCCGAGGAGGAGGAGGACAGTGATGAGGAGGAAGAGGTGTCGAGGTCCAACCCAAAGGTCAAGTGCCTAGGTGAGGTGCTGTGGGACACGCGGGCAATTGCTGACAGGCTGCAAGACGCCGAAGCGGTCATGGAGCGTTACGTCAAGTTCAAGAGGGGGTTGGATGATGTGATGCTTCCATACAAGGAGCGACATCGAAACCTCACCTGCATGGCTTCAGTACCCTCACTTCCATTCCTGTGAGGGTACTGATGGGGCAAGACTCATCATCACCCTCACCTGCATTGTCTTCAGAGGAGTTCAATGAGTTTACTGGATTTTAATTAATCATCATCATTTGAAAAGTTGTGTTTGTCGAAATAAAAACTTTGAAACGGTTCCTGTTGTTCTTTTTTTACTCTTGTGGTGTGGTTTGTTAAGTCCTTTTAATAAACTGTAATTGCATTCCTTCAAAAAAACAATGGAAATGGTACCCAGTGTTGTCATTTTTTTTTTCTTTGTAAGCATTTTTTCTGAACCTAATCATGTGCATTCGTGGTCAAAAATATTTTAAACTTTTAAAATTCTGGCTTACGAATCATAAACCGCCGGGAACCTATAACCACCAAGGTCGGATCTGGATTCAAACCTGAAACAAATTCTTATCGGCTTGTTCTTGTCACCTACCAACTCATCCACCAAGTTTTGTCAACACTCGTCCACAACTTTTTGAGATATCGTGCTGTACATCGTTTTTGGCCCAATCTCTCAATCGTGAAGAATCACTTTGAAAAAAACTTTTAATACCTGGATCTGGATCTTCACCAAAATCTAATCAATTCGTCCTTGCCACACACTTAACCTGTCCACCAAATTCCGTCCGAATCCGTCCACAACTTTTTGAGATATCCTGCTCACAGACAAACAGACAAACAAACAGATCGTGGTGAAGACATAACCTCTATCCATAACTTTCACTGGAGAAGGTAATAAGTTGCTTTGCCAAAACTACAGAAAAAATTCAAAAGGAAATGATTGGCATTGACTTCTGATGGTACGTTAAAGACACATGTGTTTCGATCAAGAGAATAGAAGTTATTGCAGTCATCCCTAACGATTCACGATTCCTGTGCAAAACTGGAAAATTGCAAGCGCAAAATGTGACCCTGCAAGCTAAACTATTAAAGCTGCGATTGTGAAGGAAGGAGGTGAAAAGCCATTAAAACGTCGCCATGGTATTGCCTGAGGATCAAAACAAAATGTTTGGAGCGTGCATGAGAAAGGTTGCTGCGGTGAGAGCAAAGTAATCTGTGTCTCCGTGATGAGAAAGCCACGAACCGAGCAGACACCACCGGCAAGTAAAAACGTGTATTTAAAAACACCAACAGCCTTTTACAAGTCCGTAAATATCCCAACACATGCAAAATATGCGAAACCGAGACGTGGTATTCATTTCGTGAAAAGCATTTAATCCTCAACAACTCTCTCACACCTCACCTGTTGGTGGCTCTTCCTGAAAAGATGCTGTTCCCACTTTGGGCTTTGAATTCCTAAAGAAAATAATGAAAAAAAGAGATTTTGTAAAACCACACTTCCAAAAATGTTACAAACAAAATGCAATGGCAGAATGAAAATACAGTGAGGTCAGTGATCATCAAACCGCATCAGTTTGTGATGGGCACGCGGGCAGATAACTCGGAACCAAACATGTCTATAAAAAGACCACCGACGCCATCAACAACACTCACTTCTGGCTGGATCTTCGTGCACAGGGTCGGTTTACCATACCTGTGAGATGAACGAATCAGATGGGGACTCGTGCAGGAAACTACGTGGTGGCTACTTAATTGGCCGAGCGAACCAACGCCACACGTTGCTCTCTATGGAATACCGTTACAATTCCCTACTCAGACCAATTGTCCCGGAAGCTCGATCCAAGATCAAACCCGAAAAGGATGAGTCAAGACACGAATCAACACTTTCATAAATTGATTACATACAATCAATTGAGCTGGAAATGATGAGAAAAATGGTGGTTCGGAAGAATTCCAATGGGAAAAATGGCGGGAAAATTAAAAGTTTGCAAAGCAAAGGATATCCAAATATCTACAGCACATGTAGATTCCCATTTCCTCCACAATAACAATCCTGCCATCGGATGCCTAAAAACAATTAATTAGTTACTTTGAGCTCGACATGGATCAAGACACCCGAAGCAAGGACACAGAAAGTTTGGGAAGAGGGGAAAAGAAATATAAATATAGAGTGTGAAAGATAAGCGTGGGATCTATTACGTGCTCCGGCACATGTTCAGCAACCTCGGTGAAGGTGACTGGGCCCACTGCTCAGTGATTCGGGCTCGCCTTCCCTCACAAACGGGATTACGGGTTTCCTGGGTCAAAACTAAGATCCAGGCTTTCAATGAAATCTTGGATGCTGCTGTCTTGTCTGTGCCAGTTTGTGGTGAGGATGTTGAGGTCGTGGAGAGATTCACTTACCTTGGCAGTGATATTCGTGTCTCTGCTGGCTGTGAGTCAGAGTTCAAGAGACGTCTGGGTCGGGCCTGGGGAGTCATGCATTCACTGGATTATGGGGTGTGCTGCTGCCGGAACCTGTGAGGGAGGACGAAAGTCCGAGTCTTCAGGTCCTTGGTGCTTCCAGTCTTGCTCTTTGGATGTGAGACTTGGACTCTGACGAAGGATCTGAGACGGAGACTTAATTCCTTTAGTACCAGGTCTTTTCGGAGAATCCTTGGCAATCGCTGGTCGGACTTTGTGTCCACGAATGGTTGCTGAGAGAGACTCAAATGAGATTTGTTACCTGCATAGTCCATGAGCGTCAGCTGCGGCTGTATGGGCATGTGGCTCGTTTTCCTGATGCTAATCCTGCTCACCAGATTCTCTTAACGAGGGAGTCTCGTGAGTGGAGGAGGCCAATGGGCCGACCACATGCCTCGTGGTTGCAGCAGGTTGATCGGCATGTCGAGGAGATGGGGGATGGGCCAGGCATCTGCCTGGGGGATGGCCAGACGGAGGCTCTTGGAGTACCGGCGGAAAGTGGAAGCAGCGACAGGCTGCTCCGGCGCATGCTCCCATACCTGACCTGACCTCCCTCATGATTCCTCTCTCCCTCCTTTGGCAGCGTATGGTCATGTGGGGAAACTGAGGGAGGTTCATCCATTCCAACGTGATGACCTGCGTGGCTCTGGGAAATCTCGTTCCGTTGGTGCGAGG
Source organism: Eptatretus burgeri (assembly GCF_056783735.1). NCBI lineage: Eukaryota > Metazoa > Chordata > Myxini > Myxiniformes > Myxinidae > Eptatretus > Eptatretus burgeri. The sequence goes on along the minus strand of NC_140977.1, from coordinate 6,909,911 downwards.
GCAAACGTGGCAGCGTGGCAATGGACTTGGTGCGGAGCAGATACACGGAGTCCTGAATTGTGTCAGTAAAAGCCACAGAAAGTACGAACAAATAAAAGCAAAGGAAAAGATACGTTGCGGCCCGTGGGAAAGCACGTACATGGAAATGCAGAGAGTGGAGAGGTTTAAGGTGTGGAAGAATGTAACAAAAGCGCAAAGTAGAATGAAAGTCGAAGTGAGTGGAAGGGCAAAACTCTGTCTCGGTTGACTCATTCAAGCGTAACAGATGAAAGGTGGAAAAAGCTCCAAGGGAAAAGGCTTTGAATGGCTTGCGCATCTCTCCTTTTATCGCCCTCCCCCCACCAAGCCCCCACCTGTCCTGGCTGTTGTGGAGCAACTTCTCCTTCGATGTGGCCGCACCTGATTGGTGGAGCCGCATCACGCCTGGGATGAGCAAGTTTGTGGGGGAAGGTTTGGGGGAGAAGCTTTAAGAAGCTTCAAAACTTGCCTGAAGTTACTTGACAGGTTCCACTACTTTGCTAAAGCCATGCAACTTAAGGCCCGGTCACACCTTGACGTTTTAGCCAACGTATGCCGATTTTTGAATTTTTTTTCTAAAACGCTGGCACACGTTGAATACGTTATGGGTAAGTTTTGATAACATTGAGAGCACGCTGAAAAACAGTGCCATACGTCGTTGTACGTTGGCTTTAAACGTTGTACTTTTCGGTTGTCCTCAAATTTTTTCATGCTTGAAATTTCACGACGTATGCCGGCGTATGACTCACACGTTCCGCTACACTGGCCACAAGTTGTATGCACGGTCTGCGATCGTTGACAGACGTCAACACATGCTACTTGTAAGTTAATCATAAGTTGAGACACGCCGAGGTAATGTTTAGCGTACCCGAAACTTATTTCTAACCTATGATTAACGTGTTGTTGGCACGTTACGCGATCGTTGCCACACATCGACAGACGTTACTTTTAAGTTACTCATAGGCTGAAAGACGTCGGTATAATGGATCGTCCTTGCGTCAGCTTCCACGGCCACGGCCAGGACACTTATTTGCAGCATTCTTCAAACTTTTCTTCGGCATGACGAGGATCTTCACACTTCGATGTCTAGCTTGGCTATGATTCCAATTGTCCATCAGCAGCATCTATTTAAAATAGTCGAGTTTGAGCGTTTTAACACGTTCAGAAGAAACGCTTCAAATTTCCAAACCCCAGCGTCAAAAAACAAAGGCGAGTGACAGCAATTTAAATCGTTCATTGGAAACAATGAACCGTTTAAAAGTCTACGTGGTACCGTTTAAAAGTCGTTGAGTGTAAAAAAAATCCAATTGTTGAGCGCAAGCGTCTACTTTCAATAGTGGAGATGCAGCCATTTAAATCGTTGAGTGGCAGCCTATGAACCTACCCGTGGACACGCGGACGCAAGGAGGATCCATCATAACCCACACCCTCCCCCTCACACTCACCTACTACTGCCAACATGAACAAACTACTACTAATACTCAAACTAACACTGACACTGTTACTGCTGACATGGGCATCGACTCAAAAAGGACTCGAAAACACTGTTGGGTTCCCCTTTTATGAGCAGCATTTTTATATACCAATTCCCAAAACCGCTGGGAACACGTCTTTATATGGCAGTTGTAAGCTAGAAACACGCTAATTTTTTTTTTTTTGTCGACCGGAAGACATCATTGGAATACGTCTACATACGTCGATGTGTGTTGGGACTACGTAAAGAATTGGTTCAAAGCACGTCAAACATAAGTTAGAAATAAGTTTCGCGTAAAAAAGACATTACCGCGACGTGTTTCGACTTATGAGTAGCTTATAAGTAGCCTTTGTGGACGTGTGTAAAACTTATCCCCATCGCATGCGGAACGTGTGTCATACGCCGAGTACGTCGTAAAATTTTGAACATGTTTAAAATTTATTGACGTACTCTACTTACTACGATGTATGATAGCGTACTTTAGCGTTCTACTCACGTATACCAAACTTACTCATACCGTATTTGACGTGCCCCAACGTTTTAGACACATTTTTATTAGGTCGGCATACACTGGCAAGATCGCCAAGGTGTGACTGCGATGTTGACACTTCCATTTCTACGGCAGTTATGATTCGAATCGTTGTGCGTCAGCCTTTTAATAGGCTACGTCACGACATCGTCAGCGATGCGTGCAACGCGCTATGCCTAAGTTAGACTATCGTTGGGCATCGGTTGTATAGGCCGACAACAGGTTCAGCATTCGTTGGTAGAAGTTATCTATAACACTACGAAACGTTCTGTGTCCGTTACCAATGCGTTATAAATAAGACCAAGTCGCTATGAATACGTCCGAATCTTTAAAAAAAACATCAAAAGTTCAACGTAAGCCAGCGTTTTACATACATTTTAATACGTTGCCATCGCTGGCTAAAACGTCAAGGTGTGACCGGGCCTTTACACTCGTTATGAGGCATGTAATGAAGACAAAAGTGAGTGAGAGTGCGTGTGTTGCGAAATGTAGACAGAGAAGGTAAACAGGGTGAAAAGAACAGAAACTTATTCTAACTCACATTCACAATGCATATTTATCCCATGCATGCAATCTAATTTAATTGCTAAACAGAATAACAACATATTTCTCACTCAACTTCCATGTGTATGTGTGTGTATATATATATATATATATATATATATATATATATATATATATATATATATATATATATATATATATATATATACATATATACAAATACATATATATATATATATATATATATATATATATATATATACATATATAAAAAACATACATATATATATATATACATACATATATACAGTGGGGAGAACAAGTATTTGATCCACTGCCGATTTTGCAGGTTTTCCCTCTTACAAGCCACGTAGAGGTCTGTAATTTTTATCATAGGTACACTTCAACTGTGAAAGACGGAATCTAAAACAAAAATCCTGAAAATCACATTGTATGATTTTTAAATAATTAATTTTCATTTTATTGCATGAAATAAGTATTTGATACATCAGAAAAACAGAACTTAATATTTGGTACAGAAACCTTTGTTTGTAATTACAGAGATCAGACGTTTCCTATAGTTCTTAACCAGGTTTGCACAGACTGCAGCAGGGATTTTGGCCCACTCCTCCATACAGATGTTCTCCAGATCCTTCAGGTTTCGGGGCTGTCGCTGGGCAACACAGACTTTCAGCTCCCTCCAAAGATTTTCTATTGGGTTCAGGTCTGGAGACTGGCTCGGCCACTCCAGGACCTCGAGATGCTTCTTACGGAGACACTCCTTAGTTGCCCTGGCTGTGTGTTTCGGGTCGCTGTCATGCTGGAAGACCCAGCCACGCCCCATCTTCAATGCTCTTGTTGAGGGAAGGAGGTTGTTGACCAAGATCTCATGATACATGGCCCCATCCATCCTCCCATCAATACGGTGCAGTCGTCCTGTCCCCTTTACAGAAAAGCATCCCCAAAGAATGATGTTTCCACCTCCATGCTTCACGGTTGGGATGGTGTTCTTGGGGTTGTACTCGTCCTTCTTCTTCCTCCAAACACAGCGAGTGGAGTTTAAACCAAAAAGCTCTATTTTGGTCTCATCAGACCTCATGACCTTCTCCCATTCCTCCTCTGGATCATCCAGATGGTCATTGGCAAACTTCAGACGGGCCTGGACATGCACTGGCTTGAGCAGAGGGACCTTGCGTGCGCTGCAGGATTTTAATCCATGACAGCGTAGTGTGTTACTGATGGTTTTTTTGATACTGTGGTCCCAGCTCTCTTCAGGTCATTGACCAGGTCCTGCCGTGTAGTTCTGGGCTGATCCCTCACCTTTCTCATGATCATTGAGGCTCCACGAGGTGAGATCTTGCATGGAGCCCCAGACCGAGGGAGATTGACTGTTATCTTGAACTTCTTCCATTTTCTAATAATTGTGCCAACAGTTGTTGCCTTCTCACCAAGCTGCTTGCCTATTGTCCTGTAGCCCATCCCAGCCTTGTGCAAGTCTACAATTTTGTCCCTGATGTCCTCAGACAGCTCTCTGGTCTTGCCCATTGTGGAGAGGTTAGAGTCTGATTGATTGAGTGTGGAGAGCTGTCTCTTATGCAGATAACGAGCTCAAACAGGTGCATTTAATACAGGGAGTGAGTGGAGAATGGGAGGGCTTCTTGAAGACAAAACTAATGTGTCTGTGAGAGCTGGAATTCTTACTGGTTGGTAGGTGATCAAATACTTATTTCATGCAATAAAATGCAAATTAATTATTTAAAAATCATACAATGTGATTTTCAGGATTTTTGTTTTAGATTCCGTCTTTCACAGTTGAAGTGTACCTATGATAAAAAAAAAATACACCCGTGCGGGAGTGACGGTCATCTCTGCGAGAAAATATATAGCTTCCTGAAGGTAGGGCAGTTTTTGCAAACTTTGAAGTGACGTGAGGCGAAAACAAAAGCGAAATTCGAAAATCCATCCTGACCAAATTTAGATATTGTCCCATAGATTCATATGCCACAATCAAATTCAAGATTGCTTGAGAAATAGCGGAGGAGATAGAATTTGAAAATCGTCATTTTCGCAACTTCAAAGGCCTCGTGACCTTGACCTTGACCTTCGGTGACCTTGAAAGTCATACCATTGTGTACTTCTCATCGACCTCTATCAGGATCACTAATGACCAGATCTCCCGCTTCAACTTCATTGTGGACGGACGGACGGACAGACGGACGGATCGTCACCTCTCCTCTCAACACCAATATTATTAGGTCATGCTCGAAGAGATGACCTAATTACAGACGTCTACGTGCTTTGTAAGTGGGAAAACCTGCAAAATCGGCAGTGTATCAAATACTTGTTCTCCCCACCTTATATATTGTTACGAATTTGGGAATTCTATTGCACACAACATTCAGGTTCCTTTAGTCAGCTATGTCGATAAGTGCTTGTTCCCTAGATAGCGCACCTTCCATTGTTTAAATGTTCAGAAATCGATTAGATGTGCTGTGGATCGATTTAATAGTTGGGGAATGAACAATGGCGACATCCCTCCCCCTCTTCTGCGAAGAGCAAGAAGAACCCTGCCATCCCGTGACTCATGATGTCAACAACTCCCTCCCACCCGTGGCTGAGCGGGGGATGGAGCACGAGGGCATGAGTCATGAGTCACGCCGGGAGCGGGGGAAGGGCGGGAGAAGGATAAGAGGATATCTTTTCTTTTGTTCGTGAGCAGAGTTGGAGAAGGGAGTTGAGAGTAGCCGTTCAGCAGAACTTCGGGTCCTATTTGGCTTGGGTTCGAGTTGAGGCCTTCGGAAGCTTTTTGCTTCGGCTGGCTCAGTGAGCTTCAGCTGCGGCCTGGCTCGAGAGGAGGTTTTTTGCTTTGATGGTTCCGTGAGCTTCGGCTTCTGCTTGGCTTGGGAGAGCTTTTTGCTTCGAGCTGCTTTGCTTGGAAGGAAGTTGAGCCGGTCGCTCGGCTCGAGCTGCGAGTGGTGGCTTCTTCTTCTTCTTCTTCTTGGTTCGTGGAGCTCTTTGTTCTCCATTTTGGTTCCCGGCTTGGTGCGACTCATCGACCTCTTCTTGGAGGTGGTTCCTCGGGGAAGCAACACATCGACGGGAAGGAACGGCGCCTCGTCTCACCAGCACGTGTTGAGAAGCGCGGGAGGATTCGCGGGAGCTCGGGAAGGATCGCAGCTCACAGCGATTGGATCCAGCTCGCTCTCGCTGGAGCCCGGGTCCGAACAACTTGAAGACCACACGAGGTGGAGAGGTTCGAGATAGGTTCTGGGTTTCAGCTCACCGATCCTCCAAGCTGGAGCTCGTTAATAAAGGCCTCTGCCACCATTTCTTGGGTGTGTGTGTGTGTGCGTACATGTGTCCGTGGGCCCGTCTAATAAGTAGGAAATTGTTAAGTGCTTTGTGTGCTGTAAATGTTTGCATTGCATTTCGTATAGACGGTCGTAGCTCTTTTGTCGTGCTTTTGTTGCTTGTATAATTGCATACGTATTTTGCCTTGTTTAATTGCATATGTGCTTTATTATAATAAATGTCCTTGTGTGAATGTAAACCTGTTTGTTGCATCCATTCCCTCATTGAACTGCCCCATCTTGCACTCGGAATATAGTTAGTTTTTAAATAGCCGGTAAAGTGATCGGGTCCAACGGGACTGCGCGATAATACCCTGCTCGGTTATCCCAAAAGGAAGCGAGCTGCTGAAGCGGCTCGTTTCCAAGCGGTCCCGTTGAGGTACAATCTCTCGGTAACCTACCCGTGCGAATATTTAGGTAAATCGAAGATTTGGCGATCGGACCCTGTAGCGCGGATGGAGTGCGGACAAGGTTGTGGTGTGGTTAAAAACACACCCGTGGCTAGTTTCCGGCGTTGATCCGGAAAGCCGCGACTGGATTGTCCGTTCGGTGGGCGAAGCGACAGCTATTGATTAGACGCGGTTGATCGCACGCCGACGGGCGGAAATTACAATACATATATATATATATATATATATATATATATATATATATATATATATATATATATATATATATATATATATATATATATATATGGAGCAAATAAGTGCGATTTTTTGGCAGAATCGTTCAAATGGTGATAAAAACATGAAATTTGGTACGAACGTTCTTTCAGGGTCACTCTGCAAGAAAAAAGTGCTGGCCACGTGGATTTTCATCATGGCGGCCATTTTTTTCCAAGATGGCCACCAGGGTATGAAAAAAACAACTTTAAACCATAAAAATCGCCAGAGATGTCAGATTTATTTCATCTCGATGTCGATCTATAGATTTTTGTCCTTGCTAAAGCTGATTCTTCAGTGTATTGATCGATTTCATGAACCAATAAATCAATTTTAGGACTTACGTAACAATAAAGAAGTCAAATGACAACTATTGTGCAGGCTTCGAATTCAAGTAAATTGGTTGTCATCGCGTTATAGACGGGGACGGTTAGAATTGTTGGAGATCTTGAACAGAGCTTGTATTTCAATTGCTCAAAATAGTTATTTCCCCTCCAAAGGACTGCCATTGCCAGGGTGGCAAAGAGCATGAGCTCTCTTTGCCTACGAAATGCCCAAAATGGCAAGCGAAACAAAGCCTCTGGCAGTAAAGCTCCAACTCGAGCCTTCTAGTGGTGGGGGTGTTTCCACAAATAGTGGTGGTGCGAAAGGCGAATCTCTGGCGCCTGAAAAACCAGACAGCTCTGGGCAGATGAAGCTCATGAGGAGATGGAAAACTCCGAAATAAAACCACAAGGATCTATAAGACCCTGACACATTGTAACCATCAATGGTGGTAGACACCAGCCAATATCGACAAAACACAAAAAGAGAGTGTATGTCATGCACTACCAGGGCACACTGGTGTCATACACTGCTGTGCAACTCAGCATGGGGTTCAATATCAGATAAACTGTGGGTTTAGTATCGCAAATGCTATCTAATGAACCCCTCAGATGTTAGATAGCCGCAACTGAACCGACAGGATGTGCCAGCGCGGGAGAGCCGAGCCAAGGATAACGGGGGTTTTACATATAGTTATTCGGATGGTGTGCAGATCGCACGGGATTTAAATGGCATTGGATGAACGATCGGGCTAGGTGGAGGGCAAACGCATGAACCCAGCTGTATCCCACACATCAAAGTGCACGAAGGCAAGGTGGTAAAAGGATAAACCCTCGACCTTCACATTGCTAGTCACAAATTATGGATACTCGAGCAAAATCAAAACCACAAACAAACTGGAGGAAATGTTGCCTCTGTCAGAAGGACACAGAGGAAAAGTTAATGTCACCATGAACAAACAGCGACAGTTCAGAGGGCATTCTTTGAGAAAGTCAAACAGCTCACATTGGTAATGGAGGAAATGGGTAATCCCTTTGAAGAGGAGTCAGGAGATCTTACGCTCGACACCAAGGACATCGCGGATCCTTCCGCTGCTCAGCTAATTGCGACGCATCACGAGAGAGGGAAAGAAAAGATCAATTCCTTCATGGCTAATCCACAATGTGAGAATGACTGCTCCTTCTACCAGCCTATCAAAAAGAACAGGATAAACTTCTTCAAAAATGAGCCAATGTCTGCAAGCAAATCCGAGACAAAGTTACTGAAGGAAGACTGCCATTTGTTTTCCCACCTCTTTCCTCACCTCCTGCCAAAACAGACAGTGTGATCTGTAAGAGTTCTTCAAAGATGAAAACCAGTCTTTTCCAGCCTCACTCAGTAACAAGGGGAAACTACACATGTACGAAATCAGATTTCGTGGATGTACAACAAGCCAAAGTGACGCTTCCAGAGACAAAGCCAGAATGTGACGTACTCATTGTAGATGGAGCTGCGCTGGTACATATCGTAGCACCACGAACACCAAAGACATTTGAAGAGTATGCCAGAAAGGATATTCTTCCTAAAGTCGAGTACTACAGCACGAGATACAAGAGTACTGACATCATCTTTGATGTGTATCATCAGTCCAGACTGAAGTCAGAGGCAAGATCTCAACGAGGAAAATCCGTCAGAAGGAGAGTAACAACGACAAGTAAAACTCCCTCGAATTGGAAGAGCTTCCTCAGAGATAGCACCAACAAAACAGAGCTATCCCATTTCCTTGCCGACAAAGTGTCTGAAATGACAACGGGCAATCCATTTATCATGACGAAAGGAGAAAATGCCATCACCACCACCAGTGACACCAGCATTAACCAAGAGGAAGTGGCCCCATGTACCCATGAAGAAGCAGACACACAAATATTCTGACATGTTCGGCATGCAGCCGCCGAGGGATACAAGTCTCTGATGATTGAAGCTAATGACACGGACATTGTAGTTATTGCCATATCCCTTTTGCCTTCTCTTGCCGCAACAGGTCTTGAAAAAAATGTGGGTTGCATTTGGCAAAGGGGAGCACAGGAGATGGATCCCTATCCACGAAATTATGTCTGCCATAGGACCAGAGAAAACGAGTGGGATGCTTTTCTTCCATGCCTTCACCAGTTGTGATGTTGTATCAGCTTTCAATGGCAAAGGGAAAAAGACAGCATGGCAGACATGGAATGTATGTGATGAAGCGTCAGTAATCTTCACGAAACTCAGTCAATGCCCATCGAAGATTGAGGAATCTGATCTAGAAATCCTGGAGAAATATGTGGTGCTGATGAATGACGGATCAAGTTCAGTTGCGTCAGTGAATGAGGCGCGGCTTGCTCTCTTTGCACGAAAGCAGAGGTCATATGATTCAATTCCACCAACACAAGGAGCACTCACAGAACATGCCAAGCGAGCTGCATATCAAGCAGGACACATTTGGAGCCAGACAATAGTCCGCCAGCCAGAAGCTCAGTGTCCGTCCGAGTGGGGTTGGTTCAAAGAAGATGACTCGTGGAAGGTCTTCTGGACTGCCCTTGCTCCCACAGCTAAAAGCTGCCAGGAGTTCACGAAATGTGGATGCAAGACACAATGGAGTGGAAGGTGCAAATGCTATTGTTACGGACCAAGTTGTACCCCACTATGCAGTTGCTCTTGTCAGACCTAATCAGAACAATAAACATTGCAGGGCAGAAAAACATGGTGGCCATCTTGGAAAATGGCCACCATATTGAATTTTAAGTGGGTTGCAGTTGTATCTCATAAAGTGACCTAAAATAAATATTTCTGCCAAATTTCATGCTTGTATCATTCTTTGAACGATTGTTATTGTTATCTGTTCTTATTTTGGGTGGTCGTCTGGTTGCCATCTTGGAAAATTGCGGCCATGTTGGAAATTCAAGTGGCAAGCACTTTTTTTTCTCATAAAGTGACATAAAATAAATATTCCTGCCAAGTTTCATGCTTGTATCATCATTTGAACGATTGATCTTGTTATCTGCTCCCATATACTGTGTATGCTTTTATTCGCCCGAGATGTGCACGATGCTCTCTTCAGGCCTCTCTGTGCACAACAATCACAGGTTCTTTATGTGTTGTCAATATCCAGACAGACAACAACCGAACTTGACCACGACCCGACTAAGTATCTGCACAACGAGGCCAAGAAATTGAGAAGAGGATGTGAGTATCATTGAAATCACGTTTTTCATTTTTCACTTTGGGATCCAAGCATCAAGAGGGAAGTGCTCAAATGGGTTGGTGGAACAGTTTAAGGTTTCATCAAAACAGGAATTTCAAAGACAGTACTGCACTCAATTCCAGGCATCATTTGGGATCGAGGGGTACATGGACATTGGCTGCACATGTGGGCCAGGTTAGAGAATGTGCTCTCGAGATCTGTTCATCGTTCACCCAACAAACCTCATCACCCTTGCTCTCTCCCTAAGAAGTAAATACACAAACTAAAAAACAAGTGGTCCTCCAGCTTTTCGTTCTCATAGTGACGATTTGTCATCCCAGAACGAATGAAGGAATGGACTCCAAAACCTCGCCCGGAGTTTGTGAGAGATATCATGGGTTCGAGTGCAGATGCTGAGAGTGGATAGTTCCATGTTTATCGTCACATCCACTGGCGAGAGGATGTGCAACAGAACTATCTGGATCGTCAGGCCGAAAAGACAATAAAAGACCAGGAATTCCAAGAGAGTTTGGAAAAGAATCGTGAGATGCCTCCAGCGCACGGCACGTAAACGTGCAAAGCGAGCAAAGTTGAAAGCAAAAAAGGCAGCTGATCACTTGGCGAAAAAGAGTAAGAAGGCTGGAGAGCAATGTGAGGAAAAGGACGGGGAAGAATTTGGAGAATCTGATGAAGAGGAAGAGACAGTGGCAGACAATGCAGAGGAAGCGAGGTTTGTGATGGGTGGAAGATGATTCACTCAGACTGATGGTCAGAGTCGTGGTGGATTCAACTCAAGATCCATCTCGAGGCCTCGTGGCGCGAACATGAAGCACCCTCAGATCATTTTGAAGTGCTTGTTGCATCTTCAGGAGAACTTTGGGCTGGTCATTTTCACGAGGCCACTTGTTGGTGCAAAGTGCTTATAGATGTTTTTTTTTTTTGTTTTTTTTTTGGAGTGATGTCATGCACCTGCTGATTGTAACTTGACAAATGTACCTGATGATGCATTGTGCAGTTCAGTTTCGAAGAAAACTTTAAAATAGTGTAATAATTATTTTGTTGTTAAATGTTTTCCCTTGCTTTTCAAAGGTACGATTTGATGTCAAGCTGTTCACCACCATCTCAGATTCACCCCCCCCCATCCAAACACATGCTTTTTCTTCCTCCATTCATCTGCCCTAAGCCCATCTCTCTCCAAGTTTCCAGTTTTCCCTTCCTTAGAGTTTGCGTCTGTCTCCATCTTCACCACGTGCGCCCTCCGAACCAACCATTCCTCCCCACACCGAAGTCTCTCTCTATTTTGTCCCTCAACCCTGCTGTTAGACTCTCCTCTTTTTACTGTTCCTTTTATTCTGTTTGGTCATGACCTGTTATATATTCCAGCTCTTTCACGAGCCTCGAATTTGTTCACAAAAAAAATGAAAAAAATTAAAAAGCACTCATTGATCTATCACTCTTCATGTAAAGTACCAGGATGACCGTTAATATCTGGGTCCAGATTCCAATCCAGGCGAGACAGGTCAGAGGAGAGTGCGAGCACGTCGAGGTACTCCAACCCCACAACCCATAATCTATGGTACAGAAAACAATAAATGAGTAAAATGTGATTGAGATGTGTTGGGGTGAGGATCAATGCTTCTCTCGAAAAGGAATGTCATTTTACATGTTTGTGCGTTTCACGTCATGACATCCTGAAGGGATATTTTTTCCATTACTTACGTGGAATGTCCGGCAGCACCACGTTTCAACATCGTTTTAAATCTTCTGTATTTTTTCCTAAGGAGAAAAGGATTGAAAAGTCAATTTGTTACACACTTTGTGAGGAAGATGCATCCAAAAAAACGAGTTTCAATGTAACGTATTTACTTGAGACTATTCCACAGGCAGACTTTCATTGATGGAGTCGATGGTCTTGGTTCCTTCACAGCAACATCTGGAGAATCTTGAGACCGATTCATCTTTGCATTCCTGAAAAAGAACAAAACTCTTCAATCCATAACCGAGTACAAATTTGCTCAACCAGATATCACACACATTCTCCATGAAAACAAATCTTTCCTTCAACTCATTTGCACTCCAATGGATCATTCCTTCACTCAACACGACATAAAACAAGAAAACACGAGAGCGAGGTTGATGGCACGCCATCGTAAATCCCCACGCTTCCCACCGAAAGCAAGGATGAAAGATGGGAAAACATTCCACCAAGATTGATGTCAAATTTTCCGTTTAACTCTTTGAAACCGAGGAGCCGTTTTACCACCCCTGATTCAAACCTCCATAGAGCCGATTGGCGGGTATACCGGCCACGATTCAAACCTCCATACAACCAAGCGGCAGGTTTACCAGCCACTATTCAAACCTCCATGCAGCCGAGTGGTGGGTATACCGGCCACGATTCAAACCTCCACACAGCTGAGTGCCGTTTTACCAGCCGTGATTCAAACCTCCATACAGCCGAGCGGCTGGTTCACCAGCTGTGATTCAAACCTCCATGCAGCCGAGTGGTGGGTATACCGGCCACAATTCAAACCTCCACACAGCTGAGTGCCGTTTTACCAGTCGTGATTCAAACCTCCATATAGCCGAGCGGCTGGTCCACCAGCTGTGATTCAAACCTCCATACAGCTGAGTGGAGGGTATACCGGCCACTATTCAAACCTCCAGAAAGCCGAGTGGCGGGTATACCGGCCACGATTCAAACCTCCATAAAGCCGAGTGGCGGGCATACCGGACACTCTTCAAATCTCCACAAACCCAAGCAGTGGGTTTACCAGCCGCGCCTTCAAACGTCCATGCAACCGAGTGGCCGGAATTTTCTCCCGGGAGCCCTGGATGTGGAAGCCGAAAATCCAAGGAGCTCAAGGTTCAAAGGGTTAAAATGTTTCTGTTTTGACTTCTGTGACCCTAAGTCCCCACCGCCTGGGGTATGAACCAGGGGTCAAATCCAAAAATTGTGACACATTTCATGAGTCGCCAATGTTGATTGCATTCACAACGTTACATTACGAAGATGACTAGAAATGTGTCCGTAATTGCATTTTTTGTAATTTCATCTTTTGACCCCAACTCAAGGGCTCAGGGGCCAAAAATGATCGTGCTCTTGCAGATTCTTGCCATGTGGTGATCATAACTATCAAGTTTGGTGGCATTATGCACAACTGTTTATGAGGAGAGAGAAGTCCTTCATCCACCGTCTGTTCTTCACACCATCTCGATCCCTTTTCAGACTCCGAGAACCTTCAGACCTTTATGCCCCCCTGAAGTCCCTTGACTCCCTTGAGACCCATTTGACCTTATCACCCATTCTTCATGCCCTTTTGACATGCGAGACAGCCTTAAACCCCTTTTAGACTGATTGGACCCTTCACCATTTCACACTTTTGACCCTTGAGACCACTTCAACATTTTTAAACACTTCAGATATCTTTAGACCGCTTCGAAATTTACATCCTTTTGAGATTACACCCTTTAGAGTTTAGACCCTAACTACGATTGGAACGTACCCTTTAGACCATCTAGAACGTTTCAGACGCACACCACACAAACGTGAGAGGGAGAGGAAGATGCAGGAGGGTGGTGGAGAGAGGGGGGAGAGTGAAGAGGTGGAGGGTAAAGGAGAGAGGTGGAGGGTAAAGGAGAGAGGTGGAGGGTAAAGGAGAGAGGTGGAGGGTAAAGGAGAGAGGTGGAGGGTAAAGGAGAGAGGTGGAGGGTAAAGGAGAGAGGTGGAGGGGAAAGGAGAGAGGTGGAGGGGAAAGGAGAGAGGTGTGTGGGAGTAAGGATGGGAAGGGGAAGGGAAAACTGTGAGGTGAGAGGAAGGGAAGGCAGACGTGTGGTGGAGCGTTAATTATGATTCATACTGTTTCATCAAAATGATTCTAAACAGCATAACAGTGAAGATGGGAACAAAATAACATCTGAAATCCATTGTCCACCAGTCATACTTTCAACATGGTCTGGAGACAAACTCCCATCCAGGTGCGTCCAGAGCCAAGCTGCCCGTAGACAAACACCGCCCAGACATAAATACCTCCGGGACACGTTCGGAGATAAACACTGCCCGGACACATCAGGAGTCAAACTGTCTGGAGACAAACTCCCATCTGGACACTTCTGGAGATAAACTCTCGTCCAGAGACAAACACCACATGGACGTGTCCGGAAACAAACACCGGCCGGACACATCTGGAGCCAAGCTGTCCGGAGACAAACACCGCTCGGACATGTCTGGAGAGAAACCCCTGTCTGGATCTGTCTTAAGACAGAGACAGATAAATAGAGAGAGGGGGAAGGGGAAAGTGAGAGAGGTGTGGGAGGAGGGTGCTGCACTGAATGGGAGGGGGTAGAGCAAGGATCGTATAAAGAGAGAGGGGTGGGCGTATGGGAGTTCACAGATATAATGTTATGCTTTATATAACACACGCACGCACGCACGCACGTCCGATATTGACAATTTTTCGGGAATCGCCAGGTTGACCGACAACAGCATGTACTGTCCACAACCCAAGAACCATGAGTAGCTTTCACCGAAAAACAACGTTGCATTTATTTAAACGTTTTGGGGATTTGTTCACAAACATTAATCTTTATAAACAACTGTGTGTAACGTGTGGAAAAATAATTTGGCTCGGAAATTTAGAGAACATGTTAATATGGCAAACGGCTCGGAAATCAGGTGTTATTTCACAACTCACTCAGGGTGACGGGGCACGAACCACTCACTCAGGGTGACGGGGCACGAACCACTCACTCAGGGTGACGGGGCACGAACCACTCACTCAGGGTGACGGGGCACGAACCACTCACTCAGGGTGACGGGGAACGAACCACTCACTCAGGGTGACGGGGCACGAACCACTCACTCAGGGTGACGGGGCACGAACCACTCACTCAGGGTGACGGGGCACAAACCACTCACTCAGGGTGACGGGGCACGAACCACTCACTCAGGGTGACGGGGCACAAACCACTCACTCAGGGTGACGGGGCGCAAACCACTCGCTCTGAACGACGTGGTGCGGCAAAAGCGTTCGCAGTGAATGAACAATTCGCTCAGAATGACGTAGCGTGGTACCACTGTCGACTGTAGGGCACTATGCAAGTGGCTTAAGCACTCATACAAGCACTCCAATTAAATGGTTGATGAGGAACGGTTGGCCAGGCTGTGGCTGCATATTATGCAGGATCCCTTTTACTTTAAAGCCGGTCTTCACCGCACACGCAGCAGTTAAGGAAATAAAATGAATTCATTCAAATAACGACTTTATCAACAAAAGAGTTTCTGCACAATGAAAAACAACCCTGGAGGCATCGCAAAGTTCAATCGCCCGTGAAATAAATATTGCAGAATATCCATGGTGCCTGCTCGTCTGAACACACGTCACACGCTACATCAGTTCGGGGTGCTCGTAAACGTTATAACCTCATTATAAAATGTCCGTTTTTCACCAGATTTCCTTTGATTCCCAGTAAAGCACCCCATGAAACCCCCGAAAATAGACACAGATCTGTCAGACGCCATGGATAAGCAAACCCTCTGGGGGCACAAGGCATGGGGCAGTGAATGCATTGAATCATATCACTCAATGAAGTTGGTTAATTTTGACACGTTCCTAAATTTTTTGTTCCTCAATATAATTCTCCAAACAGTAGAAAAAGACAAGTTAATGGTTTGGAAATTGCACATTTTTGTGTATGTATGGAGGAGGGAACATAGCCTTGCTTGCTTAAAGTAAATGGGTACATCGGCTTAGTTTTAAGACTCGTTATTTCTATAAATTATCAGATTTTGACACTTCAGTCCGGACGATATCCGATCCTAAAAACCGAAATAATATTTCGATGATGACATCCTTTAATTAGTCCTTGGGGGTAGATCGTGGAAAATCGTATCATTTCATGCATGAAATCGCTCCAAGCTCTGAATTTGAAAACTATAGTACTTACAAAAGCGATGAACACAACGATTCATTGCCATGATGAACAGACATTCGATATGAGTGAGGAAAGTGAAAAATAAACTTTATCGTTGAGAAATCACCGTGGCCTGTTCCAAGTCAAGGCATGGTTGAGCAGACCAATAAACATGGCGGCTTCAAACTTGGCGACACCAGAGAGGTTACTCAGGAGACGCCCTCAGACCCCAAAGAGCGAGGGGGCCAAGGATGCGTCTGATAAAGGATATAATTAAATAAGGCCATTAATTATCTTCAAAGTAAGCGTATTAATTAACCCAAACACACGATTTTCACTCTTGCACTTCCGTGGAGGTCCCTTAGTATGTATGCAAAGTTACAGGCTGCTCGGTTTCATCATTTTGGAGTTGAGACACAATGAAACACTGACACACACACACACACACACACACACACGGAGATAACATTGCACAAAGCAGTTGTTACCCTGCATATTATGGATCACCACCTCTTATCACCATAAAGTTCATCACCACCACCTCTTATCATCCCCCATCCAAAACCTCGATCTTTTCTACCCCCGATAATCCACCAAAGCCCACCTCCTTCAAAATCCCTGCTTTCCTTCCTGAAAGTCCCTGTAATGTCCATCTTCTAATTCCCCATGTTCCCCGTCCCATCCCTCTCCCTTCCACAGATCTCCAAATATGTCTGTTTCCCACTGTTTTGTCCCTCCCACTCCCGCCCCTCTTGTCTCATGCCCCCTTGCTGTGCGTTGTGTGTTAGCTCTCACACAAGCCTCGACAAGGTATACAAAAAAAAAATAGGGCAGGAAAGGGACGAACTGAATAAGGTAAAAGACGAGCAGGCACGAATGGAGGGGAAGGTAAGGGAGATAAATATGGAACATGTCTATTATAATACCAAGCTTGCACACTAAAAACTCGGCTCGCCGTCACACGATCCCTATGAAATTGCTGTGGCACTTAGCGGACATGCCAACAATGTTTGGGAAGTCTTGGCATTCCATAGTACCACTTGCATTTTGCACAATGCGTATTTTTGTCATTCCCCATGTACGGTCTGTCGTCTGCTACCAGCTATGTTGTACTGCTATCCCATGCATGTGCCCGGGTATCGCCAGTGTGTATGTATGTATGTATATATATATATATATATATATATATATATATATATATATATATATATATATATATATATATATATATATATATATATATATATATATATATGTTAGCAGAGCAAATAAGTGATTTTTTTGGCAGAATCGTTCAGATGGCGATAAAAGTATGAAATTTGGTACGAACATTCTTTAAGGGTCACAGCAAGAAAAAAGTGCTTGCCACGTGGATTTTCATCATGGTGGCCATTTTTTTCCAAAATGGCCACCAGGGTATGAAAAAAACAACTTCAAACCATAAAAATTGCCAGAGATGTTGGATTTATTTCATCTTGATGTCGATTTGTAGGTTTTTGTCCTTGCGAAAGCTGATTCTTCAGTGTATTGATCGATTTCATGAACCAATAAATCAATTTTAGGACTTACGTAACAATAAAGAAGTCAAATGACAACTATTTTGCAGGCTTTAATTACAAGTAAATTGGTTCTCATTGCGTTATAGACGGGGACGGTTAGAATTGTTGGAGATCTTGAACAGAGCTTGTATTTCAATTGCTCAAAATAGTTATTTCCCCTCCGAAGGACTGCTAATGCCGGGGTGGCAAAGAGCATGAGCTCTCTTTGCCTACGAATTGCCCCAAAATGGCAAGCAAAACAAAGCCTGTGGCAGTCAAGCTCCAACTCCAGCCTTCTCATGGTGGGGGTGTTTCCACAAATAGTGGTGGTGGGAAAGGCGAATCTCTGGCGGCTGAAAACCAGACAGCTCTGGGCAGATGAAGCTCATTAGGAGATGGAAAACTCCGAAATAAAACCACAAGGATCTTTCGGACTCTGACACATTGTAACCATCAATGGTGGTGGACACCAGCCAATATTGACTAAACACAAAAAAGAGAGTGTATGTCATGCACTACCAGGGCACACTGGTGTCATACACTGCTGTGCAACTCAGCATGGGGTTCAATATCAGCTAAACTGTGGGTTTAGTATCCCAAATGCTATCTAATGAACCCCTCAGATGTTAGATAGCCACACCTGAACCGACAGGATGTGCCAGCGCGGGAGAGCCGAGCCAAGGATAACGGGGGTTTTACATATAGTTATTCGGATGGTGTACAGATCGCACGGGATTTAAATGGCATTGGATGAACGATCGGGCTAGGTGGAGGGCAAACGCATGAACCCAGCTGTATCCCATACATCAAAGTGCACGAAGGCAAGGTGGTAAAACGATAAACCCTCGACCTTGCACAAATTGCTAGTCACAAATTATGGATACTCGAGCAAAATCAAAACCACAAACAAACTGGAGGAAATGTTGCCTCTGTCAGAAGGACACAGAGGAAAGGTTAATGTCACCATGAACAAACAGCGACAGTTCAGAGAGAATTCTTTGAGAAAGTCAAACAGCTCACATTGGTAATGAAGGAAATGGGTAATCCCTTTGAAGAGGAGTCAGGAGATCTTACGCTCGACACCAAGGACATCGCGGATCCTTCCGCTGCTCAGCTAATTGCGACGCATCACGAGAGAGGGAAAGAAAAGATCAATTCCTTCATGGCTTATCTACAATGTGAGAATGACTGCTCCTTCTACCAGCCTATCAAAAAGAACAGGATAACCTTCTTCAAAAATGAGCCAATGTCTGCAAGCAAATCCGAGACAAAGTTACTGAAGGAAGACTGCCATTTGTTTTCCCGCCTCTTCATCTCCTGCCAAAACAGACAGTGTGATCTGTAAGAGTTCTTCAAACATGAAAACCAGTCTTTTCCGGCCTCACTCAGTAACAAGGGGAAACTACACATGTACGAAATCAGATTTCGTGGATGTACAATAAGCCAAAGTGACGCTTCCAGAGACAAAGGCAGAATCTGACATACTCATTGTAGATGGAGCTGCGCTGGTACATATCGTAGCACCACGAACACCAAAGACATTTGAAGAGTATGCCAGAAAGGATATTCTTCCTAAAGTCGAGTACTACAGCACGAAATACAAGACAACCAACATCATCTTTGATGTGCATCATCAGTCTAGCCAGAAGTCAGAGGCAAGATCTCAACGAGGAAAGGCCGTCAGAAGGAGAGTAACAGCGACAAGTAAAACTCCCTCGAATTGGAAGAGCTTCCTCAGAGATAGCACCAACAAAACAGAGCTATTCCCTTTCCTTGCCGAAAAAGTGTCTGAAATGACAACGGGAAATCCATTTATCATGACGAAAGGAGAAAATGCCATCACCACCACCAGTGACACCAGCGTTAACCAAGAGGAAGTGGCCCCATGTACCCATGAAGAAGCAGACGCACAAATATTCTGACATGTTCGGCATGCAGCCACCGAGGAATACAAGTCTCTGATGATTGAAGCTAATGACATGGACATTGTAGTTATTGCCATATCCCTTTTGCCTTCTCTTGCCGCAACAGGTCTTGAAAAAATGTGGGTTGCATTTGGCAAAGGGGAGCACAGGAGATGGATCCCTATCCACGAAATTATGTCTGCCATAGGACCAGAGAAAACTAGTGGGATGCTTTTCTTCCATGCCTTCACCGGTTGTGATGTTGTATCAGCTTTCAATGGCAAAGGGAAAAAGACAGCATGGCAGACATGGAATGTATGTGATGAAGCGTCAGTAATCTGCACGAAACTCAGTCAATGCCCATCGAAGATTGAGGAATCTGATCTAGAAATCCTGGAGAAATTCGTGGTCCTGATGTATGACGGATCAAGTTCAGTTGCGTCAGTGAATGAGGCACGGCTTGCTCTCTTTGCACGAAAGCAAAGGTCATATGATTTAATTCCACCAACATAAGGAGCACTCACAGAACATGCCAAGCGAGCTGCATATCAAGCAGGACACATTTGGAGCCAGACAATAGTCCGCCAGCCAGAAGCTCAGTGTCCGTCCGAGTGGGGTTGGTTCAAAGAAGATGACTCGTGGAAGGACTTCTGGACTACCCTTGCTCCCACAGCTAAAAGCTGCCAGGAGTTAACGAAATGTGGATGCAAGACACAATGTAGTGGAAAGTGCAAATGCTATTGTTACGGACTAAGTTGTACCCCACTATGCAGTTGCTCTTGTCAGACCTAATCAGAACAATGAACATTGCAGTGCAGAAAAACATGGTGGCCATCTTGGAAAATGGCCACCATATTGAATTTTAAGTGGGTTGCAGTTGTATCTCATAAAGTGACCTAAAATAAATATTTATGCCAAATTTCATGCTTGTATCATTCTTTGAACGATTGTTATTGTTATCTGTTCTTATTTTGGGTGGTCGTCTGGTGGCCATCTTGGAAAATGGTGGCCATGTTGGAATTTCAAGTGGCAAGCACTTTTTTCTCATAAAGTGACGTAAAATAAATATTCCTGCCAAGTTTCATGCTTGTATCATCATTTGAACGATTGATCTTGTTATCTGCTCCACTATACCGTGGTGACCCCAGAATCCGAACGCCCCCATTGTGTGAACAAATTGGAATCCAAACAATTTTTGAGAAAATTTTGCCCTAAAAACCGAACACATTTTCGAAAACCGAACACAACGTGGTGTTCATGTTTGTTCACGTGCGTCTCCCCCGCCTGTTCCACCCGCATCTTCGCGCTTTGTTCATTCAGTTTGTCGGTAGAAGTACTCGTGAAAGCATCTCTCGTGTCGATCGCGACTTTACCTCGTGTTTTCACCTTGATTTGTGCATTTTTTTTCAATTATCACCCTTGTGCATTCACCATGGCACCCAAGAAGAGCAGTGAAGCAAATAGGAATAAGAGGAAGTCCGTGAGAATGACAATTGAAGAAAGAACTTATCGCTAAGCATGAGAGCGGTACGCGTGTGTCTGATCTCGCTGCCATGTTCGAGCTGCCGAAATTGACCGTGTGTAGGAGTCTGAAAAATAAAGAAGCGATAAAAGCGCGAAAACCCATCGTGAAGCGAACTCATTCAATGAACCCTCTGACGAATCGGCTTGAACGAACTCAACGTTTTTTTCGCGAGCATGGTAGTGACGTCATGCTGAGTCACCCAATAGCTTCACCTCCTGATTCTCTCGCGTGGAACCGTGCGGTGAAAACGGCACGTTTGTGTCTCCACAGAGTGTACTGGGATATAAAACACCATTTGGTGCTTCATGGTTAATTACATACCTCCACCAGGCTGAACAGTTTTCGTTTTGGATCCCAATGGCCACTGATAGGTCGGAGCTGCATCCACATTGATGGAAGAAGCGACAACGCTCCTGCTCATCCCCCAGACTTGGAAAAAGATTCATGACCCAGAAAAGGTCATTTACACATCTTATTTTACCTTAAACATGGGAAATTTCAGTTGAAAGTGTCTTGAAAGTGTGTTTTCTTGGGGTCCAGGAACGGATGAATTCACTTTCCATTATTTCTTTTTGGGAAAATAGTTTTGGAATCCGAACTTTTTGGAATCCGAACAGCCTCTTGGAACAAATTAAATTCGGATTCTGGGGGCACCACTGTATTTGCTTTTATTCACCCGAGATGTGCACGATGCTCTCTTCAGGCCTCTCTGTGCACAACCATCACAGGTTCTTTATGTGTTGTCAATATCCAGACAGACAACAACCGAACTTGACCACTACCCGACTAAGTATCTGCACAACGAGGCCAAGAAATGCGTGCCATTGAGAAGAGGATGTGAGTATCATTTAAATCACGTTTTTCATTTTTCACTTTGGGATACAAGCATCAAGAGGGAAGTGCTCAAATGGGTTGGTGAAACAGTTTAAGGTTTCATCGAAACGGGAATTTCAAAGACAGTACTGCACTCAATTCC
The DNA here is from genome assembly GCF_056783735.1 of Eptatretus burgeri. Taxonomy (NCBI): domain Eukaryota; kingdom Metazoa; phylum Chordata; class Myxini; order Myxiniformes; family Myxinidae; genus Eptatretus; species Eptatretus burgeri. The sequence continues at coordinate 6,887,992 of NC_140977.1, read as the reverse complement.
AGGAATCATTTGGGATCGAGGGGTACATGGACATTGGCTGCACATGTGGGCCTGGCTAGTGAATGTGCTCTCGAGATCTGTTCATCGTTCACCCAACAAACCTCATCACCCTTGCTCTCTCCCTAAGAAGTAAATACACAAACTAAAAAACAAGTGGTCCTCCAGCTTTTCGTTCTCAGAGTGACGATATGTCATTCCTGAACGAATGAAGGAATGGACTCCAAAACCTCGCCCGGAGTTTGTGAGAGATATCATGGGTTCGAGTGCAGATGCTGGGAGTGGACAGTTCCATGTTTATCATCACATCCACTGGCGAGAGGATGTGCAACAGGACTATCTGGATCGTCAGGCCGAAAAGACAAGAAAAGACCAGGAATTCCAAGAGAGTTTGGAAAAGAATCGTGAGAGGCCTCCAGCGCACGGCACGTAAACGTGCAAATCGAGCAAAGTTGAAAGCAAAAAAGGCAGCTGATCACTTGGCGAAAAAGAGTAAGAAGGCTGGAGAGCAATGTGAGGAAAAGGTAGGTGAAGAATTTGGAGAATCTGATGAAGAGGAAGATACAGTGGCAGACAATGCAGAGGAAGCGAGGTTTGTGATGGGTGGAAGATGATTCACTCAGACTGATGGTCAGAGTCGTGGTGGATTCAACTCAAGATCCATCTCGAGGCCTAGTGGCGCGAACACGAAGCACCCTCATATCAGTTTGAAGTGCTTGTTGCATCTTCAGGAGAACTTTGGGCTGGTCATTTTCACGAGGCCACTTGTTGGTGCAAAGTGCTTATGGATGTTTCTTTTTTTTGTTTTTTTTTTGGAGTGATGTCATGCACCTGCTGATTGTAACTTGACAAATGTACCTGATGATGCATTGTGCAGTTCAGTTTTGAAGAAAACTTTAAAATAGTGTAATAATTATTTTGTTGTTAAATGTTTTCCCTTGCTTTTCAAAGTTATGATTTGATGTCAAGCTGTTCACCACCATCTCAGATTCACCCCCCCCCCATCCAAACCCATGCTCTTTCCTCCTCCATTCATGTGCCCTAAGCCCATCTCTCTCCAAGTTTCCAGTTTTCCCTTCCTTAGAGTTTGCGACTGTATCCATCTTCACCACGTGCGCCCTCCGAACCAACCATTCCTCCCCACACCGGTCTCTCTCTATTTTGTCCCTCAACCCTGCTGTTAGACTCTCCTACTTTTTACTGTTCCTTTTATTCTGTTTGGTCATGACCTGTTATATATTCCAGCTCTTTCACGAGCCTCGACTTTGTTCACAAAAAAAATAGAAAAATTAAAAAGGCACTCATTGATCTATCACTCTTCATGTAAAGCACCAGGATGACCGTTAATATTGTTACGGCTGTGGAAATTTGCAAACCACCCTCCAGGTCCCGTCGGTGAGGTATCTCTTAAGTACATGTGTAGTTAGCCCCAAACCCATTGTTTAGAGGGAATTAATGTGATTCCTTCGGGCTGCGATGCTTTGAGTCAGTCGTTTTTCTTTTTCTATCTTTTATTTCAAACAAAAACCAAACAAGGACGCTCGGTGGGCTTTTCCCGCCTGTTTTCGCGCCATTCTTCTCCGCGCTTGTTGTGAGGGAGGAGAAGCGGGGTGGGGCTGCTGGCGCCCGATTGGTGGATGCGCGTGTGACGCGGCCAGGAAGGAGGAACGCCCCTCTTCGAGACCTTTCTCGAAGTGCCTCGAAGGGGGGGTGGAGCAAAGAACAGGGCGGAGCAACAGGGCGGAGCACCGGGATATAAAAAGTCGGACACGGGCGGAGCGGTTTTGTGGTTGCTCTTGCCCTCTTCCTGTCTTCCGGCTCGCTCGTCCTCTTCTCCTCCTGGTGGCCGCTGGCCTGGTCTGCTGTGGTGCGGTTCCAAGACCCCGCTGGCGGGAAGGAGCGTCCACCATTCCCCCCTCCCGACCTCGGGCATCCACGTTTCCCCTCCCCTTCTTCTATCCGCGCTGGGATAGTGCCGAAACTCCGTCTGCGGCGTCGAGCGGCCAACACGTGCCGGCGCGAGGCATGCCGGAGAGGCCTCGCCTACCATGCTAGGGCATGGAGTCGCGGCCAGGCGGGACCACGTCGACGGACGTCGGAGAGGGACTCGACGGCCCAAAAGGGAAGTCACCTTTTTCTTTTCGGGGTTTTTGTATGGATCTTGTGGCGCCGTGTCTTGTGAAGTAAAACTGTATGTGTTGCCGTGTGTTCGCGTATTCGGTCGTAGCTCTGCATTGTTGTTTTTGTTTTAAATTGATATACAGTATGTGCATTCTGACTGTATGGCTGTATATCTGTGCTCTCCGTGTGTCGTGTAAATAAAGTGCATTATGTTGAATTGTTCCCCGTTTCGCTGCGTCCTTTCCTTCGTTTGAATCTCCATCTTGCTTCACGTAAAGGGTTCGTAGTGGGCTTAATACGCCCGATAATTAATCGGAACCGTCGAGGCCGACGATAACACCGCTTGGTTTTCCCGATAGCACGGAACGGACCGCTTAAGCGGTTCGTGTCCGGAGTCGACCTGTGGCGAGGTACGATCGCCCGGTTTACCATCTGCGTGGGTACTTAGGTAGGTCGAGTTTGGCGAACAACCCTATCCTACGCGGGTGGCCGATTGGCACGATCGTGGTGAGGTCGAAAGGCCCACCCGTGACTGGCTCCGGGAGATAGTTCCCGGAGGGTCACGACAGAATTGTCCGTCCGGTGGGCGAGGCGGCCGCCATTCGAGTCGAGCGGCCGATCGCACGCCGGCGGCGCGAATTCGCAACAATATCTCGGTCCAGATTCCAATCCAGGCGAGACAGGTCAGAGGAGAGTGTTAGCACGTTGAGGTACTCCAACCCCACAACCCCTCATCTATGGCACAGAAAACAATAAATGAGTAAAATGTGATTGAGATGCGATGGGGTGAGGTTTAATCCTTCTCGCGAAAAGGAATATCATTTTACATGTTTGTGCGTTTCATGTCATGACATCCTGAAGGGATATTTTTTCCATTACTTACATGGAATGTCTGGCAGCACCATGTTTCCACATCGTTTTAAATCTTCTGTATTTTTTCCTAAGGAGAAAAGGATTGAAAAGTCAATTTGTTACACACTTTGTGAGGAAGATGCATCCAAAAAAACGATTCAATGTTACATATTTACTTGAGACAATTCCATAAGGAGATTTTCATTGACGGAGTCGATGGTCTTGGTTCCTTCACAGCAACATCTGGAGAATCTTGAGACCGATTCATCTTTGCATTCCTGAAAAAGAACAAAACTCTTCAATCCATAACTGAGTACAAATTTGCTAAACCAGATATCACACACATTCTCCATGAAAACAAATCTTTCCTTCAACTCATTTGCACTCCCAGGGATCATTCCTTCACTCAACACGACATAAAACAAGAAAACACGAGAGCGAGGTTGATGGCACGCCATCGTAAATCCCCACGCTTCCCACCGAAAGCAAGGTTGAAAGATGGGAAAACATTCCACCAAGATTGATGTCATATTTTCCGTTTAACCCTTTGAAACCAAGGATCCGTTTTACTAGCCGTGATTCAAACCACCATACAACCGAATGGCGGGTTTACCGGCCACTATTCAAACCTCCATAAAGCTGAGCAGCGGGTTTACCAGCCACGCCTTAACCTCCGTAGACCCGAGCGGTGGGTTTACCGGCCACTCTTCAAACGTCCATGCACCCGATTGGCTGGATTTTTCGACAGGGAGCCCAGGATAGGGAAGCTGAAAATCCAAGGAGCTCAGAGTTCAAAGGGTTAAAATATTTCTGTTTTGACTCCTGTGACCATAAGTCCCCACCCCCTGGGGCATGAATCAGGGGTGAAATCCAAAAATCGTTACATATTTCATGAGTCCCCAATGTTGATTGCATGTCCAACGTGACATGACAAAGATGTTTAGAAATGTGCCCGTCATTGCCTTTTTTATTTCACCTTTTGACCCCACCCCAGGGGCTCAGGGGCCAACAAACATCGTGCTCTTGCATATTCTTGCCATGTGGTGATCATAACTATCAAGCTTGGTGGAGTGATGCACAACTGTTTATGAGGAGAGAAAAGTCTTTCATACTCAGTCTGTCCTTTATACCATCTAGACCCCTTTTCAGACTCCTAGAACCTTTATACCTTTATACCCCTGAAGTCCCTTGACTCCCTATAGACCCCTTTGACCTTATCACCCACTCTTGATTTCCTTTAGACATGCGAGACAGCATTAAACCCCTTTTACACTGATTGGACGCTTGACCATTTGGCACTTTTGAGCCTTGAGACTACTTCGACCTTTTTAGACACTTCAGACCTCTTTGACATTAACATCCTTTTGAGATTATATCCTTTGGAGTTTTGACCCAAACTACTATTGGAACGTACCCTTTTATTTAGAGTTTCGACCATCTAGAACCTTTTTGATACACATCATACAAACGTCTGCAGTCTTTTTAGAAAACACAGACAATAGGTTTTTGAGCTATTCATGTGCAAACTCGACCCACACAGAGGGTGGGTACACTGCCAATAATTATTGTGCCAGCAAATACCATCCATCGCTTCACAGAGGGAAATACTAATGGTGGGGAAGGGAGAGAGAGAGAGAGATCGAGAAAATAATAGAGGGAAAATAATAGAGGGGAAATAAGAGAGGGGAAATAATAGAGGGGAAATAATAGAGGGGAAAATAGAGAGGGGAAAATAGAGAGGGGAAAATAGAGAGGGGAAAATAGAGAGGGGAAAATAGAGAGGGGAAAATAGAGACGGGAAAATAGAGACGGGAAAATAGAGAGGGGAAAATAGAGAGGGGAAAATAGAGAGGGGAAAATAGAGGGGAAAATAGAGAGGGGAAAATAGAGAGGGGAAAATAAAGAGGGGAAAATAGAGAGGGGAAAATAGAGAGGGGAAAATAGAGAGGGGAAAATAGAGACGGGAAAATAGAGACGGGAAAATAGAGACGGGAAAATAGAGGGGAAAATAGAGAGGGGAAAATAGAGAGGGGAAAGAGAGAAAGGAAAAGAAAGAAAAAGAAAGGCGAGAGCTGCACTGTAACGGGAAAGGGAGGGAGGTGTGGGAGGAGAGTTCTAAACTGTAACAGGAGGGGAGGGAGGTGTGGGAGGAGAGTGCTGCACTGTAACGGGAGGGGAGGGAGGTGTGGGAGGAGAGTTCTACACTGCAACGGGAGGGGAGGGAGGTGTGGGATGAGAGTTCTACACTGTTACGGGAGAGGGAGGGAGGTGTGGGAGGAGAGTTCTACACTGTTACGGGAGGGGAGGGAGGTGTGGGAGGAGAGTTCTACACTGTAACGGGAGGGGAGGGAGGTGTGGGAGGAGAGTGCTGCACAGTAACAGGAGGTTCAGAGCAAGGATGAGACCAAAAAGAGAGAGGGGTGGGGCTCGGGGAGTTACTAGATCTGGTGGAGGTGTGCGCTCCACCAAGTGCCCTTCTGGTTCTAAATGTGATGGAAGTGGAGAACAGCTGTTTGCACGTGCAGCAAGATCCAAACATTGTTATGAGAGGAAAAGTGACATTGTTCACTGTGTTGTTCGTAAGTAAAAGTTCATTTCCAAGTTTACACAATGAGGTTATCCTCCCGTCAGCACGTGGTAACTTCTTCAGATTAGTCCAGGTGTGCAGCTTTACAAATTCCCTACTTACACACAGGTGGACTCTGATTGAACGATGTGTTAACAAATCAAAACTCAATGAAACTCCACACTCGGGAATACAGTACAGGCATCAATAAATCTCCGTGCTGTGTCGCTTCACGGATAGCACAGGCCAGAGATATGGTTGGAGTACAGACATGGGCCGAATAAACAACAAGGTGTCCCTGACTCGGGCCTGGTTTGAGGCTCTTCGAGCCCCTTGGAGTCGGACAAGACACAGAAACGGATCACCATCTGCAGGCTGCTTAGAATTCAACAGCAACTACAGTGTTGTTGTTGTTCGAGTGGTGAAAATAAACTAAACTCGCGCCTGCTCCCGGGCCTAGGCCATCCTGCCAGCGCACTGA
>NC_140977.1:6621975-6876975 GCF_056783735.1 Eptatretus burgeri | reverse complement strand
GGGAGTGTGAGGGGAGGGAAAGGGGAGGGAGTGTGAGGGAGGGAAAGGGAAGAGAGTGTGAGGGGAGGGAAAGGGGAGGAAGTGTGAGGGGAGGGAAAGGGGAGGGAGTGTGAGGGGGAGGGAAAGGGGAGGGAGTGTGAGGGGAGGGAGTGTGAGGGGGAGGGAAAAGGGGAGGGAGTGTGAGGGGAGGGAAAGGGTAGGGGGTGTGAGGGGAGGGAAAGGGGAGGGAGTGTGAGGGAGGGAAAGGGAAGGGAGTGTGAGGGAGGGAAAGGGAAGAGAGTGTGAGGGGAGGGAAAGGGGAGGAAGTGTGAGGGGAGTGTGAGGGGAGGGAAAGGGGAGGGAGTGTGAGGGGAGGGAGGGGAGGGGAGTGGGAAAGGGGAGGGAGTGTGAGGGGAGGGAAAGGGGAGGGAGTGTGAGGGGAGGGAAAGGGGAGGGAGTGTGAGGGGAGGGAAAGGGGAGGGAGTGTGAGGGGAGGGAAAGTGTAGGGAGTGTGAGGGGAGGGAAAGGGTAGGGAGTGTGAGGGGAGGGAAAGGGGAGGGAGTGTGAGGGGAGGGAAAGGGAAGAGAGTGTGAGGGGAGGGAAAGGGGAGGAAGTGTGAGGGGAGGGAAAGGGGAGGAAGTGTGAGGGGAGGGAAAGGGGAAGGAGTGTGGGGAGGGGAGGGAAAGGGGAGGGGGAGGGAAAGGGAAGGGAGTGTGAGGAGGGAAAGGGAAGGGAGTGTGAGGGGAGGGAAAGGGAAGGGAGTGTGAGGGGAGGAAAAGGGGGAGTTTGAGCGGAGGGAGTGTGAGGGGAGGGAAAGGGGAGGGAAAGGGGAGGGAGTGTGAGGGGAGGGAAAGGGGAGGGATTGTGAGGGGAGGGAAAGGGGAGGGAGTGTGAGGGGAGGGAAAGGGGAGGGAGTGTGAGGGGAATGAAAGGGGAGGGAGTGTGAGGAGAGGGAAAGGGGAGGGAAAGGGGAGGGAGTGTGAGGGGAGGGAAAGGAGGGAGGGAGTGTGAGGGAGGGAAAGGGAAGGGAGTGTGAAGGGAGGGAAAGGGGAGGGAGTGTGAGGGAGGGAAAGGGAAGGGAGTGTGAGGGGAGGGAAAGGGAAGGGAGTGTGAGGAGAGGAAAAGGGGGGAGTGTGAGGGGAGGGAAAGGGGAGGGAGTGTGAGGGGGAGGGAAAGGGGAGGGAGTGTGAGGGGAGGGAAAGGGGGAGGGAGTGTGAGGGGAGGGAAAGGGGAGGGAGTGTGAGGGGAATGAAAGGGGAGGGAGTGTGAGGAGAGGGAAAGGGGAGGAAGTTTGTGAGGAGGGAGTGTGAGGGGAGGGAAAGGGGAGGGAGTGTGAGGGGAGGGAAAGGGGAGGGAGTGTGAGGGAGGGAAAGGGAAGGGAGTGTGAGGGGAGGGAAAGGGAAGGGAGTGTGAGGGGAGGGAAAGGGGAGGGAGTGTGAGGGGAGGGAGTGTGAGGGAGTGTGAGGGGAGGGAGTGTGAGGGGAGGGAAAGGGGAGGGAGTGTGAGGGGAGGGAAAGGGGAGAGAGTGTGAGGGGAGGGAAAGGGGAGGGAGTGTGAGGGGAGGGAAAGGGGAGGGAGCGTGAGGGGAGGGAAAGGGAAGAGAGTGTGAGGGGAGGGAAAGGGGAGGAAGTGTGAGGGGGGAGGGAAAGGGGAGGAAGTGTGAGGGGAGGGAAAGGGGAAGGAGTGTGAGGGGGAGGGAAAGGGGAGGGAGTGTGAGGGAGGGAATGGAAGGGAGTGTGAGGGGAGGGAAAGGGGAGGAAGTGTGAGGGGAGGGAAAGGGGAGGGAGTGTGAGGGGAGTGAAAGGGAAGGAGTGTGAAGGGAGGGAAAGGGGAGGGAAGGGGAGGGAGAGTGAGGGGAGGGAAAGGGGAGGGAGTGTGAGGGGAGGGAAAGGGGAGGGAGTGTGAGGGGAGGAAAAGGGGAGGGAGTGTGAGGGGAGGGAAAGGGGAGGGAGTGTGAGGGGAGTGGAAGGAGTGTGAGCAGAGGGAAAGAGGAGGGAGAGGGGAGGGAGTGTGAGGGGAGGGAAAGGGGAGGGAGTGTGAAGGAAGGGAAAGGGGAGGGAGTGTGAAGGGAGGGAAAGGGGAGGGAGTGTGAGGGGAGGAAAAGGGAAGGCAGTGTGAGGGGAGGAGGATTCTGAGTTTACAAATTTTCCATTTTGACCCCTGTGACCCTAAGTCCTTCCTCCATACTTCATACTGTTGTGGTTCCAGGTATCGGTGGCGAGCATGACCGCTCGGGAGAGCAATAGAGTTTGCTTGTGGGATTTGCTTGTAGTTTGTAGAGCAGTAGAGTAGTGTTTGCTGAGGACTATAAGCAATTGAGAAAATATATATATTTTGGTGTCATTTAGTTTTCACTCAACTGCAGATTGTATTCCCATCTGTCAACATTCAATCCATTTTTGGAATTGAAAGAAACCCTCCTTCTAATGGCAGAAGACGACTCTTCACAGAACAACAGGTGACTGCAATCGGGGACGTGGTCATTGCAAACAATGCCATCCATCGAAAAGACATTCAGAGCAGGATCATTCAGGACAATGATATCCATTTCCTTGTATTATCCATGCCACTGTAGTTTGGTAATGACTGACCATGTCCTCGAGAGAAACCAATTTAAAAGCAAGTGCACAGGGACAGGAACACTGAAAGGGTAAAGAAGATCTGGTATCTACGATATTGGTTACACTAACAATGTGGAGTTTACTGTAATTTTTATATTGTATAATCTGTGATACTCGTTTTTTTCCAAACAACAATGGAGCTTGATGTCAGTCTTGCTCCACATGAATATGCATTTGTGGATGAGGCTGCTTTCAATTTGAGCAAAAAAAAAGATGTGGACAAAATATTGGTCATCGAGCCACAGTTGATGTCCCGAGTCAGCGTGGAGGAAATGGAGGAGAATAATGTGTGCTGCCATTTGTAGAAATGGTGTGATCTCGCATAATGCCACCAGGGTCCCATAATAGCACAGCATGCTTGCTGGTGTTCCGAGATTCAATGTATGAAAGTCTTATCCCCTGAGAAGAGAGTGGTGGAAGAGCCAGAGCTAACAAACCTTATCGTTGCGTGGGACAATGTCAGCTTCCACCACTCTCTGCTTGTCCGAGGGCAGTTCGAAGCTTGTGCACACTCCTCAATGGTGTTCCTCCCACCATACTCCCCTCCGGTTGTCATTTTTTATTTTCCCACCGAGCATATTGCAAAACGTATGTCCGTAATCCCCATGAGCAGGCAACACTTCTCCAGGCCAGGGAGGAGGCACGTCAAGACATCACTGCAGATGCAAGTCAAGAGTGGCTTCGCCATGCAAGAAACTTTTTTTTTCCAGCATGTTTGACCACAGGAAACATTCTGTGCGATGTTGATGGGAACATATGGCCTTGCAGAAATCAAAGGCTGGATGCTCAATAAGCGTATGACCGTAATCCCCAAGAGCACGCAACACTTCTACAATCCCTCTTTTTCGTTCAAAAAGTTGTTTCAATTGTAATTATAGCAAAGTATGATTTTTATGGACAAGGTTTCAGTGATGTCTGTGTCATCTGGGGCTCAGTCGACTGAAAACAAAAAAGATACACACTTTTGGTAACATGTATTGTCACGTGACACAATAATTCCCAATAGAGTAAGAAGAGTAAACAGGCAGAAATGGGATTAAGAAATAATTAATGAAAAAAGGGTAAACATTCTGATGTTCATATTTTGAATTTACTGCACCTTTGTGAAATGGTTGATAATGTGAGATTTTCGTTTGATGACAAATCGATGATTTTCATGAGAGTCGTTGATTTTAGCGTGTATTTTCAGATGTGACGACATCATTGCATTTTGCAAAGGATTGTTGATGTTTTGCAAACGACAGGACCATTTTGATTCGTGTGTTAACCGTTTTGGTATCGTCGAGTATTTTCAGGAAATGTGTTTGGGCGATTGAGAAAAACTAACACCAAAAAAATTTAAACGACTGCAAGACTTTAATCAAATGACGGAGCAAGAATTAGGAGAACGAGCACACGAACCGTGAGGTGGTTGAGTCACCACCCCTTACAGTGACACACACACACGGATACTTTGAGACCGAGTAGGGTCTCAAACAAGGAGTTTCAGAAGGATGAGGAATGTCATGGCAGAGGGTGGAGTCATCAGCCAAGAGAGAAATGGGATTTTCCAGAGTCAGAGAGATCATTGATGAAGATCAGGAATAGGACTGGGCCCAGAACACTGCCTTGGGGCACTCCAGCCTTGACAACGAGAGGAGATGAAGGGATGCCGTCCAGTCAAGTCCCGATGAGAGCCACACGTTGGCTACGAGAGTTTCGAAAGTCAGGAAGCCATGTGTGGAGTTGGTCTTGGATGTCGTAGGCAGAGAGTTTGGAGAGTAATGAGGGATGCCAGACTGTATCAAAAGTGCCAGATATGTTGACAGGGAATGCCCTGATCTCATGTCTGACATTGAAGGCCTCCATCCCTTGTTGGGTGAGTAGAAGCAGCATGTCCAAAGTAGAGTGACCTGGTCTGAAACCGAATTGGTGATCTGAGATGAGGTTGTTAGAGTAAAGGAATGATTTCATGTCAAAAGCGATCATAGATTCCATGTCCTTGCTGATGATTGGAAGTAAGCTAATTGGTCTGTAGTTAAGGGGATCAGTTTTTGTACCTTTTTATGTAATGCTGTGATGTTGGTGGATTTCTAAGCAGATGGAAGATTACCTTGGGAAAATGGTTGGATGAAAGGGGAGAGAGAGGATGTACAAGAGCCGCAGAGCAGGTTTTTAAGACACGTGAGCTGATGCCGTCCAGTCGAGTCCCAGGATCGGAGTCGAGGGTTGAAAGAACATTCTCCACCTTCTAAAGTACAAAAGAAACAGAGACTCCTGGATAGGTGGGTGGCTCCGACGGTGATGGATTGGGGGAGGGGGGCAAGAGGAGGCGACAACGGTGCAAGCAGGAGGTTAAGATGGGATGTGGCAGGACGTGGGAAGGGAGTAAAGTCGGAGGGGATGGGATTGGGGGCGGGGATGGGCAGGGTGAAGGGGGCCGATGGGAGGGGCAGAACGAGAGGAAGATGGGAGGGGTGGTGTGGTGGGGAAGCTAAGAGGGGATGCTCAGAATGGTGGGACAAGGAGCAGGCTGAGGGTGGGGGGGGGGCAGGACGAGCAGGGAATCCGATAGGTTCCAATAATTTAATTGCATTAACATGATGTACATATCAAATTGAAACCATTTGTAATATTTTAAGACTAAAACTAGATAAACGACTGTTTTTTAATGATTTTTTTGAAAAAAAAACAAGCAAATACAACCCATCACTTCGCTGACAGGGATATTAAGGGTGGGGGAAAAAGAGGGAGGGAGAGAGAGGAGGGAGGAGAGAGACAGGACGGCGGAGGTGGGGAGAGCGACACCTCACCAAGCGTTGCTCTACACTGCGGGAGGGATGGGTGCGAGGAAGGGTGTGTGTGTGTGTGTGTGTGTGTGTGTGTGTGTGTGTGTGTGTGTGTGTGTGTGTGTGTGTGTGTGTGTGTGTGTGTGTGTGTGTGTGTGTGTGTGTGTGTGAGAGAGAGAGAGAGAGAGAGAGAGAGAGAGAGAGAGAGAGAGAGAGAGAGAGAGAGAGAGAGAGAGAGAGAGAGAGAGAGAGAGAGAGAGAGAGAGAGAGAGAGAGAGAGAGAGAGAGAGAGAGAGAGAGAGAGAGAGAGAGAGAGAGAGAGAGAGAGAGAGAGAGAGAGAGAGAGAGAGAGAGAGAGAGAGAGAGAGAGAGAGAGAGAGAGAGAGAGAGAGAGAGAGAGAGAGAGAGAGAGAGAGAGAGAGAGGGGGAGAGAGAGAGGGGGAGAGAGAGAGGGGGAGAGAGAGAGGGGAGAGAGAGAGGGGGAGAGAGAGAGGGGAGAGAGAGAGAGGGAGAGAGAGAGGGGGAGAGAGAGAGGGGAGAGAGAGAGAGAGAGGGGGAGAGAGAGAGGGGGGAGAGAGAGAGGGGGGAGAGAGAGAGGGGGGAGAGAGAGAGGGGGGAGAGAGAGGGGGGAGAGAGAGAGGGGGGAGAGAGAGAGGGGGGAGAGAGAGAGGGGGGAGAGAGAGAGGGGGGAGAGAGAAGAGAAGAGAAGAGAAGAGGGAGAGGGAGAGGGAGAGGGAGAGGAGAGGGAGAGGGAGAGGGAGAGGGAGAGGGAGAGGGAGAGGGAGAGGGAGAGGGAGAGGGAGAGGGAGAGGGAGAGGGAGAGGGAGAGGGAGAGGGAGAGGGAGAGGGAGAGGGAGAGGGAGAGGGAGAGGGAGAGGGAGAGGGAGAGGGAGAGGGAGAGGGAGAGGGAGAGGGAGAGGGAGAGGGAGAGGGAGAGGGAGAGGGAGAGGGAGAGGGAGAGGGAGAGGGAGAGGGAGAGGGAGAGGGAGAGGGAGAGAGAGAGAGAGAGAGAGAGAGAGAGAGAGAGAGAGAGAGAGAGAGAGAGAGAGAGAGAGAGAGAGAGAGAGACTTTTATTACAAAAGTATAAAATAAATTTTACAAACCATTTGTGAAAAAAGAAACAAATGTTAAAGAAACATTTTTGGGAAACAGAACATAAGCAATTCATGGATACATCAGAAGGAAAAAACAAGTGTTTCATTTGTAACACAACAAAGAACATTTTTCACACACCATTTATAAATAAAATCTTGCCCTTTCTCACACCTGCGATAGTGTAGGTACTCCAGGTGGATTCGAGAAGAAATGAAAGTTCTATAAGTCAAAATTATATCACAAGCAGAAAGATCACCACTTTCCACCTTCTTTTTTTCTGGTTTTATAAATTGACATTTTCGCCTCAGTGATCAAAAAATTAACCACAACCAGACTTCCATCTATCTCTTTGAAAGTCCAACAAATTATGAACTGAAAGGAAATCTGACCCAATAAAGTGCTGGACAAAGGTCCTGGAAGAAGGAATGGCTGCAAAGAGGGGGTTGTAAAAAATTGGTTCATTCAGAAACATTGAGGTGGTCAAAGAACTGGTCTCACGACGCAGTGACAAAGCTTGCGAGGCATTGATGACACTGCAAGTACAGAGGAAGCGATGACACATCAATCTTTGGGAGGTCTAGAAAAAAGCTCACGACCATATCCCAGCCGACCTGCTTGCTTCAGCACACACAGGATTAAACTCTCCCAAAGCATGTGACTGTAAAGAAGCTTCTTTACGAAGAGAAGACGGAAAGTTATGAGCCTGCTGGTGATGTCAACAAGCCCCTGGCCCCTCTCATGACAAGGAAGGTTGAGGACACCTGGTCGGAGCCTGTGTTTAACACCCCAAACAAAATCAATCAATTGTTTCTGGGTGTTTTTTATGATCCACTCAGGTGGCTGTCGTACCACAAACCTGTGCCACAGAGGGGAAGTGATCAAATTGTTAGCCACCAATACTCTACCATGGTAAGAAAGTCTACAAAGCAGCCCTCTCCATTTTTGGAGTTTGGAAAACACTTTAGTGGTTAATCCATCCCAGTTTTTTTTTTGGATACATCAGGAATCACCGAGATGCACGCCCAAATGGTACACTCCATCATTCTTCCAGGACACATTTCCAAGGAGTGATGGGAAAGAAAAACTTGATGGTAGTCCAAAAAAGGAGGCATAACTCTTCGACCAGTTCACCTTTGCTGAACAAGAAACACCAAAATTTTCAAGAGGTTGAAGTAACTCGCATACATCGTCTTGGGTCTGAATTACAGCACAGACATCATCTGCATATGCTATAACTTTTACAGGAGGCTCATTTGGGGAAGCAGAGAACCCTGACAGTTTCTCCCGCAGCCAAAGTAAAAGGGGCTCAATGGCAAGTACATAAAGAAGACCAGACAAGGGACAACCCTGCCTTATACCCCTCGATACAGAAATTGGAGAAATCAAACCATTGTTTATTTTAACCAAACCATACATATATTGTGATACAATAACTGAATATACGATATAAAAGTTGTACCAAATCCAAAACCCCTCAAAACTGCAAATCGATATTTGTGATCTATACTATTGAAGGCATGTTCTTGATCTATAAAAAATAAACCTATGCTTTTATGCAAACTCACACATGTCAGCAATATCACGAACAGCACCGATGACAGACAGAGAGACAGAGACAGAGAGACAGACAGAGAGACAGAGACAGAGACAGAGAGACAGACAGACCGAGAGACAAGCCGGTAGGCGGCGATGGGTCGCCGAGCATGGAAACTATAAGATATAGAGCAAAATGGATGTCATATTGCGGATAGGGAATCACCTTAAGATTATGCAAATCAAATCTCATCCAGTTACATTGACTGATAACTACTCGGTATCCATTTGAATGAAAAGTACCGAAAATGCGGTTTGAAATTGGAAATCCCCAAAGTTCGAGGGGGTGCTGTGGGTGAACAAAGATCGAAATCAAAAATCCGGCTCGATCGTTTGTGCACAATGTATTCCAGACGATTCGTTTGAATTTACATGACCATCCTACCATAACCCAAGGAGGAGTAGCATTTGGCACGAAGGCACCTCCAGCTCTCACATATTATCGATTTTTGCACTAATTGACCTTTGACCCCTGACCTAAGCGAAATCGGTCCATATGTCCTGAGGCAAAGTTGTAATACTCATTGAGTGCCATGAACCTGCAAAGTTTCATTCGTATCGATGCACTCACCTGGTCCCTAGGGGGGCCTTCAATTTTTGCCAATTTTCGCGCATACCCTAATTGTAGGTTGCGCTGCGGGTAAAGTATTCCATATATCACAAAAAACGGAATATATTTGATAGAGCATCACCTGTAGATCATTTGTGCCAAATTTCATTACACTACGTGGGATAATGGCTTTCGGAATTGATTTCGCGTGAACGGTACCGATTTTGAAGGTTTTTCAGTTGTTGCTAGGGAACCAAAGGGTCCCTCGCAACCATCACAATTTCCAAAGCACAAGGTCATAAGATGTACCTACCACGCGAGTTTAGTCAAAATCCGCCCACGTTTACTACCAATTATGCTGATGACAAATGAACAAACATCCAAGCAAACAGACAGAATTACTGACAATAAGGGTCACCTAATTCGGCGACCAAACAGAGACAGAGAGACAGAGACAGAGACTTTTGTATGCCGTTATTTATACAAGCTTAGAAAAAACAGTTACACATAAATATACAAAACAAGACAAAAAAACAAAGGTCAAGCACACAGCTAAAATGAAATGATAAGATCATTGTGGTCTACTTTACACAAAGCATTCCTGTGACACCGTTTCTGCTTCAACATTTCAAGATTATTAATATTTTGGTGAAAATAAAATTCTGCAGGTAATCTGGCCACGGCAAGGGCCTTAAAAAGAGTAAAAAACATTGTAATCAGCATCAGGGTTTGCAAGAAGTTTAGCTTTCCTTGTTTTTCGATTGCTAATTTCCCTTCAGCTATTATAAAATTGGCGAGAGCAAATTCAACATGACACTTGGAATTTAGCGGCAATCCAAAAATAAAAGTACGTAAAGAAAGTACAATGTTCATACAACAGCACAATTGTGATAAAAAGGTAAAAAGTGGGGTTAGTCTTGCACAGTCAACATTGGCATGATATAAACCTTTAGAGACCATACAAAAGGGATGCAAAACGGAATGTAAAACATTAAAATGATGAAATAAAACATCTGTAAGTAAATGAACATATTCACATAAATCATATGAACAATTCTCCACGAGATATCACCAGTCGATTTTACAATCGGTGGGGCTTACATGGAAGCCCATTGTGGGCACAGGGGGGGGGATCCGGAGGCAACAACCCCTTCCATCGGGATCCAAAACTATCTTTGCACACATTAGGATGCCGTATGGTAACACAAAGGTGGTACAGGCACTTTTTAGCAAAACTAGGAAGTGGAGAGGAAGACAGGATCAAAGCTTCTGTGAATGCAAGTGATGTTATATGTAACTGCGAAAGAAGGCATGGATTTCAGGGACAGCGTTATTGCTATAAAAATTGAGTCCCACACTTCTGGAGGTACGCAAAGTCTCCTGGAGGAGCTGGAAGACAGTTCTTAGAGAGCGCATTCCAGCGGATGTCGCAATGTGCCCGACTGAGTGCCACGTTTTATTCTTGTTCTGCAGATCTCGTATGAGACGTATATCGGAGTTTATGAAGCATTGTATGTAAGCAAGTGATCGAGATAAGTGAGGAAAAAGTGCATTGTAGAAGATAGGCTCGTCGAGAAAGTTGTTGATGTTGTTGTGAGCCATATCTCGATGTACTACAAGAGGCTGCCAGGCTTGTAACAGGTCTTGGTAAAACAAAGGCAATGGAGAGATGTCCACATGTTGCAAGTCCATGAGAAAAAGTTCCTGATTGAAGTGGAGCATGCCAGCCATTTTCAGCAAATGGTGAGCAGTGGGGCGCCATATGGCAATGACGCAGAAAAAAGGAAGCGATGGACAGTGGCGACTTGAAACGCCATCAGTCGGCTGACAATGTCAAGAAGACAATGGCCACCATCTGCCAATGGCAGGTAAAGGACTTCAGGCTTGACCCAATGTTTACCACCCCAGGAAAAAATCAAGCAGATGTTCCTGTATTGTCAGCAGCAGTGCTTCAGGAGGGTGCAAGGCAATAATTTTGTGCCACAAGGAAGCCAACAGGTTATCACGAGGGCACAACCTCTGTACGACAAGGTAAGTAATATTCCTCTCCATTTCTCTTGTTTATTATCAATTTTGTTAACTGCATTCAACCAGTTCTTAGCCGTCAAAGCTGGGGTGCGAATGTACAATGTCGAGAGAGTAGAGAATTCCCGATAACGGACACTCTTGACGGACTCCCCTTCCAACCATCAATGGTGCATTATTATGCTATTATGAACTTTGATAATGCTAAAAACATGATTTTTCAACAATGAGACATGGGATATAGAAGTTGCCCCAAAACCAAACTGTTTTAAAGAATAAAATACATATTCATGGCTAATAGAATTGAAAGCTTTCTCTTGGTAAATTGAAAGTAAAAACAAGCCAGCATTCTGCTTTTGAAGAGTACAGACAGACATCCCACATGTACCAAATTAAAAAAAATATTATCATGAATAGACCGGTTTGGAAGACAAAAATATTGATCAAAATGAATCAAAAAGCTAAGAAAAGGCTTTATACGATTCATAAGGGCCTTGGAAAAGATTTTGTAATCCGAACAAAGCAGAGAAATAAGCCTCCAATTCTGTAAAGTCTGGATATCTCCTTTCTTTGGGAGCAGGCACACGACTGCACGGCGACAACTTCGAGGAAACAAACCATCTGGTAAATTAACTTTAAAACATCTAAAAGTGTTGGTCCAAGCAAATCCCAAAATGTTTCATAAAATTCAACAAGTAAACCATCAAAGCCAGGTGCTTTATGATCATGAAGGTCATTCAGAGCTATTAAAAGTTCATCTACAGTAAAATCTAGTTCTAAAGAGTGTGGTTGTGATTCTTCCAATTGTGGTAGATTTTGGGTAAAATCAGACATTGCTCGTTCATTACTTTTCTTTGTGGTAAAAACATTCTTGTAAAAATCCTGAATAAAACACTTCAACTGAGCATCGTCTTCAATAATGTATCCATCACTTGAACATAAGCTTAACAGTGAACGATTAGACTTTGTAGTTTTTTCAAAGTTAAAAAAGTCTTTGCAGCAAGTTTCTGAAGTCGACAGATCTTTCAGTTGAAGTCGGGTTCGCAGTCCGAGAGCATCTTCTCCAATTAAACAATTCAATAGGGCTTGTTCACAAAAAGCCGCTAGCATCGTACATCCTTATCAATATTAATCGTGCTATCTTGTAAAATGAGGATTTCTTTCTTTAAAATACTTATCCAAGCTTGCTTTACACATTCATGAAGTTATTCCTATATTGCTGACAGAAGACTCGGATTTGTGCTTTTATATAATCCCATCATTGACAAAGATTGGTAAAATCGTTCCGTCATTCGAGAATTCGAAGCCAAAATTGTTTAAAAGACGATTTAAAAAAGGAATCATTTAAAAGAGAGGTGTTGAAAGACCAATGAGAAGAATTCCTCTGAGGACCAGGAAAAGAAAGATGCATTTTTATGAAAAAATGATCAGAAAAGCCAGAGGGAGTGATGTCAGTCAAACTTCCACGGTTTAAAAAGAGACTAATGTAAAATTTGTCAAGCCTTGCAAGCGACAAGTTATTTAACAAGAAACGACACCAAGTAAATTGTTGAACGTTCCCGTGTTGTCGTCGCCAAACGTCACCAAGGTCATGTTGTAAGAAGAGAGTGGACAAAGGCCTCGCACTCGCTGGATGAGGTTCAGGGCTGTTCCGATCTCTAACAGGGTCTAAGGAACAAATAAAATCACCACCTAAACACAATCGGGAATCAGGGGTGAGATGATTAAGGAAAGTGAAGGATTCAGTGAAGAAGGCTGTCCTGACTGTGATGTTACTTGGGGCATAAACATTGACAATTAATATCCACTGGGGGTTATAGATAAAATCAATTTCAGCTACATATCAATTTCTTTTAAAACAAGGGAGGAGATGGGAAGATGTGGATAAATAGAAAAAGCAATACAGAGAGATAGAGATAGAGATAGAGATAGAGATAGAGATAGAGATAGAGATAGAGATAGAGATAGAGATAGAGATAGAGATAGAGATAGAGATAGAGAAGAGAGACAGACAGACAGGCCGTGTAACTGAAAAACCAAGTGCCTTTCAACTTCAGCCTCCAGTCTGCCATGCAACTCGCAGTTGCCTGAGTTTCTTGTAAAAGAAGATCTACCTTTACATTATTAATTCACTGCATTGTTTGGACTTTGCGTAAAGGATTACGTCCTCTGTTTATATTTAAACTTGCTGAAATCACAATCAAGAAGTTTTTATGCGATCAAGTGCTTCCTTGCTTTAATAATATATTTTTTCAGTCCCTTTCAAGAAGTGCTGGAAATGGCAGCAGCTTCCGGGTTCTTAACAATTATTTGCGCTTTCTGGACCAAGACACGCAAGTTGGGGAAAAAATAATTTCGATCAACACGCTTTTTTCGAGTAGTTTTTTTGCAAAAAATTTAAGATATCGGAAATAGAGGTTAAAGTATCATCGAGACTACTATTTGGGGGGAGCTCCTCACCAAAGCACTCGACGTCAGAGAGGAGCAAGCGTCTGAATCATCGTCCTCGTTTTCCTCAAGGCCTTCACCCATTTTCTCAATCTCCATGATTAATTCAGCCTTCAGGAGGAGGGACAAAAGATGTAAGAGGAACACTCTCAGTGGTTACATCCTTACATGTGTCATTAATGATAGCGATGGCAATGTTGCTATCTTTAACAGGAGCACAACAAGGCTGAGATGACTTAAGAGTACGAAGGGGGTAAGTCCAGTCTGGGGGGGAACTGGTAGTAATAGTTGGAGGTTGCAAACCAGGGAGGGGGGGGGGGAGGAGGAGGGGAGGAGGAGGAGGAGGAGGAGGAGGAGGGGAGGAGCAGAGAAGGAAGAAGAAGAGGTGGAAGGGGCAAGGGGAGGGGGAGGGAGAGAAGAGCAAAGGAGGGAAGGAGGAGGAGGAAGGAAAGAAAGATGTAGAGGGGGAGGGTAACATTAGCGTTGTACAAGACATTTTAGAAAAACCAGGTGATTCAGACGAGGAACTAATTGGTGAAACCAAAGCACATGGGGCCTGTGTTGCGGGGCAAGTCCTCACAACCACCTGTGTGAAGGAGCGAGAAGCCGCTGAAGCAACGAGGATTTTCGATCCGGGCTCAGCGGTGCTTTGAGAAGGGGAAAGAGATATTTTTGTACTTTTATTAATGAGAGTAGGAGCAGATGCTTCATGGGAAGCTTCTGCTTCTGAAATGGGAGCATTATCTGGGACGGGGAGTTGTTGGGATGAGGAGCCTTCATCAACAGTTTGATTCGGCATGTCTTTGGGGCACGATCTTTTAACATGTCCGAATTCACCACAACTATAACAGACGAGGGTTTCTGTGTTCGCATATCCCATATAAGTAAGTCCCTCGATTTTAAAGGGAAGGATTGCCTGAAACCCTGAAACACCTGGTGGTAAAATCATATCAACAATCCGACGAAATAACATAATGTATTTAGAATTATCATTCCGACTAAGGAACGGAATCTTTGTTAATGGGGATACAACCGTACCGTATCGTTTTAACTGGGATACAATCTCATCACATTTAACGAAAGGTGGTAAATTTGAAATCACAACTTTTTATGGGAGTATCCAAAGGGGGAAAAGGAACATAAATATTGGGATCAAAGAAAAGTCCGCGCTCGACAACTTGAGCAACCATCGGCACTTGGGAAACGAAAAAAGCAATCTTTTTGTTCATACGGGAAACCGCCTTAACATTCTCAATCCTGATAATCTCACCGACACCAACAATTAACTTATCCATGTCGATCTCCGACGGAGGAATATAAACAAAGCCATGTTTCCTGGTTAGCGCTTCAAAGGAAGCATATCGCGAACTTTCACCCGCCATGACTCTTCAATGGCCAGATGGATAAAAATAAATCGGCGAACACCGTTCAAACTTCGACGGGTCACGAGAAAACAAGAATAATTTAAACGAGAGGAAAAGGAAAATGAATACAAAATAAGTAAATAAATAAATAAACACGATAAACGAATAATGCACAACAGTAGATCGGCACGGCCACCACCCAAAGCACAAAGAACTTACCGAATACAGAAGCAAATGCTCTTCTCTCCTTCTCTCAAAACTCAGGAAATGGGGGGAAAAAGAGGAGGGGTGGGGAAGCAAATGTTGCACAGCAGGATAAGGCAGACAAAGGAGCACAAGGGACAACACAAAGTTAACAGACGCACCAACATGCCGCTATGACATTTACACACAAAGCGACTGGCCACCAGGGAGAGGGGGGAGAGAGAGAGAGAGAGAGAGAGAGAGAGAGAGAGAGAGAGAGAGAGAGAGAGAGAGAGAGAGAGAGAGAGAGAGAGAGAGAGAGAGAGAGACAGACAGACAGACAGACAGACAGACAGACAGACAGACAGACAGACAGACAGACAGACAGACAGACAGACAGACAGCGCGAGAGAGAGAGAGAGAGAGAGAGAGAGAGAGGTGGGGAGGAAGAGGGAAAGGTAAGGGGAGGAGGGTGGGGTGAGCAAAGAAACCATCCCTGGGAATATTACCACAAATGAAGTACAGGTGGAAGCTGTCCGGGGCTCAGTGACGACCCTGAAGAGAGCCCTCGGCACAAAACTTTGAGAACAGAAAACTTTACAGCTTGGTCCATGCATCATGACCCCTGACCGAAATGAAAGTGGATACTTTCAGCCCACCATGGGAGATACCATATGTAGATACCAATCAATGACACACAGGTGCACGCACGCATGTACATTTATTTGCATGGATATATTTTTCAGGGAAAAATTCTGAATTTTTTTTTTTTTAAAAGAAAAAACCCAGTTTTCCTTGGAGTCCTCCAAACCCCAGGTTACTTATTTAGGGTTAACCCCCTGGGGATCTTTGCCTGGTCGAGGGTTAACTGCATGACCACCACCGCCGCGCCTCAGAACAATGTGCCATTTCCTGTGTGTTTTATATATCACGGCGATGGCCCCACTTCACACAGGAGGCACAAAGACTTCATCGGCTTGACCCAAGACCAGAACAGAATGGGAGGAAGGCCAACAGAACTATAACACAATGACTGTAAAATCTCAGGTACAAGAGGGTGGGAAAATCTGAAACACTGAACCCAAAGTGTTTACCAAACTAAATGTGAGGGTGGTGGTTGACAGTAAACTTGAAGACATGGAGGGAGAGCACAGGACAACAGACTGGAAGAGAAAAATTGGAGGAAGATGTAAGGTGAACCTTGGGAGGGTGAAGTTGATGGTGGGGTGGGGGAAAGGGGAGGTGTGGAGGGGGTCACATTGAAGAGATTTTTTTCAGACAGCTCCCTGCCTGCACCAGGGAGGCCCTCAAAAAATATCTCGAAAGGAGGAGCAGAGGATCAGTTTTTGATGATTGGAGTTCCGGGTCAGCTGCAGTGGAGAAATTTGATGGAGTCACCTCGAGAGTAGGGCAAGATTGTCAGACATTTTGGAGGGGAAAGGGGAGGTCACAGTGAGGAGATACTTGTCTGAAGGCTGCCAGCTTGCATCATGGTGCCCTGCAAATAACTATCTGGAAAAGAACAGACAGGAAAGTAAGATGTTTTGATGATTAGAGTTCTGGGTCAGCTGCTGTGGAGAAGTTTGATGGAGTCACCTTGAGAGTAGGGCAAGAGTGTCAGACATTTGGGAGGGGAAAGGAGAGGTCACAGTGAAGAGTTATTTGTCTGAAAGCTGCCAGCTTGGATCATGGAAGCCCACAAATAACTATCTGGAAAAGAACAGACAGGAGAGGAAGAAGTTTTGATGATTACAGTTCAACGACCTGGAAAATAAGAAAAGATTGTGAGACATTTCTCCACCTGAAAAAAAAAACCACACACACTGGAGGAAGTTTTACATGAAGAATGGGACTGTTGTGGGGCAGTTATGGAACGAGGTTTGGGTTCAGGTTTGGGTTTTGGGAAAGAACGAGGTTTGGGTTCAGGTTTGGGTTATGGGAAAGAACAAGGTTTGGGTTCAGGTGCCCAAATGTACCTAAGAATTGCAGGAACCATGATGTTTACTTGCTGATTGTTTCTTGTGAACCAACAAGACATCAAATAAAGGATTGTACAAATCTCTTAAAGAGGCACATTCTCTCTGGTCTCTGGTCTGGTCCCAAATGATCGATCTGAAAACATCCTGCGTCATTGTGGATAAAACATCACCACTCAACAGCATGACCATCTGATTCTGCAGAGCTGGTGATTGTGATGTCTGATGCTGTTGCGATTCGACGATCGACACAAGAGCATCCACTTCCGGGATCCCACCATCCCGTCTCCCGGTGCTTCTGTTCTTCGTGGAGTTTTTGGCCGTGCAGTCTGTGAAGGAGTAAACAAAATCATTTTCAGATGGAGTTACAACTCCTGAAGTTAAATGAAATTGATTTTATAATTTGTCTACTTCCGTGGAATGTACCCGATCTTAATTCTGTGAGCTTTCACTTCCAGCTAATGTTGCATTGTTGTTGACTGCAGCCATTTATGGTCTGTAACACAAAGAGCAGCAAATGCTACACATTAAGAGAGAACCTCGTTTCAGGATATCTTTTTTCACTTCAAAACTGACATTTCTCAAGGTTGATTTTGCAAAAGCATAACCCTGTGGTGTACTCCTCCACCAAGAATCAATGAATCCTTGAGTAAATGGCCTCCCGCTGGAAAGCATCACTTGTTCAATCCGAAATAGAATTCTCTTCGGGACTGTATTTTATCACTTGGACATTTTCAACCAAAATCAACTGTGAAATGGTCTTCCAACGAGATTGGTAGCCATACCCCGTGAGCTTATATCACTTGCATACCTGGACGATGAGGCTGAGGCATCCAACAATTGCAATGATTATTTGGTCAATTCATCACCATTTATGTTGAGTGGCGGCACGGTTGAAGGAGACAATGAACAATGGCGTCGAATGTGGGATTTGAACACATGTTGTGAAGGAACCCGTCTTCCTTCACAACATAAATTCGGGGTTCAGATGGGAACACCAATGGATTAACCCAGAGGAAATGGTTCTTTGTTTCCATTGTGCTTAACATAATAGGAGATAAACTTATAAATTATCAAAACCAGGAAGGATAATTTACCTGAAGCGAATAAAACATTGATGTGTGGTGTTCTGTTCAATGTGTTTGTAAGTTCGATTAAATCTGCCCTCTCATTATGAATGGCAAATGGAACGAGGAAATGAAAAGGAACATTAACATTGACTTACCTTGATAGAGTTTCCACATCCAGTGCATTTTTTGTGGTCTGCATGGGAATAAAATAAAAACAATAGATCGCACGTGTACGCGAGCGCACGCATGGACACGACCAAACACCAAGACCTCAAAATGAGATCAAAAGAGCTTGGAAGCTGAAGAGCGTCAAAATTGCATCACCAGTGATAATTGGAGCAAGAGGAATAATAAAGAAGAACCTCAGTGAGATTAAAAAAAAAAACATCCCCGGGAATATTACCACAAACTAACGACAATTGGAGGCTGTCGGGGGTTCGGTGACGATCCTGAAAAGAGCCCTCGGGCCAAAACTTTGAGAGCAAAGATGAACAGCTTGCTCCGTGAACCGTTATCCCTCACCGAAGCGAAGATGGATACTTTGAGTCCTGGGAGGACTTCGGTCCATCCCCTGAAACCGGAAAATGGAGATAACAACCGACGACACACACGAGATCAGGGAGGTTTCCGTTCCACCAGATTGCAGCCAACAACAGCAACTTTCACATGTGCACACGCTTGCACACACATACACAGTGCCTTCAGAAAGTATTCAAAGCCCTCGACTTTTGTCACATTTTGTTGAATTCCAGCCTGAATTTAAAATGGACTAGATTTAGTTATTTTGTCACCAATCGACACAAAATACCCCATAATGACAGAGAAAACATGTTTTTAGAATTTTTTTACAAATTAATCAAAAGAGAAATGCAGAAATATCTCATTTACATAAGTATTCAACCCCCTGAGTCAATACTTTGGAGAAGTGTTGATTCAGGACACAACATGTCAGCAAGTCAATACCATCCCGACTGTCAAGCATGGAGGTGGCAGCATCATGTCATGGGGCTGTTTTCATCGGCACGGACTGGCAAGCTTGTCAGGATAGAAGGGACAATGGACGGTGCAAAGTACAGGAGAATCCTTGATGAAGACCTGCTTGGGTCAGCCATGAATCTGAAACTGGGTCGGAGATTCACGTTTCAGCAGGACATTGACCTGAAGCACAAAGCTAACGCCACAATGGAGTGGCTGAATAAGAAGAAAATAAATGTTCTTGAGTGGCCCAGTGAAGTCCTGACTTTTTTTTTCCAAGACAATGTCAAGGCTCGTATAAAAGCTAACACACAGAACATATAACAAGGGGAGCAGGAGACAAGAGGGATGGGAAAGGGAAGCACAAAACAGTGGAGAAGAGACATATGAGGAGATCTGTGGAAGGAAGAGGGGTGGGGCGGGGTACATGGAGCAAACAAGATGGACACGACAGGGACTTTCAGGAAGGAAAGCAGGGAATTAGGAGGAGGGTTTGGGGTGGATTAATGGGGGAAGAACAAATCGAGGTTTTGGATATGGGAAGATAGGTGGTGGTGAATAACTATTTTGAAGACCTGGAGGGAAGAGTGGGATTGAAGAGAGTGTGGGAGTTTGTTCCAAAGGTGGGGAAAAAAAGAGGAATGAAATTGTGAAGGAGAGCAGTGATTCTTGATGTTGGTAGTTTTACCAGAAGGGGGTTGCTGATAGACCTTGAGCACCTTGCAGAAATATGGGCGGGACAGATCGCAGACAGAGCGGGGAGGGGCGGGGGATTCGAGATCGGAGAGGAGATGGTGGAAGACAGAAAGACCACAGACCTACCTGCGGTGAGAAAGTGACAAACACAAAGACTCAGACTCATCGCCGGAGATACCAATGATCCTTAATGCCTTGGCTTCCACAGCGTGAAGAGATGAGAGGCGAGCGCACCAGCTCAGAGTGGAGAGCATTACTCCATCAGGCTGCAGATGAAAGCTTTTTACGTGGTCAGCTGCTCAGGTGGGCCGAGGAAGGACTTTACACGATGGAGGAAGCCCAGTCTGCTATTGGTTTTGGAGGACAGCTTGGAGATGTGGCTTTTCCCAGGAAAGATCATGGCAGATAGTGACAGCCAAAAGCTTGAATGAAAGGACTTCTTCCAGAGGATTGTTGAGAAAGTATATGGGGGGTGGGGGGGGGGGTTCTAAATGGTCCTTTCGGAGAGACATTGTGAGAGTGTGAGATTTGACAGGACTGAAAGACATGTTCCAGTGTTGGACCAGTTTGTGATTTTATCAAGATCTGCAGAGAGTGAAGAAGCTGCTGCTTCTGATCTGAGGGATGAGAGATGGAACGGCAGAGGGTGGAGTCTTGAACCCAATAAAACATTTATGATGAGACTTGAAGATTGCAGTCCATCGATGATTTCCATCAAACTTGGCAGAACGAGAGCAATTTTCAAGTGAAGAATGGGTAAAGATTTCACCATGTCACTGTGCATAACAGGTGGACACCTCTCCGAATCCATCCACAACTTTTTGAGATATCGTGCTATCTCTCAGTTTCACCCTATCTCTCAATGGTGAAGAATCACTTAAAAAATTCTCGTTGTCGGATCCGGATCTGGATCTTCACCAAAACCTAATCAGTTCGTCCTTGTCACACACCGAACCTGTCCACAAAATTTCATCCGGATCCGTCCATAACTTTTTGAGATATCGTGTTACAGACAAAAACAAACAGACAGAAAGGGGTGAAAACATAACCTCCTTCACCTTCCACGGCGGAGATAACAAGAGGGTTCAGAGAACACGATACCCCACACAATGTTCAGGTACATGCAGCACGGCCTTCCCATTCGCGGGGGTTACATTCTTTAAAATCCCTGTGAGCCGAAAATCTGAAAACTTGGGGGTAA
Source organism: Eptatretus burgeri (assembly GCF_056783735.1). Classification (NCBI taxonomy): domain Eukaryota; kingdom Metazoa; phylum Chordata; class Myxini; order Myxiniformes; family Myxinidae; genus Eptatretus; species Eptatretus burgeri. Next base: position 6,856,430 of record NC_140977.1, on the reverse strand, counting down.
TGGGGAAAATATGGTTCGGGACTTCAACTTGTTTGTTTTCTTGAGTTTTTATAACTTTGTACGGAGCTCATGGTGTTATTTCAAAAGCACAACAGGGGCACAAACTCAAGACCATCCATCCATCCATCCATTGGGACCACACTCTATGCAGAGCATTGGTACTGACTGCCTCAGCAGTCTTCTTGGATATTGGGCACAATCCTGGACGGGGTCGCCACTCCGACACAGTACAACAGCATGCTGGCACTCATCTTGCCGGCCTCGGAAGGATGACAGGTCGAGTTAACCCCACCTAGTATTAATTCAATAGCTGAGTGGGATTTGAACTAAAGACACTGAGATCTAAAGCTCGTGCAGCCACCTCAACCGTTAAGGCAACAACAGGCTTATTTTACTGAATCAATAACATAAAATAGTTTATTTTCTTGTGTGATGATGATGATGATGATGATGATGATGATGATGATGATGATGACAATCCATGTTAATTAATTTGGTGAATAAATGTGGAAAATATTTCACCAACCCGCAATTATTCGAGTGCTTTGACTGCAATCTGCAAACTTTGCCTCTGAATGAATTCATCGCAATAGAGCAAATCCCCGAAGGGGAAACCTACGAACAGCAAGGCCCTCCCGTACGTCACATTTAACAAAATGATGATTTTAACGATTGGTTTTAAAAAAGTGTGGAAATTTAGCACAACTGAAGCAGTCGTACACCAACTACCCTAATACACTGTAATAAGACGACGCCGAGTCGCGGTTTAGGAGATGGAGACTTGATTGATCACCATACAACACACACCATCGATCGGCATCGTACTGTACATCGCCATATTGATGGTCACTTCTTCACTCGATATGCACATCCCACAGGCCACGCCGTCTCATGCTACACATCGATATACTGTATAGCATGGTTCTTCGAAGTATTCTGAAGGCGATTTGTGTTCCACAGTCTTCAAGTATCAAATTCAATTTAAATAAAGATTTAGATTTAGATCTAAATAAATTAATTCCGGGTTTCACCGCCATTTTCCCCAGTGTGTGTTACATCACCCGATCGAACACGTTACATTCGTTCTTCGTGCCTGTTGCTTGTGTCCATTATGACATCCGTGAAAACGGTAAGTTTTCTGTCTGGAATGATTTTAAATTTTGTTTTACTCCCAGACAGACAGACAGATAAAGTATAAATATTATCGCCCTTCTCTGCACATGTGCGATCGGGACGAATTCAGTGCCAACATACGGTAAAAGGAAAGACTCGTCTTCCTATTCATGTTCAAAATACAACATTCAATTTAAATAAGTTGTTCCTCGATCATAAACTGATAAGATGGACGGACATGAACCAATCACTTAATCCCGCCGTTCGCTTTGTGGATGCGGGTAACAAATTGTGAACATTTTAAAGTGGGAAAGGTTACCTCGTCATATTCAGCGATTTATCCTCTTCGTTTTTCTCTGCTGGCCAACCACTTTCCTCCTGCGATGAGGTACCACATCTTCTTTGGAAGCCGGTGCCACTTGGTTCCTCTGGGGAGCTCGTGTAGTCTGATCCTCCTGGAAAGCCGCTGCCACTTGCTTCCTCAGGAAAGTTGGTGCCGCCTTATTCCTTCTTTGCAGGCGAGGTGTAAACTGTTGCCACCGGCGAGCCAGTACAATCTGTTCCTCCTGGGAAGCCGCTGCCACTTGCTTCCTCAGGAAAGTTGGTGCCGCCTTATTCCTTCTCTGCGGGCTAGGTGTAAACTGTTGCCACCGGCGAGCCAGTACAATCTGTTCCTCCTGGGAAGCCAGTGCCACTTGGTTCCTCAGGAGAGTTGGTGCCGCCTGATATGGTCTCTGGACCCTAGGTATAGGTTGTTTCCTCCGGACTGCCGGTACAGAGCACTGCCCCTGGGAAGTTGGTGCGGCCTTCTGCTGTTGGCGAGACGGTGCAGCCCCAGCAGCCAGGGCATCCTGTTTCCTCTCCACAGGAAATGCAGCCTGCCTGCCCGTGGGTGATTCCAACATGGACGGCTGTGACGTCTTCTTCCTCATGGGTTCCACGACTGATGGCTGCTGCTTACTTGGTGCTGTAAAAATGGAGGATATTTTTCATTAACATAGATTATGGATTTTTACACAATTCTCAACAGCAAGAACAAGAACAAGTTTAGATGAGGTGAAAATATCATATATGTAAAATGGATGCAGAAAACAAAGTTTATTTAATTACACATGAGGTCTTACTTGCGATCTAATTGGACACAAGTTCATGGCTCTGTTGCAAGTTCAAACAAGGACATGATACTCGAGGTCCCCTACCTTTTGGGTGGTATGAGAAATAGATCTGTGTTATATGAAAGCGAAATGTTCAATGCTTTTTGAAATATCACAAACACAAAAGTACATGGATGGATGATCGGTCGGACGGAGTTCATTTTAATGTCCCCCATCTCCGACTTTGTCGGAGCGGCGGGGGAAATTAAGTAGAGGAGTAAATTATTCGCTGACGTTGAAGACTGAAGAGATTTAAAGCAGCATAATCAAGACTTTACCCAGAACGATATAATACACAGGTGGTGAGAAAAGGGAAGCCTGCAGAAAGGTGTCACAAATTATTTAGGAGTAAACGTTTGGCTGCATATTGTGTTATGATGTGCATAGTTTGGCTGCAGATTGTGTTGTTATGTGCATTGTTTGGCTGCATATTGTGTTGTTATGTGCAATGTTTGGCTGCATGTTGTGTTGTTATGTGCATTGTTTGGCTGCATATTGTGTTGTTATGTGCATTGTTTGGCTACATATTGTGTTGCTATGTGCATTGTTCGGCTGCATATTGTGTTGTGATGTGCATTGTTTGGCTGTGTATTGTGTTATGTACATTGTTTGGGTGCGTATTGTGTTATTATGTGCATTGTTTGGCTGCGTATTGTGTTGCTATGTGGATTGTTAGGCTGCGTATTATGTTATTATGTGCATTGTTTGGCTGCGTATTGCGTTGCTATGTGGATTGTTAGGCTGCGTATTGTGTTATTATGTGCATTGTTTGGCTGCGTATTGTGTTGCTATGTGGATTGTTAGGCTGCGTATTGTGTTAATATGTGCATTGTTTGGCTGCGTATTGTGTTGCTATGTGGATTGTTAGGCTGCGTATTGTATTATTATGTGCATTGTTTAGCTGCGTATTGTGTTGCTATGTGCATTGTTAGGCTGCGTATTATGTTGTTATATGCTTTGTTTCGCTGCGTATTGTGTTCTGTGCATTCAACGTGTGTCAAGTTCTTTAGTATTTAGTGCTATGCAATGTTTGTTGTTGCCAGGTGCGAATTGTAAGTGTAGAGCAGAGTAAAAACGTGACATATCAACGTTGAAATTCGATTTGACACCTGGAGGAACATCGTAAGTACTCGGGAAATTACTGGTTGTTTAGTTTAAAGAGCCATGCTGTGGAAACTTGCAGTTTCTAGCACAAACTAGTTATACAACTGTCAACTCTTTAGCTCACGTGGAACGTCATCCCTGAGAGCTCATGTAATGGCGCGTCGTCCGTCCGTCAGTCCATCAGTCCGTCTGCAAACACTTGCAACATCTTCTCTGAAACTACGCACACGATTTTGATGAAACTTCACCACATCTTCATCACCTGTGATGTACCAAAGTTTGTTCATGGCATGAAAAAATATGTAAAAAAATTGGGGTCTGAGGGGGTCTTCGGAAACAGTTTATTGGGGGTTTCCCTACAAAAGATAATTTTTCTTTCTTCTCAGAAACTACACATGCAACTCTGATGAAACATGACCACAACCTTCATCACCCGTGATGTACTAAAGTTTGCTCCCGACATTAAAAAAAGAAAAAAAGATCGGGGTCTGAGGGGGGTATACAGGGGCTTGCTTCCTTAAATATGTATTTGCTTTCTTCTCCGAAACCACACAAACAATTTAATTGAAAGTTGACCACAACCTTCGTCACCCATGATGGACCAAAGCTTATCGTCTGCGGAGAGGGAGGGGTCCACAGAGGGAGGCGGGGGGGGGGAGGGGGAATGTGGTTGACCTTTGAATTTTTATTTTAATGCCATGAACAAACTTTGCTACATCACGGGTGATGAAGGTCGTGGTCAAGTTTCATCGGAATTGCATGTGTAATTTCTGAGAATGAAGGAAATTCCTATTTTTGGGGGGAAACCCCTGTAGACACCCACGGGGCCCCATTTTTTGCAATGCCATGAACAAATTTAATACATCCAGGGTGATGAAGGTTGTGGCAACGTTTCAGCGAAATCTTGTGTGGAGATTCAGAGAAGTTGCTCGTACTTGTGGATGAATGGACGGACGGAACGCCATCTCATATCCCATAAGCTCCCCGAACTACATTAGAGCCGAGCTAAAAATCAGGGTCATTGGAGGACCCATGAATATTTAACGAATGTATTTTTGGATTTGACCCCTGATTCAGGCCCCAGAGAGTGGGGACTGAGGTTCACAGGGGTCAAAAAAATTTTTTTAACTCAAAATTTGATATTGGATCATTCCTGGTGGAACCCTTTGCCATCTGTCAACTTTGCTTTTGGTGGGAAGCTTGGGGATTTGCGAAGGTGCACCATCAACTTCGCTCTCGTTTATTTTGTCCAAGAGTTGCTCCGCTGCCTTATTATCAGGTCATACTCTCTTCTTGCTCTTCATGAGCCTCCATCTTGCCGAGAAACAAGAAGACCGGATGATATTAAAGAGTACAAAAGGAAGGCTGGTTGGTTACCTTCAGCAGCTTCAACATGGCAGGTTGTCTGGGGTCTTGGAATATTGTCGAACAAAGTGTGAAACAAAATGTCCTGTAAAACATAAGAATGGATGTCTTGGAATGAAATATAAACACGACAAGGAAAGGCCATCAGAAGAGAACAAAAGCATTTTGCTCCACAATAACAGGAGTTCAGCAACCCCACTGTATGTGTGTCTGTGAGCTCAGCAACCCGTGTGTGTGTGTGTGTGTATGTGTATGTGTATGTGTATGTGTATGTGTGTGTGTGTGTGTGTGTGTGTGTGTGTGTGTGTGTGTGTGTGTGTGTGTGTGTGTGTGTATTTGTGTGTGTGTGAACATGCTTGTTCATGCAAATCAAATCATTGATAATGGTATCAAACCCTCACCTGCATAGTGAGTCTTTTCATCGGATTTTTGCAAATCGTTCCGGTCAGGAGGGAGGCCACGGGTTTATTCACACTGGGTGAAGGATCACTCACAACACTGAAGCCTCTTCTGGCGTATGACATTGGCTGTAAGAAGAAAAACAAATGCGTTTGATAGAATTATCACCCATCATCACAATTCAATAATTACATTAACATAATAAGCATATTCCAACAAGCATTAACTGACGTAATGACTGAGGCTTGACGAAAAAATTATAAAATACATTTTGATTCACAAAATAAATTGTGGTATAATAGAAAAGTTTTTTGTGAGCCGAAAAACAAACCCTATCACCTCAATAATTGGATAGTAAGCCTCCGTGGGTTAAAATAAAGTGGTAAAGAACCCATCCTTGAGGACGGGTGAATTGCCCCACTAAAACGATGTCGAGATGCAATTGCAATTTGCAGTGCTGTTCTGTGTCCCTCAGAACAACCACATATTGTGTTGTGTCACCAGGAATATCACCAGGAATCCACTACAAAATGGACAGATACGGTCAGGCTGCCAGAGAATAACGACAGGGGCCTTTGGTCATGCTCAACGACCCCACTCCCCCCAGGCAATGTACTAAGAGTATGCGTACACATTTACATTGAGAACGAGAAAGAACAATCAGAGATTGCAGAACATCATCAGAACTTGTTAGAAATGCCACATTATAACTGATGGCAGTTTTGACCGGGTACCAAGACGTCTCGCTTTGATGCAACCCCACTTTGATTGGACACCTGACCCTGACCCCCATGACATTTCTCATTGTTATTCCATTGAATGTGGAATGGGATTAAAATAGATTCACTTCAAATCAAATGGAAGACCAAACAGGTAAAGTCCTGCATTAGTCATCAGAAGGAGCCCAAACAAGCAAAAGCTAAGATGAAATCATCAGGAGGAACGTGGATAGGATTCACATTTCAGCTGCTACTCCTCCACTCTCAAACCCATCCAGGTACAGCCAAGTGAGCCTTATTCAAAAAATATAAATCTATCTTTAATTCCAGCAATCTGTGAGTGTGTGTGTGTGTGTGTGTGTGTGTGTGTGTGTGTGTGTGTGTGTGTGTGTGTGTGTGTGTGTGTGTGTGTGACCGCTGTTTCTCGACAACCACTGGTCCGATCTTATTAAAACTTGCCAGGTATATTGCTGGTGCCATGTGCATGTGCCTTTTCATGGTTTGATATAAATCGGACAAGTGGTTCCCAAGTTATGGCCATTTATTTACAAACCAATGAAAGGACACGTTGCTGCGTCGGCGTGGCTGCGTAGGCCGGTGCGCGGCCAGCCGAAGATGACGTCACGTGCAGTACCGGTTCCGATGGGGATCGGTGCCTTCGTTACCATGGCGTAGGAGTGGCATTGGTCAATGGAAGCGAATGTCATGGCAAGCAAAGACAGGGAGGTAAACTTGATTTTAATTTTGATTTTAATTAATTCTGTGTGTGTAAGTATCACAGCAGTTGTTACTTCAATACAAGCGATAATTCGTGGAATGCATGTGAACATTCCGTACGGACACGCACCACTTCCGGATCTTGATGACTCACTGCATTCTAATAATTTATCGATTTCTTATGCGCATTTATAGATAAACACAATGCCCCAATCCAGTCGTCGTTTACAAGAGTGAAGGAACGGCCTGGTGTGGTTATTGTTTCTGGCACACGGTTTGAATTGTTTGTTGTTTTTTTTTGCACGTACGGCCACGCAAGAGCGAAGGAACGGCCTGGCGTGGTTGTTGTTTCTGGCACGCGGTTTGAAAGTTTTTTTTTTTGCACACACGGCCACGCACGTACGGCCACGCACGTACGGCCACGCACGTACGGGCACATCCTAGTCTATCAAAAAGAACCCAGATCAAAAAATTAAATTATTCTGGCTTGCAGACCATGTATCCGATGAGGTTGAAATTTAAAACCTATATTCCCCATCACGACTCGATCATCAATGTGAAGTTTCATGGTGATTGATTAAGCTGTTCCAGAGAAAACATTATTTAATATTTTTCTTCAATGCAATATGGCTGACAAACCATGTGAGCAATCAATTATTCCTTCACAAATTTTTACACCCAAGGATTGGAGAACATTCCTGTGAAATTTCCCCTCAATCTGTCCAGCCGTTCTGGAGAAGAAGATTTTTGTCGGTTTCAGGGTAAATCCAATATGGCTTCCAAACCATGTGGCCTATGACATCACAAGAGTGAACGTTTTATTCCAAATGGATAAGAGGTCATACTATTGCGGGGCCGGGCGTCGGCTGCGAGCATGACCGCTTGATGGAGCAGCAGAGTCGGCTCGACCGACAACTCGGAATGTAGATTGTACTTTTTCGGAAAAGTCCGAGAAGTACGGGTCCCTTATGGGACCGTGAAGGGTCAATATTTCTACCATGTGGTACAGAGTTATTCGCCAATTTTCAAAATACCCAGAGATCACGTGGCGATTTACCGAGTCTCCACACCCGAGATGGAACCCGTACGGAATGAGCCGTTTCGCGTACTCGAACCGTGTGCGATCCGAGCGGATTATCACCGAGGTTCGTCGGTCCCAAATATCCCGTAATAGCAGCAACAGCCTGGCTAATTCTCCAACACGCAGCACACTAAGCCAATGGAGGAAAAGACACGAACGAGCTGATACATTTAACAATTGGGGTATTAATTCACAATAAGGGTAGGAGGGGAGCACGTAAGGGAATAGTGAAACTGGTCAAAAGAAATGCACGTATGTACAGCAAGGCACTTACACCATTCACTACTTAGAGACTGGCGCCACAAACACACATGCGCACACACCCAAAAGAATCAGACCAAAATGGTCTTTTATTGAGGGCTGTCTTGGACCTGTCCGCCTCGTGCGGTCTTCAAGGACCAGGTCCTCGAGGCAGAACTGGACGCCGAGCATGATCCAGACACCCTCACGACTGGGCTCCAGGCGAACGAAATCGGCAGGGCGAAAGCTGGCAGGAGAAGACCCTCCGTTACCCCGACCACCTCGTGCACAGACGCTTTTGCACTCCACCACCTTGCGCGCAGATGTTCACCTCTTGCCAGAACCCTCAGAACCCCTGCGCGAACTTCTAGCCAGAACCAGAACCCCCATGCGTGCAGACCGTGCCTATAATTATACCCCCCTCTTCAGGGGGGGGCACCTCCTCACGACTCTCCCTCTCTCACTGACAGGTTTTGGTGCGCAAATCGCTCTTCGTCTCTCTCACTGGCCAAAACGGGCAGCAAGCTCCTTGATGGGCCCGGGGGCGTGGTGACATCACGCGTAGCCCTTTCCTCCTGTCGCGGGATCTGATTGGCCGGGCGACGTTCACCTCACTCGTTGCACGCTGATTGGTCGAGGGCTGCTGCGCGGTTCCTCCTTGAACTCCGCCCATCATGAAGTCGGCCAGAGCGAGGGGAAGGAAGCGAAGTGAAGGTGAGGGGGTGATGCGGTGTGGTCGGCGTTGATGTTGATGTAAAAATAAATGAAAAGAAAACCTGACGATAAAAATAACTCCACAGCGCAGGAACATTTAATTACCCATGAGACCAGGGATGGGACCCTAACTGGCAACATGTAATTCCTGATATAACTCATCTAAAGGACCTGTATGTTTTGTGCTCATGGTTTCCAGATTCGCAACAATACGTCATAGTTCTTCATTAAAAAAACCCGTACAAGTTTAGGTTAATCGTGGGTGCCAGGTCGGGTTCCACCAAACAGTTATCGGTATTCTAGTTCACTCAGTCTTACAAGTTGTTTTGGAACAGTTCAGGAAATATTGTTAAACAATTGAGAAGAATTCTGCAATAAACTCTTTCTGGAGCATAAATTATACTTTAGAGTTTTTAGATAGAATTAGATACCTTAATATCAATTCAGTTTAAGTTTTTGATTTTTTAACTTTCTATACAAATGTGGATTTCGTACTCGTGAGGGATTCGCTCTTCAAACTGATTGACAAGGTTTTAAACTCGATTGACAAGTTTTAATTGTTTTGAAAAGCAGAAGTTTAAGGATGCTGTAAATTTTATTTTATTTTTTACTTTTGTGTCTTTTTGTGGGATAATGTTTCAACAGGTTAAGTGTATTCCCATGGGTGGGAATTGCAGCCCACAACAAGCGGATATTTTTCAAACTTTCTGTGAATTTTCATTCATGCAGAAACTGACGAAGGAGGAAAAAAATTGGGTTTAGCTGAAATATTACATCATACATGTTGGAATCTCCATGAGAACTGTGTGATTAATTATAATTATTTTGAAAGGCTGCTTCACAAGATTAGTCCAGATGAGCAGAGTATCCGCCCGACGGGCGATCTTGTTCCAAACATACAACACGTTCTGCTGACACATTCCTTTTATTTGGGCGGTGTATAGGTTACAAACAGCTCTGTTTCAACAAAGAAATAACCCGGGTTACGTGCATGAAGCAAAAACATACCTTCTGTTCTCAAACACTTCATTGCACTGGAAAACGTGGCGACAGGAATATTGTGCTGTAAATGATGTGACTTGTAATACCCTCCCCCACCTGAAGGCGGCGCAACATGCCACACATTTCATCGAGAATTTGCATCCCATCCCTCGCCCCACCCCCACAAGACCACCGGGAAAGATAAAAATAGCCCGACACACTAATTGGGGTCTCCCTAATCCTATGTAGAAAGTCTAAATGTAATCAGCTCAGAACTGTAGGAGGAGTCGCATGACAAACCCACACACACAAACACCAGACCGTGAATTATCGTGAGGATGACCTGATTTCAACCATCACAGCAGTGGTAATGATTGTACAGTGGCTGTGTTTACACTCTTCCACGAGCTGTGGTCGAGCTCGAAGAAACTGAAAGGAAAGAACAGGAAGTGTATCCTTGTACCTTTTTATCGGAGTGAACTTTCTTTGCGTCCAATATGGTTCCAAACCGTCCTTTTCCAAGATTCGCGAGAACATCCCATTCCAAAATCTGATAACAAAAGCAAAAACATGGAGTTTCACAACAGTGCTTATGGATGACTCTTGTGGTATGCTTACAGCCTGCAAGCAGATGATGTGGTGCATCCTACGTGCACACATAAGAACTATAAGCTCCATATACCAGACTGTAAAAGTGTAAATTTTCATGCTGAGCAAAGTGAAAACGTGTTTGTGACATTTGAAATTTTGCGGAGAGGGCAGAAGACACAACCTCAGTGACCTTAACCATATTAAACGACAGCGAATGTTTATATTGGGAGAAAATAACTTTCAATGCAACCAAAAATAAAGAGAAACAGGCAAGAAAACACACTTTATTAAAAAAATAAATTAAGATTTACATCCGATGCATATATCATATGGAACGAGAACTACGTTGTCGATGGCACACCATCGCATATTCCTGAGCGCACTGCTTTGTCCCATTAACGCCAGGTGAAATTTTATCTTGCAAAATGGATTGACTATTCTTTTCTATTTGATGTGCTTTATGACCAAAGACTTACTATGTTTACTAAATCAGAAGTCATCGCAAGCATGTCAACATTTCATGAAACATTAATTTAACACTGTCCACCAATATAGAACTGTGCATCAATTTAATCATAGGAATGAACTGTGTATAATATTAATTATAATTATTCATAATCAATTAGATAAATGCAGTAAAACCTGTGACTGTTTGTCAGTCATGTTGTTGTTGTTCGTCGTTCGGCTGCTCCCGTTAGGGGTCGCCACAGCGGATCATCCGTTATGATCCGCATACTGATTTGGCACAGGTTTTACGCCGGATGCCCTTCCTGACGCAACCATGGTCGCCTCTTACGACACAGGGATAAGAATTGGGTTTCGCCATGATTCCGGGCTGCCCTACACCCTCTCATAGCGCGGCCCAGCGCAGAGCTCCCGTCCTCAAGCGATCCTCCAACCCAAGCCTCCGAGCCGCCGGATTACAGGCGCACGCTACTACACCCGGTGTTGACTGTTTGTCACTCATGGGGGCCACATAAGTAAGTTCTTTAGAAAAGAATTTACCATGTACAATGGCAAATACACTTTGATATAAAATATAATATAAAAAATATAATATATTACAATGATATAATATAAAAAATCGACCCCCATGACCCCAACCCCTTGGCCCGGCCCCGAGGGGTCATATCAAAAATCCGAAAGTGTTGTGCACTTCCCCATACATATATCTACTATGTCCCGAAGTTACAAGTTCCTATTTCAAACGGTGTAGCAGGAGTTACAGGGTAAGACAGACGGACGTACGGACGGACGGACGGACGGACGGCGGAGACAAACACAATATTCCCGCTTTTCTCCGAAAGCACGGGAATAATCAAATGGAAGACCAAACAGGTAAAGTCCTGCATTGAAGTCATCAGAAGGAGCCCAAACAAGCAAAAGCTAAGATGAAATCATCAGGAGGAACGTGGATAGGATTCACATTTCAGCTGCGACTCCTCCACTCTCAAACCCATACAGGCACAGCCAAGTGAGCCTTATTCAAAAAAAATATATATATATTTCCAGCAATGTGTGTGTGTGTGTGTGTGTGTGTGTGTGCGCGCGCGCGTTTGACCGCTGTTTCTCGACAACCACTAGTCCGATCTAAGTGAAACTTGCCAAATATATTGCTGGGGCCCTGTGGATGTGCCTTTTTCAAGGATTTATATAAATCGGACAAGTGGTTCCCAAGTTATGGCCATTTATTTACCAACCAATGAAAGGACACGTTGCTGCATAGGCGTGGCTGCGTAGGCCGGTGCGCGGCCTGCCGACGATGACGGCCAGCCGAAGATGACGTCACGTGCAGTGCCGGTTACGATGGGGATCGGTGCCTTAGTTACCGTGGCGTAGGAGTGGCAATGGTCAATGGCAGCGAATGTCATGGCAAGCAAAGACAGGGAGGTAAACTTGATTTTAATTTTGATTTTAATTAACTCTGTGTGTGTAAGTATCACAGCAGTTGTTACTTCAATACAAGCGATAATTCGTGGAATGCATGTGAACATTCCGTACGGGCACGCACCACTTCCGGATCGTGATGCCAATGTATTTGAATAATTTATCTATTTCTTTTGCGCATTTATAGATAAACACAATGCCCCAATCCAGTAGTCGTTTACGAGAGCGAATGAATGGCCTGGTCTGCTTGTTGATTCTGGCACGTACTTTGAAAATTTTAAAAAAAAATTTTGTTTGCACGTACGGCCACACACGTACAGGCACGCACGTACGGGCACGCGAGAGTGAAGGAACGGCCAGGTGTGGTTGTTGTTTCTGGCACGCGGTTTGAAAGTTTTTTTTTTGCACGCACGGCCACACACGTACGGCCACGCACGTACAGGCACGTCCAAAAAGTGCTGCATATCAAAAAGAACCCAGATCAAAAAATTAAATAATTCTGGCTGCCAGACCATGTATCCGATCAGGTTGAAATTTAAAACCTATATTCCAGATCACGACTCGATCATCAATGTGAAGTTTCATGGTGATTGATGAAGCGGTTCCAGAGAAAACATTATTTAATATTTTTATTCAATGCAATATGGCTGCCAATCCATTTAACCAATCAATTATTCCTTCACAAACTTTTACACCCAAGGCTTGGAGAACATTCCTGTGAAATTTCCCCTCAATCTGTCCAGTCGTTCTGGAGAAGAAGATTTTTGTCGGTTTCAGGGTAAATCCAATATGGCTTCCAAACCATGTGACCTATGACATCACGTGTGTGAACGTTTTATTCCTAATGGATAGGCGATCATACTATTGCGGGGCCGGGCGTCAGCCGTGAGCACGACCGCAAGATGGAGCAGCAGAGTCGGCTCGACCAATCACTCGGAATTTAGATCGTACTTTTTCGGAAAAGTCCGAGAAGTACGGGTCCCTTATGGGACCGTGAAGGGTCAATATTTCTACCATGTGGTACAAAGTTATTCACCAATTTTCAAAATACCCAGAGATCACGTGGCGATTTACCGAGTCTCCACACCCGAGATGGCACCCGTACGGAATGAGCCGTTTCGCGTACTCGAACCGTGTGCGATCCGAGCGGATTATCGCCGAGGTTCGTCGGTCCCAAATATCCCGTAATAGCAGCAACAGCTAGGCTAATTCTCCAACACGCAGCACACTAAGCCAATGGAGGAAAAGACACGAACGAGCTGATACATTTGACAATCGGGGTATTAATTCACAATAAGGGTAGGAGGGGAGCACGTAAGGGCAGAGTTAAACCGGTAAAAAGAAATGCACGTATGTACAGAAAGGCACTTACACCATTCACTTCTTAGAGACTGGCGCCACAAACACACATATGCACACACCCAAAATAATCGGACCAAAATGGTCTTTATTGAGGCCTGTCTAGGACCTGTCCGCCTCGTGCGGTCTTCAAGGACCAGGTCCTCGGGGCAGAACTGGACCCCCAGCACAATCCAGACGCCCTCACGACCGGGCTCCAGGCGAAGGAAATCGGCAGGGCGAAAGCTGGCAGGAGAAGACCCTCCGTTGCCCTGACCACTCCATGCGCAGACGCTTTTGCACTCCACCACCTTGCGCGCAGATGTTCACCTCTTGCCAGAACCCTCAGAACCCCTGCGTGAACTTCTTGCCAGAACCAGAACCCCCGTGCGCACACTTCTTGCCAGAACCAGAACTCCTGTGCGTGCAGACCATGCCTATAATTATACCTCCCACTTCAGAGGGGGGGGGCAACCCTCCCTCTCTCACTGGCAGGTTTTGGTGTGCAAATCGCTCTTCGTCTCTCTCACTGGCCAAAACGGGCGGTAAGCTCCTTTATTGGCCCGGGGGTGTGGTGACATCACACGGAGCCCTTTCCTCCTGTCGCGGGATCTGATTGGCCGGGTGACGGTCACCTCACTCGTTGCTCGCTGATTGGTCGAGGGCCGCTGCGCGGTTCCTCCTTGAACTCCGCCCATCATGAAGTCGGCCAGAGCGAGGGGAAGGAAGCGAAGTGAAGGTGAGGGTGATGCGGTGTGGTCGGCGTTGATGTTGGTGTAAAAATTAACGAAAAGAAAACCTGACGATTAAAATAACTCCACAGTGCAGGAACATTTAATAACCCATTAGACCAAGGACGGGACCCTAACTGGCAACATGTACTTTCCGAAAAAAACTGATCTCCAGGACCTGTATGTTGTGTGCTCATGGCTTCCAGATTCGCAACAATACGTCATAGTTCTTCATTAAAAAAACCCGTACAAGTATAGGTTAATCGCGAGTGCCAGGTCGTGTTCCACCAAACAGTTATCGGTATTCTAGTTCACTCAGGCTTTCAAGTAGTTTGGGAACAGTTCAGGAAATATTGTTGAACAATTGAGAAGAATTCTGGTATAAACTCTTTCTGGAGCATAAATTATACTTCAGAGTTTTTAGATGGAATTAGATCCCTCAACATCAAGTTCGTTGAAGTTTTTGATTTTTTAACTTTCTATACAAATGTGGATTTCGTACTCGTGAGGGATTCGCTCTTCAAACTGATTGACAAGGTTTTTAACTCGATTGACAAGTTTTCATTGTTTTGATAAGCAGAAGTTTAAGGATGATGTAAATTTTATTGAATTTTCTACTTTTGTGTCTTTTTGTGGGATCATTAAATTAATTAATTATAATGTTTCAACAGATTAAGGGTATTCCCATGGGTGGGAATTGCAGCCCACAATGAGCAGATATTTTTCTTACTTTCTGTGAATTTTCATTCATGCAGAAACTGATGAAGGAGGAAAAAAATTTGGATTAGCTAAAATATTACATCATTCATGTGTGGGGTCTCTATGAGAACTGTGTGATTAATTATAATTATTTTGAAAGGCAACTTCACAATATTAGTCCAGATGAGCAGAGTACCTGCCCGACAGGTGATCAGGTTCCAAACATACAACACGTTCTTCTGACACATACCTTTTATTTGGGCGGTGTATAGGTAACAAACAGCTCTGTTTCAACAAAGAAATAACCCGGGTTACGTACATGAAGCAAAAACATACCTTCTGTTCTCAAACACTTCATTGCACTGAAAAACGTAGTGACAGGAATATTGTGCTGTAAATGATGTGACTTGTAATACCCTCCCCCACCTGAAGGCAGCGCTACATGGTACACATTGACGTGGAGAATTTGCATCCCATCCCTTGCCCCACCCCCACAAGACCACGGGGAAAGATAAAAAAAAATAACCCGACACACTAATTGGGGTCACCCTAATCCTATGTAGAAAGTCTAAATGTAATCAGCTCAGAACTGTAGGAGGAGTCGCATGACAAACCCACACACACAAACACCAGACCGTGAATTATCGTGACGATGACCTGATTTCAACCATCACAGCAGTGGTAATGATTGTACAGTGGCTGTGTTTACACTCTTCCACGAGCTGTGGTCAAGCTCGAAGAAACTGAAAGGAAAGAACAGGAAGTGTATCCTTGTACCTTTTTATCGGAGTGAACTTTCTTTGCGTCCAATATGGTTCCAAACCGTCCTTTTCCAAGATTCGCGAGAATATCACAGTCCAAAATCTGATAACAAAAGCAAAAACATGGAGTTTCACAACAGTGCTTATGGATGACTTGTGGTATGCTTACAGCCTGCAAGCAGATGATGTGGTGCATCCGATGTGCACACATAAGAACTATAAGCTCCATATAGCAGACTGTAAAAGTGTAAATTTTCACGCTGAGCAAAGTGAAAACGTGTTTGTGACATTTGAAATTTTGCAGAGAGGGCAGAAGACACAACCTCAGTGACCTTAACCATATTAAACGACAGCGAATGTTTATATTGGGAGAAAATAACTTTCAATGCAACCAAAAATAAAGAGAAACAGGCAAGAAAACACACTTTATTAAAAAATAAATTAAGATTTACATCCGATCCATAAATCATATGGAACGAGAACTACGTTGTCGATGGCACACCATCGCATATTCCTGAGCGCACTGCTTTGTCCCATTAACGCCAGGTGAAATTTTATCTTGCAAAATGGATTGACTATTCTTTTCTATTTGATGTACTTTATGACCAAAGACTTACTATGTTTACTAAATCAGAAGTCATCGCAAGCATGTCAACATTTCATGAAACATTAATTTAACACTGCCCAGCAATATAGAACTGTGCATCAATTTAATCATAGGAATGAACTGTGTATAATATTAATTAAAATTATTCATAATCAATTAGATAAATGCAGTAAAACCTGTGACTGTTTGTCAGTCATGTTGGTGTTGTTCGTCGTTCGGCTGCTCCCGTTAGGGGTCGCCACAGCGGATCACCGTTATGATCCGCATACTGATTTGGCACATGTTTTACGCCGGATGCCCTTCCTGACGCAACCATGGTCGCCTCTTACGACACAGGGATAAGAATTGGGTTTCACCATGATTCCGGGCTGCCCTACACCCTCTCATAGCGCGGCCCAGCGCAGAGCTCCTGTCCTCAAGCGATCCTCCAACCCAAGCCTCCGAGTCGCCGGATTACAGGCGCACGCTACTACACCCGGTGTTGACTGTTTGTCACTCATGGGGGCCACATAAGTAAGTTCTTTAGAAAAGAATTTACCATGTACAATGGCAAATACACTTTAAAAAATCGACCCCCATGACCCCAACCCCTTGGCCCGGCCCCGAGGGGTCATATCAAAAATCCGAAAGTGTTGTGCACTTCCCCATACATATATCTACTATGTCCCGAAGTTTCAAGTTCCTATTTCAAACGGTGTAGGAGGAGTTACAGGGTAAGACAGACGGACGTACGGACGGACGGACGGACGGACGGCGGAGACAAACACAATATTCCCGCTTTTCTCCGAAAGCACGGGAATAATCAAATGGAAGACCAAACAGGTAAAGTCCTGCATTGAAGTCATCAGAAGGAGACCAAACAAGCAAAAGCTAAGATGAAATCATCAGGAGGAACGTGGATAGGATTCACATTTCAGCTGCAACTCCTCCACTCTCAAACCCATACAGGCACAGCCAAGTGAGCCTTATTCAAAAAAAAAATATATATATATATATATATGATTCCAGCAATGTGTGTGAGTGTGTGTGTGTGTGTGTGTGTGTGTGTGTGTGTGTGTGTGTGTGTGTGTGTGTGTGTGTGTGTGTGTGTGCGTTTGCGTGCGTTTAACCGCTGCTTCTCGACAACCACTAGTCCGATCTAAGTGAAACTTGCCAAGTATATTGCTGGGCCCTGTGGATGTGCCTTTTTCAAGGTTTTATATAAATCGGACAAGTGGTTCCCAAGTTCTGGCCATTTATTTAACAACCAATGAAAGGACACGTTGCTGCATAGGCGTGGCTGCGTAGGCCGGTGCGCGGCCTGCCGACGATGACGGCCAGCCGAAGATGACGTCACGTGCAGTGCCGGTTACGATGGGGATCGGTGCCTTAGTTACCGTGGCGTAGGAGTGGCAATGGTCAATGGCAGCGAATGTCATGGCAAGCAAAGACAGGGAGGTAAACTTGATTTTAATTTTGATTTTAATTCACTCTGTGTGTGTAAGTATCACAGCAGTTGTTACTTCAATACAAGCGATAATTCGTGGAATGCATGTGAACATTCCGTATGGGCACGCACCACTTACAGATCGTGATGCCAATGTATTTGAATAATTTATCGATTTCTTTTGCGCATTTATAGATAAACACAATGCCCCAATCCAGTAGTCGTTTACGAGAGCGAAAGAATGGCCTGGTCTGCTTGTTGATTCTGGCACGTACTTTGAAAATTTTTTAAAATTTTTAAAAAAATTTTTGTTTGCACGTACGGCCACACACGTACAGGCACGCACGTACGGGCACGCGAGAGTGAAGGAACGGCCAGGTGTGGTTGTTGTTTCTGGCACGCGGTTTGAAAGTTTTTTTTTTGCACGCACGGCCACACACGTACGGCCACGCACGTACAGGCACGTCCAAAAAGTGCTGCATATCAAAAAGAACCCAGATCAAAAAATTAAATAATTCTGGCTGCCAGACCATGTATCCGATCAGGTTGAAATTTAAAACCTATATTCCAGATCACGACTCGATCATCAATGTGAAGTTTCATGGTGATTGATGAAGCGGTTCCAGAGAAAACATTATTTAATATTTTTATTTAATGCAATATGGCTGTCGATCCATGTGACCAATCAATTATTCCTTCACAAACTTTTACACCCAAGGCTTGGAGAACATTCCTGAGAAATTTCCCCTCAATCTGTCCAGTCGTTCTGGAGAAGAAGATTTTTGTCGGTTTCAGGGTAAATCCAATATGGCTTCCAAACCATGTGACCTATGACATCACGTGTGTGAACGTTTTAATTCCTCATGGATAGGCGATCATACTATTGCGGGGCCGGGCGTCGGCCGCGAGCACGACCGCAAGATGGAGCAGCAGAGTCGGCTCGACCAATCACTCGGAATTTAGATCGTACTTTTTCGGAAAAGTCCGAGAAGTACGGGTCCCTTATGGGACCGTGAAGGGTCAATATTTCTACCATGTGGTACAGAGTTATTCGCCAATTTTCAAAATACCCAGAGATCACGTGGCGATTTACCGAGTCTCCACACCCGAGATGGCACCCGTACGGAATGAGCCGTTTCGCGTACTTGAACCGTGTGCGATCCGAGCGGATTATCGCCGAGGTTCGTCGGTCCCAAATATCCCGTAATAGCAGCAACAGCCTGGCTAATTCTCCAACACGCAGCACACTAAGCCAATGGAGGAAAAGACACGAACGAGCTGATACATTTGACAATCGGGGTATTAATTCACAATAAGGGTAGGAGGGGAGCACGTGAGGGCAGAGTTAAACCGGTAAAAAGAAATGCACGTATGTACAGCAAGGCACTTACACCATTCACTTCTTAGAGACTGGCGCCACAAACACACATACGCACACACCCAAAAGAATCGGACCAAAATGGTCTTTATTGAGGGCTGTCTTGGACCTGTCCGCCTCGTGCGGTCTTCAAGGACCAGGTCCTCGAGGCAGAACTGGACGCCGAGCATGATCCAGACACCCTCACGACTGGGCTCCAGGCGAACGAAATCGGCAGAGCGAAAGCTGGCAGGAGAAGACCCTCTGTTACCCCGACCACCTCGTGCACAGACGCTTTTGCACTCCACCACCTTGCGCGCAGATGTTCACCTCTTGCCAGAACCCTCAGAACCCCTGCGCGAACTTCTAGCCAGAACCAGAACCCCCATGCGTGCAGACCGTGCCTATAATTATACCCCCCTCTTCAGGGGGTGGGGCACCTCCTCGCGACCCTCCCTCTCTCACTGACAGGTTTTGGTGCGCAAATCGCTCTTCGTCTCTCTCACTGGCCAAAATGGGCAGCAAGCTCCTTGATGGGCCCGGGGGCGTGGTGACATCACGCGTAGCCCTTTCCTCCTGTCGCGGGATCTGATTGGCCGGGCGACGTTCACCTCACTCGTTGCACGCTGATTGGTCGAGGGCCGCTGCGCGGTTCCTCCTTGAACTCCGCCCATCATGAAGTCGGCCATAGCGAGGGGAAGGAAGCGAAGTGAAGGTGAGGGTGATGCGGTGTGGTCGGCGTTGATGTTGATGTAAAAATAAACGAAAAAAAAACCTGACGATAAAAATAACTCCACAGCGCAGGAACATTTAATTACCCATGAGACCAGGGATGGGACCCTAACTGGCAACATGTAATTCCTGATATAACTCATCTAAAGGACATGTATGTTGTGTGCTCATGGTTTCCAGATTCGCAACAATACGTCATAGTTCTTCATTAAAAAAAAACCCGTACAAGTTTAGGTTAATCGTGGGTGCCAGGTCGGGTTCCACCAAACAGTTATCGGTATTCCAGTTCACTCAGTCTTACAAGTTGTTTTGGAACAGTTCAGGAAATATTGTTAAACAATTGAGAAGAATTCTGCAATAAACTCTTTCTGGAGCATAAATTATACTTTAGAGTTTTTAGATAGAATTAGATACCTTAATATCAATTCAGTTGAAGTTTTTGATTTTTAAACTTTCTATACAAATGTGGATTTCGTACTCATGAGGGATTCGCTCTTCAAACTGATTGACAAGGTTTTAAACTCGATTGACAAGTTTTCATTGTTTTGAAAAGCAGAAGTTTAAGGATGCTGTAAATTTTATTTTATTTTTTACTTTAGTGTCTTTTTGTGGGATAATGTTTCAACAGGTTAAGGGTATTCCCATGGGTGGGAATTGCAGCCCACAACAAGCGGATATTTTTCAAACTTTCTGTGAATTTTCATTCATGCAGAAACTGACGAAGGAGGAAAAAAATTGGGTTTAGCTGAAATATTACATCATACATGTTGGAATCTCCATGAGAACTGTGTGATTAATTATAATTATTTTGAAAGGCTGCTTCACAAGATTAGTCCAGATGAGCAGAGTACCCGCCCGACGGGCGATCTTGTTCCAAACATACAACACGTTCTTCTGACACAATCCTTTTATTTGGGCGGTGTATAGGTTACAAACAGCTCTGTTTCAACAAAGAAATAACCCGGGTTACGTGCATGAAGCAAAAACATACCTTCTGTTCTCAAACACTTCATTGCACTGGAAAACGTGGCGACAGGAATATTGTGCTGTAAATGATGTGACTTGTAATACCCTCCCCCACCTGAAGGCGGCGCAACATGCCACACATTTCATGGAGAATTTGCATCCCATCCCTCGCCCCACCCCCACAAGACCACCGGGAAAGATAAAAATAGCCCGACACACTAATTGGGGTCACCCTAATCCTATGTAGAAAGTCTAAATGTAATCAGCTCAGAACTGTAGGAGGAGTCGCATGACAAACCCACACACACAAACACCAGACCGTGAATTATCGTGAGGATGACCTGATTTCAACCATCACAGCAGTGGTAATGATTGTACAGTGGCTGTGTTTACACTCTTCCACGAGCTGTGGTCAAGCTCGAAGAAACTGAAAGGAAAGAACAGGAAGTGTATCCTTGTACCTTTTTATCGGAGTGAACTTTCTTTGCGTCCAATATGGTTCCAAACCGTCCTTTTCCAAGATTCGCGAGAATATCACAGTCCAAAATCTGATAACAAAAGCAAAAACATGGAGTGTCACAACAGTGCTTATGGATGACTCTTGTGGTATGCTTACAGCCTGCAAGCAGATGATGTGGTGCATCCTACGTGCACACATAAGAACTATAAGCTCCATATACCAGACTGTAAAAGTGTAAATTTTCACGCTGAGCAAAGTGAAAACGTGTTTGTGACATTTGAAATTTTGCGGAGAGGGCAGAAGACACAACCTCAGTGATCTTAACCATATTAAACGACAGCGAATGTTTATATTGGGAGAAAATAACTTTCAATGCAACCAAAAATAAAGAGAAACAGGCAACAAAACACACTTTATTAAAAAAATAAATTAAGATTTACATCCGATGCATAAATCATATGGAACGAGAACTACGTTGTCGATGGCACACCATCGCATATTCCTGAGCGCACTGCTTTGTCCCATTAACGCCAGGTGAAATTTTATCTTGCAAAATGGATTGACTATTCTTTTCTATTTGATGTACTTTATGACCAAAGACTTACTATGTTTACTAAATCAGAAGTCATCGCAAGCATGTCAACATTTCATGAAACATTAATTTAACACTGTCCACCAATATAGAACTGTGCATCAATTTAATCATAGGAATGAACTGTGTATAATATTAATTATTCATAATCAATTAGATAAATGCAGTAAAACCTGTGACTGTTTGTCAGTCATGTTGGTGTTGTTCGTCGTTCGGCTGCTCCCGTTAGGGGTCGCCACAGCGGATCATCCGTTATGATCCGCATACTGATTTGGCACAGGTTTTACGCCGGATGCCCTTCCTGACGCAACCATGGTCGCCTCTTACGACACAGGGATAATAATTGGGTTTCGCCATGATTCCGGGCTGCCCTACACCCTCTCATAGCGTGGCCCAGCGCAGAGCTCCCGTCCTCAAGCGATCCTCCAACCCAAGCCTCCGAGTCGCCGGATTACAGGCGCACGCTACTACACCCGGTGTTGACTGTTTGTCACTCATGGGGGCCACATAAGTAAGTTCTTTAGAAAAGAATTTACCATGTACAATGGCAAATACACTTTAAAAAATCGACCCCCATGACCCCAACCCCTTGGCCCGGCCCCGAGGGGTCATATCAAAAATCCGAAAGTGTTGTGCACTTCCCCATACATATATCTACTATGTCCCGAAGTTACAAGTTCCTATTTCAAACGGTGTAGCAGGAGTTACAGGGTAAGACAGACGGACGTACGGACGGACGGACGGACGGACGGCGGAGACAAACACAATATTCCCGCTTTTCTCCGAAAGCACGGGAATAATCAAATGGAAGACCAAACAGGTAAAGTCCTGCATTGAAGTCATCAGAAGGAGACCAAACAAGCAAAAGCTAAGATGAAATCATCAGGAGGAACGTGGATAGGATTCACATTTCAGCTGCGACTCCTCCACTCTCAAACCCATACAGGCACAGCCAAGTGAGCCTTATTCAAAAAAAAAATATATATATATTTCCAGCAATGTGTGTGTGTGTGTGTGTGTGTGTGTGTGTGTGTGTGTGTGTGTGTGTGTGTGCGTGTGTGCGTGCGTGCATTTGTGTGCGTTTGACCGCTGTTTCTCGACAACCACTAGTCCGATCTAAGTGAAACTTGCCAAATATATTGCTGGGGCCCTGTGGATGTGCCTTTTTCAAGGTTTTATATTAATCGGACAAGTGGTTCCCAAGTTATGGCCATTTATTTACCAACCAATGAAAGGACACGTTGCTGCATAGGCGTGGCTGCGTAGGCCGGTGCGCGGCCTGCCGACGATGACGGCCAGCCGAAGATGACGTCACGTGCAGTGCCGGTTACGATGGGGATCGGTGCCTTAGTTACCGTGGCGTAGGAGTGGCAATGGTCAATGGCAGCGAATGTCATGGCAAGCAAAGACAGGGAGGTAAACTTGATTTTAATTTTGATTTTAATTAACTCTGTGTGTGTAAGTATCACAGCAGTTGTTACTTCAATACAAGCGATAATTCGTGGAATGCATGTGAACATTCCGTACGGGCACGCACCACTTCCGGATCGTGATGCCAATGTATTTGAATAATTTATCTATTTCTTTTGCGCATTTATAGATAAACACAATGCCCCAATGCAGTAGTCGTTTACGAGAGCGAATGAATGGCCTGGTCTGCTTGTTGATTCTGGCACGTACTTTGAAAGTTTTTTTAAATTTTTTTGTTTGCACGTACGGCCACACACGTACAGGCACGCACGTACGGGCACGCGAGAGTGAAGGAACGGCTTGGTGTGGTTGTTGTTTCTGGCACGTGGTTTGAAAGTTTTTTTTTGCACACACGGCCACACACGTACGGCCACGCACGTACAGGCACGTCCAAAAAGTGCTGCATATCAAAAAGAACCCAGATCAAAAAATTAAATAATTCTGGCTGCCAGACCATGTATCCGATCAGGTTGAAATTTAAAACCTATATTCCAGATCACGACTCGATCATCAATGTGAAGTTTCATGGTGATTGATGAAGCGGTTCCAGAGAAAACATTATTTAATATTTTTATTCAATGCAATATGGCTGCCAATCCATGTGACCAATCAATTATTCCTTCACAAACTTTTACACCCAAGGCTTGGAGAACATTCCTGTGAAATTTCCCCTCAATCTGTCCAGTCGTTCTGGAGAAGAAGATTTTTGTCGGTTTCAGGGTAAATCCAATATGGCTTCCAAACCATGTGACCTATGACATCACGTGTGTGAACGTTTTATTCCTCATGCATAGGCGATCATACTATTGCGGGGCCGGGCGTCGGCCGCGAGCACGACCGCAAGATGGAGCAGCAGAGTCGGCTCGACCAATCACTCGGAATTTAGATCGTACTTTTTCGGAAAAGTCCGAAAAGTACGGGTCCCTTATGGGACCGTGAAGGGTCAATATTTCTACCATGTGGTACAGAGTTATTCGCCAATTTTCAAAATACCCAGATATCACGTGGCGATTTACCGAGTCTCCACACCCGAGACGGCACCCGTACGGAATGAGCCGTTTCGCGTACTCGAACCGTGTGCGATCCGAGCGGATTATCGCCGAGGTTCGTCGGTCCCAAATATCCCGTAATAGCAGCAACAGCCTGGCTAATTCTCCAACACGCAGCACACTAAGCCAATGGAGGAAAAGACACGAACGAGCTGATACATTTGACAATCGGGGTATTAATTCACAATAAGGGTAGGAGGGGAGCACGTAAGGGCAGAGTTAAACCGGTAAAAAGAAATGCACGTATGTACAGCAAGGCACTTACACCATTCACTTCTTAGAGACTGGCGCCACAAACACACATACGCACACACCCAAAATAATCGGACCAAAATGGTCTTTATTGAGGCCTGTCTAGGACCTGTCCGCCTCGTGCGGTCTTCAAGGACCAGGTCCTCGGGGCAGAACTGGACCCCCAGCACAATCCAGACGGCCTCACGACCGGGCTCCAGGCGAAGGAAATCGGCAGGGCGAAAGCTGGCAGGAGAAGACCCTCCATTGCCCTGACCACTCCATGCGCAGACCCTTTTGCACACCACCACCTTGCGCGCAGATGTTCACCTCTTGCCAGAACCCTCAGAACCCCTGCGCGAACTTCTTGCCAGAACCAGAACCCCCTGTGCGTGCAGACCATGCCTATAATTATACCCCCCACTTCAGAGGGGGGGGGCAACCCTCCCTCTCTCACTGGCAGGTTTTGGTGCGCAAATCGCTCTTAGTCTCTCTCACTGGCCAAAATGGGCGGTAAGCTCCTTGATTGGCCCGGGGGCGTGGTGACATCACATGGAGCCCTTTCCTCCTGTCGCGGGATCTGATTGGCCGGGTGACGGTCACCTCACTCGTTGCACGCTGATTGGTCGAGGGCCGCTGCGCGGTTCCTCTTTGAACTCCGCCCATCATGAAGTCGGCCAGAGCGAGGGGAAGGAAGCGAAGTGAAGGTGAGGGTGATGCGGTGTGGTCAGCGTTGATGTTGGTGTAAAAATAAACGAAAAGAAAACCTGACTCTTAAAATAACTCCACAGTGCAGGAACATTTAATAACCCATTAGACCAAGGACGGGACCCTAACTGGCAACATGTACTTACCGAAAAAACTGATCTCCAGGACCTGTATGTTGTGTGCTCATGGCTTCCAGATTCGCAACAATACGTCATAGTTCTTCATTAAAAAACCCGTACAAGTATAGGTTAATCGCGAGTGCCAGGTCGTGTTCCACCAAACAGTTATCGGTATTCTAGTTCACTCAGGCTTTCAAGTTGTTTGGGAACAGTTCAGGAAATATTGTTGAACAATTGAGAAGAATTCTGGTATAAACTCTTTCTGGAGCATAAATTATACTTCAGAGTTTTTAGATAGAATTAGATCCCTCAACATCAAGTTCGTTGAAGTTTTTGATTTTTTAACTTTCTATACAAATGTGGATTTCGTACTCGTGAGGGATTCGCTCTTCAAACTGATTGACAAGGTTTTTAACTCGATTGACAAGTTTTCATTGTTTTGATAAGCAGAAGTTTAAGGATGATGTAAATTTTATTGAATTTTCTACTTTTGTGTCTTTTTGTGGGATCATTAAATTAATTAATTATAATGTTTCAACAGGTTAAGTGAATTCCCATGGGTGGGAATTGCAGCCCACAATGAGCAGATATGTTTCTTACTTTCTGTGAATTTTCATTCATGCAGAAACTGACGAAGGAGGAAAAAAATTGGGTTTAGCTGAAATATTACATCATACATGTTGGAATCTCCATGAGAACTGTGTGATTAATTATAATTATTTTGAAAGGCTGCTTCACAAGATTAGTCCAGATGAGCAGAGTACCCGCCCGACGGGCGATCTTGTTCCAAACATACAACACGTTCTTCTGACACATTCCTTTTATTTGGGCGGTGTATAGGTAACAAACAGCTCTGTTTCAACAAAGAAATAACCCGGGTTGCGTACATGAAGCAAAAACATACCTTCTGTTCTTAAACACTTCATTGCACTGGAAAACGTAGTGACAGGAATATTGTGCTGTAAATGATGTGACTTGTAATACCCTCCCCCACCTGAAGGCAACGCTACACGGTACACATTTACGTGGAGAATTTGCATCCCATCCCTCGCCCCACCCCCACAAGACCACGGGGAAAGATAAAAAATAACCCGACACACTAATTGGGGTCACCCTAATCCTATGTAGCAAGTCTAAAATGTAATCAGCCCAGAACTGTAGGAGGAGTAGCACGACAAACCCACACACACAAACACCAGACCGTGAATTATCGTGAGGATGACCTGATTTCAGCATCACAGCAGTGGTAATGATTGTACAGTGGCTGTGTTTACACTCTTCCACGAGCTGTGATCGAGCTCGAAGAAACTGAAAGGAAAGAACAGGAAGTGTATCCTTGTACCTTTTTATCGGAGTGAACTTTCTTTGCGTCCAATATGGTTCCAAACCGTCCTTTTCCAAGATTGGCGAGAACATCACAGTCCAAAATCTGATAACAAAAGCAAAAACATGGAGTTTCACAACAGTGCTTATGGATGACTCTTGTGGTATGCTTACAGACTGCAAGCAGATGATGTGGAGCATCCTACGTGCACACATAAGAACTATAAGCTCCATATAGCAGACTGTAAAAGTGTAAATTTTCACGCTGAGCAAAGTGAAAACGTGTTTGTGACATTTGAAATTTTGCGGAGAGGGCAGAAGACACAACCTCAATGATCTTAACCATATTAAACTACAGCGAATGTTTTCATTGGGAGAAAATAACTTTCTATGCAACCAAAAATAAAGAGAAACAGGCAAGAAAACACACTTTATTAAAAAAATAAATTAACATGTACATCGTCTGCATAAATCATACGGAATAAATGAAGGAGGAGGAGATTGGGATCATACTCTGTGCAGAGCGTTGGTGCTGCCGAAGCAGTCTCCTTGGCTATTGGGCACAATCCTGGACGGATCGCCACTCCGACACAGTATACCAGCATGCTGGCACCCATTGTGCTGACCTCGGAAGGATGACAGGCTGAGTTATCCCCACCTGGTACTAATTCAACAGCTGAGCGGGATTTGAACTCAGGACCCGAGGATCCAAAGCCCATTGCCCTAACCATTCAGCCAACAACAGGCTATGAAGCAGAATGCTATGAATTCCTCACCGAAGAATGTCTACGACCTTCTCCCACTGTCCATCGTCCATAAATGACAAAAACCCACAAACACTTCCAGAATCGTCCTGCGTTATAAGACCAATAAATGCAGTACCAGCTCCGTTGGTAATGATTGTGGCAGTCTCACGTGATGTTCCATTGTCTTCGGTCACCTGACCCTCCATGAGCAGGAAGAAATCCACGCTGGCCGACTTGTTTATGGATGTTTTAGTTGACAGACAATTTCAGACAGTTTTGTGACCTGTCTTGCAATATATATGGGCTTGAAGTTCTGTCAGCTTACAAAATTTCAGAAGGAACTGAAGAAGCACTAAGCTTTATAGCAGTGTGTCAGTCGGTGATTAGAAAGAGCTATATGCTAAGACATAATAACAAGAACCCAATCATGTCTCTCACCCATAATTAGAGGGAGTAAATACTCAGCTCTCACGTAATCAATCACCCCAAGCTGGCTAGGATTTTCAAATAAATTAACTGCCATGTTCTTCTGCCAAAAAACTGTATAAAGAAACTAGGAAACAGGATAAAGGTCAACCCTTTACAGTTGTGGAGGAATCAAGGTAGGGTTTGAAAAAGCAGACATTCACAAGTAGAACTGAGGATCCCAATGCTCCACACCCCCTTTCACCAGCCGGACCGGCGTCATCACTTATTGGCGAATCATCAGCCACAGCCGAGGCAGAAACATGCACCACAGAGGCCCCCTAGGCAGGAACCACGTGCAATGCCCATCGTAGCTTACATCCACATATCAAGACTCAATCACGTCTCTCACCAATAATTGGATTTTTCTTATCATATCTATCTGTCCACCTGTGTACATATTCTCAAGTGTTTGTTTGTTTGTTTGTATGATATTCTTTCATGGCCAAACTGTACACCTATCAGCTCAAATTTTGGGTGGAGGCACTTCAGAATATGGACAAGGTTTTAAGGTGCCAAACGATAAAACCAACAAAGGCTGCTATAAAGTTGATATTGCAAACAGGGGTCAGGCAGTGCTGCCATCGGCTTGCATGCAAAAGGTAACCACCATGAGGCCAATAACTCCATAGCTTTTCAATGTCCAACACGTCCTGAAGCCACCACCGGAAAAAGCTGATCAAGCAGGTGAGTGCCAGGTGTTCCTTCCCCCCCCCCCACCTCATTCCAGGCAGTGCCAGACAGCCCCTGCAAGTGCATGATAAGAGAGAGGACGACATGTTTAAATGCTTGTTTCCTCTCAACTATTGTAAGAAATCTCATGGAACTAAAAAGGATGAAGTAATTTGTGTAACACACATATATATATATATATATATATATATATATATATATATATATATATATATATATATATATATATATATATATATATATATATATATATATATATATATATACACACACACACACACACACACACATATATATATATATATACACACACACATATATATATATATATATATATACGAGGTGTGTTCAAAAAGTATCCAACCTTAATTTTTCGTGCGTAAACAAATGAAGCTAGGGAGGCATGGTTTGGTGCACGTATGTAGGCGATCCTAATCCGTATGCGTGAATATTTTCCCGCCTGCAGAAGCTGTCAGTCGCCGACAGGCCGCCGATGAGTGAGGAGGTGTAAGTGAGCGCCGTCGGATTTTCCTTTTTGACAAAATGACGGAAAAACTTGAACAACACTACTGCTTCAAATTTTGTGTAAAGCTTGGTGATTCCCAAGTGGAAACGATCCGCAAGATTCAACAGGCCTTCGGGAACGAAGCAATGGGCACCACACAGATAAAAGAGTGGTACAACCGCTTCAAAGATGGTCGCACATCAGTGGAAAGTGAAGCACGTTCTGGTAGGACCTCAACATCCCGAAATGAGATCGTCATTGACCAAATGAGGACCCTGCTGATGCAGGATTGTCGAATCAAGATCAGAGAACTTGCAGACGAGGCGGGCGTCAGCATTGGATCCGTTCATTCCATTGTGACTAAAGATTTGGGCTTAAGGAGAATCTCAGCGAAGTTCGTGCCAAAGCTGCTAACGATCGAGAAGAAGCAATTCCGTTTGGAGATTGCACAGGACATGCTGGAGACTGTGAACAGCGATCCCAACTTCAACACAGTGATCACTGGCGATGAGACCACAGTGATCCATCATTTTGTCAAAAATGAAAATCCGACGGCGCTCACTTACACTTCCTCACTCATCGGCGGTCTGTCGGTGACTGACAGCTTCTGCAGGCGGGAAAATATTCACGCATACGGATTAGGATCGCCTACATACGTGCACCAAACCACCCTCCCTAGCTTCATTTGTTTACGCACGAAAAATTATGGTTGGATACTTTTTGAACACACCTCGTGTGTGTGTATATATATATATATATATATATATATATATATATATATATATATATATATATATATATATATATATATATATATATATGTATATATATGTATATATATGTATATATATATATATATATATATATATATATATATATATATATATATATATATATATATATATATATATATATATATATATATACATACACATCTTGTTACGAATTTGGAAATCGATTGCACTCAACATTCAGGTTCCTTTAGCTCAGTTATGTTGATTAGTGCATGTTCCATAGATAGCTCACCTTCCATTGTTTAATGGGTAGAAATCGATTAAATGCGCTGTGAATCAATTTAATAGTTTGGGTTAGATCACGACACAAAGGAAGACGACCCTCCCCCTCTTCTGCGAAGAGGAAGAAGAGCCCTCCCGTCCCGTGATTCATGACGTAAACAACTCCCTCCCAACCGCGGTTGTGCGGGCACGAGGGCATGAGTCACGCCGGGAGCAGGGGAGGGGCCGAGAGGGAGAAGGAAGAGTCCCTCTGCTCGGCTAGAGTTCTTGTTCTTGGTTCTACTTGGCTCGAGTGGCTTCTTGGTTCTTGTCGAGTTGGCTGCTTGGTTCTTGTTTCTTGTCGAAGGAGGGTTGTTCATCGGAAGAGAGTTGAGCTGGTTGCTCGGCTCGAGCTGCTGTTGGCTGGTTGTTCATCGGAGGAGTTGGTCTGGTTGTCGTGGTTCTTTTTCGGCCTGGTGGTCGAGGAGTGACGGCCTGGTCCAAGGGTGCTCGAGCTGGTCCAAGCCTGTTGCTCTGCTTCGTGGCCCGATTCGGCTGGCTCTTCTTGGTTTGTGGAGCTCTTTGTTCTCTGCTTGGTTCCCAGCTTGGTGAGACTCCTTGGCCTCATCTTGGAGATGGTTCTTCGGGGAAGCGACGCATCAACGGGAAGGATCGGCGGCTCATCTCACCAGCACGTGTTCGAAGCGCGAGGGGATTCGCTGGAGCTCGGGAAGGATCGCGGCTCACAGTGATTGGATCCAGCTCACCCTCGCTGGAGCCCGGGTCCGAACAGCTTGAAGACCACACGAGGTGGAGAGGTTCGAGATAGGTTCTGGGTTTCAGCTCATCTGTCCCTCCGAGCTGAAGTCCGTATTAAAGGCATCAGCCACCATTTCTTGGGTGCGTGTGTGCGTACGAGTGTCCGTGGGCCCGTCTAACAAGTAGGAAACTGTTAAGTACCTGTGTTGTATTTGCTTTACATTACATAATAGACATCGGCTGTAGGCTTTTTGCTCATGTCCTGTCCCCTATCCCCATTCATTCATTGCTTGCATGCCTGTGTTCAAATAAATGTCCCCCATTGTTGAATGTCACCTGCTCATTGCGTCCCTTTCCTCACATTGACTGCCATGGAGCGTTTGGGGAATTAACTGGCCAATTAAAGCTGATAAACATACATCTGGTCTGACGGGATTTGGCGAAGTAAAACCGCTTCACTTCGCATACGGAACGAGCCGCTTAAGTGGCTCGTTTTCGTGCAGACCCCTTCAAGGTATAAACTCCCAGCATTTCTGTCCGCGCGAAGAGTTAGGTGTATCGATAATTCGGCGATTGACCCTGTAGCGCGTGGACAGAATAGTTGGCTAGTTTATGGTGCAATAAAAACAACCGTAGCTGGGTTTCGGCGTTGATCCAGAAGCTATGAGTGGATTGCGCGTTCGGTGGACGCGCGGTCTGGATTGGGCTGAAAAGGTCGTGCGCATGCCGAACGGGTGGAAATCTACAACATTATGTAATCCAGTGTCTTGCTTACCTGGTACTTGTCAACATTGACCACCTCATCAACCTCCTCTTCATTTTCATCAGTCTCAATGCCCATATTTTCATTCAGCTGATTATCCTTCATCTCCTCCCATTCTTTCAATTCTTTGCTGTCCTCCTCTTGAATAACACCGAGACGACATGCTGCAAAGATAAGATGATATCCACATAAAACAGATATTGTGACAGACAAACGTCAATGGTGAGAACAACATCCTGTTCAGATGTGTGCACTGTGGAAATTAAGTCTTCAGTTTCATCAATTCCCGGCTTGTTCTTCTTCTTGACCAGCCAGTTGTTCTTGTACCATGTCTTTGTGTGAAGGGTGAAGGGCTCACAGAACATGCAAGATTCGCCCAAGTCTTTTAGGAACTTGTTGGCCAGGCCTGACATTAGAGTTGGTGAAGGCAGGAATTTGTTCAGGGTGCTGGCGATAACTTAGCAACTCTTGGTGAAAGACACCGAGTGATCTTTAACGATCCCCCCAACTAATGCTACCAGACGGAACACCCAATGTAACGTCCAGCTGAGGAACCGCACGGTTGTGATGCAATGCCCTACTTGCGAGACACCAATCCGAGTTCATTAAACATGGATGGAAACGACAGAACATTGATCGAGGTGATATAACCGTCGTTGAAAGTGAGAAGAAGCTGACGTTTCACGTGTTAACCCTTCATCAAAGCCAAAAGAGACGGACAAAATCTACACCAGTCCTCACTGGAAAGATTCATTGGTCATTCAACAGTGTCTGGTCAGGATAAAAATCAAACCCAGGCTGGACAGCTCTGAGGTATATTCGCTACCTCTGCACTACCCTGTCGGACACACTTCGAAACAACAGTGATA
The DNA here is from genome assembly GCF_056783735.1 of Eptatretus burgeri. Classification (NCBI taxonomy): domain Eukaryota; kingdom Metazoa; phylum Chordata; class Myxini; order Myxiniformes; family Myxinidae; genus Eptatretus; species Eptatretus burgeri. The sequence continues at coordinate 6,824,001 of NC_140977.1, read as the reverse complement.
AAGATAAATTTACGAATTGGGGAATTATGTTCAGGAAAAGGATAAAGGAACAAGAGCGAGAATTGCTTTGCAATAAATATCCCCTCGTGCTGTGATATTTTTTAATCCAAAAAGGACATAATTCTGTGAAAAATTGACGAAACGCCCTGAAACTCGAACTTGTTTGTTGTCCCCTTCAGGCTTCCCCCCAGGCCTTCAAAACAGCTGTTCACCACCACCTCTTATCTTCCCCCATCCAAAACCTCGATCTTTTCTACCCCCGTTAATCCATCCCAAACCCACCTCCTTCAAAATCTCTGCTTTCCTTCCTGAAAGTCCCTGTGGTGTCCATCTTGTATACCCCATGTTCCCCGCCCCATCCCTCTCCCTTCCCCAGATCTCCTCATGTCTCTGTTCCCCACTATTTTGTCCTTCCCACTCTCACCCCTCTTGTCTCATGCCCCCCTTGCTATACGTTATGTGTTAGCTGTAATACGAGCCTCGACATTTGAGACAAAAATAAAGAATTAAAATTTTTTTTTCTGTAACTTGTCATAATGAAGCCATGTTCCAAGTTTCAGTTGGATATGTCAAAGGGTGTGTGAAAAAAAGTTCTGAAAAACCACAGGTGGGACGGACGGACGGACAGCAAACCGATGGTCCTCTCCAATTAAACCAGCAGGACAAATAATTGTGGACAGAACAAATGCACCTCACACTGTATTGGACAACAATAAATCAAGCAAGTTTGTGGATGGGTATTAAAGAGGATATTTTAGAACCAGACACAACAGGGCAAGCATATTATAACAACCGTGTTATACTCGATCTCATGATATGTAATTCTGTTTTGATCAGATCATTGGAAGGAATGATCAGCTTTGGAGAAGGCTCATCAAAGAACAATCAAAAAGTTTTAATGACAGGTTTGAATGATGAGATGGAGAGAAGAAGAGGATGAGAAGACGTGGAGAAGACGTGGAGAAGAGTTGGTGGGGTTTGGGGGGGGGGAGGATGGGAGGATGGGAAATGGAGGGGCGGATTACAAAGAGGAAGAGGAGGAAGACGTTACAATGGAGATGATAAGAAAAAAATATCAAGAAAAACAAATATTGTTCAGTGGACAGAAAACCTCCATCGTGGTCATCGCCCATTCCATCCCAAACCCATTGACCCGCAGCTTCACAGTCTGCGCTCCGGACTCACCTTTCTTCTCAGCGCGGTAGGGATTTAACATGTCGAAGCTCACGTATTTGTCCATGTTTTCAAACACGCATTCATACAGTAGTAGATGAGCCTGAGAGGCAAGGTATGCCTTCACTTTGAGAGACAGAATACTGTTTTCATCTTCACTGTTTTCATTCTTTTCACCGTTTTCATCTGTGAGAATCACAAAAACAATCAATTTGGGAGCATCAATAAACATGCACATGGTTAAGGTGAGAGATAAAAAGAGCAAGAGTGTGAACCACCACTCATAAGAAGAAAATACAGCTGCATCACTCTCTGCTGATATGGAACAGGTTAGTGGCTGGCATATTAAATGGAGCATGTCATTCAATCATGAATAATCTCATATCTTCTGTCTTCGACAGATACATTTGTTTCACCCACAATGTGCCAGATAGACTGCTCTCTCCTTCCCTCTGCATCCATTTCTGCAGCAGATACTCTTTCTTATTGTGATCGTAACAATGGTATTGTCTTCAGCAAATAATTGCTGTCTCACGTAAGAACAGTAACACTTGTGGTCCACTCGACGAGGCAGGATTTCTACTGCATTTTATCACCTGGTACTACATTTTCATTAAGATTCCTCAGTCTGACAGGATGGCAGAGAGGTACGCACACTCTCCTCTAAGCTGTCTTGCCTGGGTTCGAATCCCAACCTCGCAGAAAACTGTCATCTAGGTGTTTCACAGGGTGATTTGTCAGTGCATGTGCTATCCCTTGGATGGATGTTAAACTGGTCTGTCAGCATTCGTTGGTGGACGTCAAAGACCTCACGGTGTCTTTCGAGAAGATCAGCGAGCTATCATTGGCACCTTGAACAAATTACGAATTCCTGCTCCAACCAACAGAGGGCACTGTTTCAGGGGCACAGCCCCACCCACAGCCTTGTGCTGTAAATGAACGAAGAGCAAGAAGATTAAAATTCCTGCATGCTCTCTCATCATCATCATCTCTCACCATAATCATCTCTCACCATCATATTAGCGGGTGCTGTCACCGATCCAGATGTTGGCTATTATGGCGCCGCATTCAAATATTTATTGAGTCCCCCAAAGCAGCTCACCTATTCCATCATCTTGTGTGTTCATTTTATTACTTGCCTTCCTCTTCTTCAATCAATCCGACCAGTCAGTGCTGTCGGACCCCGACATTCGTGGATTTGCCATTCGCGGAGCGCCCGTATTTGCGGTGACCTGCTTCTACATTTGCGACTCTGTGCTTCGTGTATTGGCAGTATTTGCGGATTCAAAAAACACATATTCCACCAGCCACACATACAGCAGCTGTGCTTATGCAAAAAACATATCTTCCATGAGCAGCACGTATGACCTGCTTCTACATTCACAGCCCGACGCGTCACGCTTTCAGGGTTTTTCATGGGCAGATAAAAATTTTGAAAAACGAGTGGCGCTAGCACAAGTGATGTGGGTGCCGCTACAAGTGATGTGCTGAGCACTGCGGGTACGAGTGGCCCCAGTCAATTCTGCGCAAGCAGGGGATGGTTTGACCACTTCAAGAAGCGGACAATCTCCACAATGCCAAACTACAGGAGAGCGTGCCTCCGTGGAGCATGAGGCGGCTAAAACGTTCGCTGCTCAACTCTCGCAACTCATCGAGGAATCTCTTCTCTTCTGCACAAAAGCAAAACAGGACTGCATATCAAAGCCCATGATGCTCACAAGAGCCAGGAAAAAACACACTGCCCATGTTTGTTTGTTTTTGGGGGGGGGGGGCAACTGGAAGGTGTGGGTAACTGCAACATTTTTCATGGACTGTTTCCACAACTGTTTCGTCTCTCAGGTGGAGAGGTATCTGACGGAAAAAAAAGAACCTTGTGTTCAAGGTTCTCCTGCTTATCGATAACACCAATCGCCACTCCGGGGACCTGAATGGGGCTCTCCCAAAGGTCAAGGTAATCTTCCTGCCGCCCAACACCACCTGGATGACCAGCTGCTCTACCAAGGACTAATTTCCACTTTCAAAACATACTTTACCCACCGCACCTTTCACCACCTTTTGGATGCGACGGACTCTGACCCAGAGCTCACTGTTGAGCAGTGTTGGAAACAGTTCAACATAGCCCACTGCATCGGTGCCATCAAAGAGTTGCTGAACGAAGTGAGAGCCTCCATCATCAACGCCTGTTTGCAAAACCTGTGGCCACAGGCAGTGAATAACTTCACAGGCTTTCCCCGCCAACAAAGAGGAGAGGCATTAAATTTCTGGTTTGGCATGGCAGGTGGGAGAGGAAGGCTTTGACGACATGGATCCTGAGGAGTTGGATGATCTTATCGCCTCGCATGCAGAGGAGGAGTTAGATGCCATTACCAAGGTTTCTGAGGAGGAGGACAGTGATGAGGAGGAAGAGGTGCCGAGGTCCAATTAAATGGTCAAGTGCCGAGGTGAGGTGCTGTGGGACACGCGGGCAATTGCTGACAGGCTGTAAGACGCCGATGCGGTCATGGAGCGTTACTTCAAGTTCAAGAGGGGGTTGGATGATGTGATGCTTCCATACAAGGAGCAACATCAAAACCTCACCTGCATCGGCTTCAGTACCCTCACCTACATTCCTTTCGGTGCAAGACTCAACAGCACCCTCACCTGCATCGTCTTCAGAGGTGTTCAATTAGTTCACTGGATTTTAATTCATCATCATTTGAAAAGTTGTGCTTGTAGAAATAAACAATTTGAGTGTGCTGTGAGTTTGAAAGTCTGTTTGTGTTGGTGTGTTTTGTGTTACGTGAAAAGCAGAAATGATTCCGAATATCTCTCAACATTTGGTTGAAAAAAATTGGTTGCCTCACTAACCCTAACCTGAAGAGGAAATGCATTCAGAAAGAACAGCACTCAGTGGAGCGCATACCTCTGCCAGGATGAACAGTTTACATTTGGTATCCCACCAAAAGGTCGGATCTGGATCCAAACCTGAACCAAAGTCTAATCGGCTTGTTCTTGTCACCGACCAACTCATACACCAAGTTTTGTCAGAATTCGTCCACAACTTTTTGAGATATCGTGCTGTACATCGTTTTTGGTCCAATCTCACAATGGTGAAGAATCACAAAAAATTCCAATACCCAGAACTGGATCTTCACCAAAATCTAATCAATTCGTCCTTGCCACACACTTAACCTGTCCAACAAATTCCATCCGAATCTGTCCACAACTTTTTGAGATATCCTGCTCACAGACAAACAGACAAACAAACAGACCGTGGTGAAGACATAACCTCCATCCATAACTTTCAGTGGAGAAGGTAATAAGTTGCTTTGCCAAGACTACACAAAAAGTTCAAAAGGAAATGATTGGCATTGACTTCTGATGGTATGTTAAAGATACATGTGTTTCGACCAAGAGAATGGAAGTTATTGCCGTCATCCCTAACGATTCACTGATTCCTGTTCAAACCTGTAAAATTGCAAGCGCAAAATGTGAACCTGCAAGCTAAACTATTAAAGCTGCGATTGTGAAGGAAGGAGGTGAAAAGCAGGTAAAACGTCGCCATGGTATTGCTTCAGGATCAAAACAAAATGTTTGGAGCGTGCACGAGAAAAGTTGCTGCTGTGAGAGCAAAGTAATCTGGGTCTCCGTGATCAGGAAGCCACGAACCGAGCAGCCACCACCGGCAAGTAAAAACATGTATTATAAAAACACCAACAACCTTTTACAGGTCCTTAAATATCCCAACACATGCAAAATATGCATAACCGAGACACGGCATTCATTTTGTGAAAAGCATTTAATCCTCAACAACTCTCACACCTCACCTGTTGGTGGTTCTTGCGGAAAAGATGCTTTTCCCACTTGGGGCTTTGAATTCCTGAAGAAAAAGAATGAAAAAAGAGATTTTGTAAAACTGCACTTACAAAAATGTTACAAATAAAATGAAATGGCAGAATGAAAATACAGTCAGGTCAGTGATCATGAAACCGCATCAGTTTGTGATGGGCACGCGGGCAGATAACTCGGAACCCGACATGTCTATAAAAAGACCACCGACGCCATCAACAACACTCACTTCTGGCTGGATCTGGACGCCACTTCTCTCTCCAAGTTTCCAGTTTTCCCTTCCTTTGGATTTGTGTCTGTCTCCATCTGCACCACGTGAATCCTCCGGACCCACCATTCCTCCCCACACCGAAGTCTCTCTCTCTATTTTGTCCCTCAACCCTGCTGTTATTCCCTCCTCTTTTTACTGTTCCATTTATTACGATTGGTCATGACCTGTTCTATTTTCCAGCTCTTCCACGAGCCTCGACTTTGTATCCAAAAAATATTAAATAATATAAAATAAACCAAGAAAGGCACTCTCAATGATCTGTCACCCTTCATGTTAAGTACCAGGATGACCGTTAATATCTGGGTCCAGATTCCAATCCAGGCTTGACAGGTCAAAGGAGAGTGTGAGCACATTGAGGTACCCCAACCCCACAACCCCTAATCGATGGTACAGAAAACCATAAAGGAGTAAAATGTGATTGAGATGCGATGGGGTGAGGTTTCATCCTTCTCTCGAAAAGGAAAATCATTTTACATGTTTGTGTGTTTCACGTCAAGACATCCTGAAGGGATATTTGTTTCATTACTTACGTGGAATTTCTGGCAGCGCCACGTTTCCACATAGTTTTAAATCTTCTGAACTTTTTCCTGAGGAGAAAAGGATTGAAAAGTCAATTTGTTACACACTTTGTGAGGAAGATGCATCCAAAAAAACGAGCTTCAATGTAACGTATTTACTTGAGCCAATTCCACAGGGAGACTTTCTGGGCTGAAGGCGATGGTGTTGCTTCATTCACAAAAACATCTGATGAATCTTGAGACCGATTCATCTTTGCTTTCCTGAAAAAGAACAAAACTCTTCAATCCACAACCGAGTAAAAAATTGCTAAACCAGATATCACACACATTCTCCATTTAAACAAATCTTTCCTTCAACTCATTTGCACTCCAATGGATCATTCCTCCACTCAACACACAAAAAACAACAAAACACGAGAGCGAGGTGGATGACACGACATCGTAAATGCCCACGCTTCCCACCGAAAGCAAGGTTGAAAGATGGGAAAAGACTCCACCAAGATTGATGTCAAATTTTCCGTTTAACCCTTTGAACCCGAGCGGCTGTTTTTGCAGCCGTGATTCAACCCTCCATACAGCCGAGCGGCGGGTTTACTGGCCACTATTCAAACCTCCATACACCCGAGCGGCGGGTTTACCGGCCACTATTCAAACCTCCATACAGCCGAGCGGTGGGTTTACCGGCCACTATTCAAACCTCCATACACCCGAGCGGCGGGTTTACCGGCCACTATTCAAACCTCCATACACCCGAGCGGTGGGTTTACCGGCCACTATTCAAACCTCCATACACCCGAGCGGCGGGTTTACCGGCCACTATTCAAACCTCCATACACCCGAGCGGCGGGATTGCCGGCCACTATTCAAACCTCCATACACCCGAGCGGCGGGATTGCCGGCCACTATTCAAACCTCCATACACCCGAGCGGCGGGATTGCCGGCCACTATTCAAACCTCCATACAGCCGAGCGGCGGGATTGCCGGCCACTATTCAAACCTCCATACAGCCGAGAGGCGGGATTGCCGGCCACTATTCAAACCTCCATACACCCGAGTGGCGGGTTTACCGGCCACTATTCAAACCTCCATACACCCGAGCGGCGGGTTTACCGGCCACTATTCAAACCTCCATATAGCCGAGCGGGGGGTTTACCAGCCACTATTCAAACCTCCATCCCACCCGAGTGGCGGGTTTACCGGCCACTATTCAAACCTCCATACAGCCGAGCGACGGGTTTACGGCCACCATTCAAACCTCCATACACCCGAACGGCGGGTTTACCGGCCACTATTTAAACCTCCATGCAGGCGAGCGGCGGGTTTACCGGCCACTATTCAAACCTCCATACACCCGAGCGGTGGGTTTACCGGCCACTATTTAAACCTCCATGCAGGCGAGCTCAAGAGGTGCACAAGCCACGCCTTCAAACCGCGTCACTCAGGGTGACGGGGTTTAAGAGCCACGCCTTCAAACCTCCATAGACCCGAGCAGCCAGATTTCTCTGCAGGGAGCCGAAAATCCAAGGAGCTCAGTGTTCAAAGGGCTAAAATGTTTCTGCTTTGACTCCTGTGACCCAAAGTCCCCACCCTCGAAGGAATGAACCAGGGGACAAATCCAAAAATCGTTACACATTTCATGAGTCCCTAATGTTGATTGCATGTCCAACGTGACTTCACAAAGATGTTTAGAAATGTGCCCGTCATTGCATTTTTTGTAATCTCACCTTTTGAACCCACCCCAGGGGCTCAGGGGCCAAAAATGATCGTCTTGCATAGTCTTGCCATGTGGTGATCATAACTATCAAGTTTGGTGGAGTTATACACAACTGTTTATGAGGAGAGAGAAGTCCTTCATACTCCGTCTGTCCTTTATACCATGGAGACCCCTTTTCAGACTCCTCAAACCTTCAGACCTTTATACCCCTGAAGTCCCTTGACTCCCATTTGACCCCTTTGACCTGGTCACTCACTCTTCATACCCTTTCGACATGCTAGACAGCCTTAAACCCCTTTTAGACTAATTGGATCCTTGACCATTTACCGCTTTTGACCCTTGAGACATCTTCAAAATCTTTTCGACCCCTTAGACATTTATATCCTTTTGAGATTATACCCTTGAGAGTTTAGACCCAAACTACTATTGGAACGTACCCTTTAGACCATGTGGAACCTTTTCGACGCACACCACACAAACGTGGGAGAGGGAGAGGGAGAGGGAGAGGGAGAGGGAGAGGGAGAGGGAGAGGGAGAGGGAGAGGGAGAGGGAGAGTGAAGAGGGAGAGGGAGAGGGAGAGGGAGAGGGAGAGGGAGAGGGAGAGGGAGAGGGAGAGGGAGAGGGAGAGGGAGAGGGAGAGGGAGAGGGAGAGGGAGAGAGAGAGAGAGAGAGAGAGAGAGAGAGAGAGAGAGAGAGAGAGAGAGAGAGAGAGAGAGAGAGAGAGAGATAGGGGGTGGTGGAGAGAGAGGGGGAGAGTGAAGAGGGAGAGAGAGAGGGGGGAGAGTGAAGATGTGGAAAGGAAAGGAGAGAGGTGTTTGGGTGCGAGGAAGGGTGTGGGAGCAAGGATGGGTGGGGGGAATGAAAGACTGAGGTGAGAGGAAGGGAAGGCAGACGTGTGGTGGAGCGTTAATTGTGATTCATTCTGTTTCATCAAAATGATTCTGAACAGAATAACAGTGAAGATGGAAACAAAATAACATCTGAAATCCATTTTCTACCAGTCATACTATAAACATGGTCCGGAGACAAACTCCCATCTGGACACTTCCGGAGATACACTCCCGTCCAGAGACAAACACCACCCGGACACGTCTGGAGCCAAGCTGTCCGGAGACAAATACCGCTCAGACACGTCAGGAGAGAAACCCCGCCCAGACATAACCACTGTCTGGATATTCTAAAGACAGAGACAGACAGATAGACAGAGAGAGGGAAGGGGAGAGTGAGAGAAGTGTGAGATGAGGGTGCTGAACTGAATGGGAGGGGGGTAGAGCAAGGATCAGATGAAAAGAGAGACGGGTGGGGGTAGGGGAGTTAACAGATTTCATTTGAAACACACACACACACACACACACACACACACACACACACACACACACACACACACACACACACACACACACACACACACACACACACACACACACACACACACACACAAGTGGAGATAACATTGCACAAAGCAGTTGTTTCCCTGCATATTATGGATCAAATATTTGATGCAAGCAAATACAACCTGTTGCTTCACTGATTGGAATATCAAAGGGGGAGGGGGGAAGGGAGGAGAAGGAGAGATGGAGGGAGAGGGTGGAGAGAGGGACAGGGTCGTGGGGAAGGGAAAAGGGTGTTCTGGACATGCGTTTGACAGGATGACTTGAGGGAAAGCAGTGGGGACAGGGGGACGATCCCATTATATGAACATTGCAGGATTGAACGAAATTGGGTGTGTTTAAACAGCACGTTCAAACGGGTCATACTAAGCAATGCATGGACACTGCCCAGAGACGTCCGTGTAGTGTGGAGGAGCTTTGGGAGGAAGCAAGCATGCAGGGGGGGGGAGGGGAAATAGTATGAGGAGAGGGAAAGGAGAGAACAGCGTGATGGAAGTGGTGGGAAGGCAGCGTGGGGAGGAAAAGTGGGGGGGGGGTGGCCGAGTGAGGGACAGGAGAGGGGATGGGAAGGTAGCATGAGGTGAAGGGAGGGGGAGGCAGTGCGACACAGAGTGAGGGGAGGCAGCGTGGGGTGGGGGGGGGGGGGTAGAAGCAATGGGAGGAGAAGCAATGGGGGTGGTGGTGAGGAAGAGTGAGGGAACGGGAGACCGATTCCTTATTGTTTCCCTGAAAAAGAACAATACTCTTTAATCCACAACGAAGTGAGTCCAAATGTGCTAAACCAGATATCATACTCTATCTCCATTGAAACAAATATTCCCTTGAAATCATTTGCACAGCAATGGATCCTTCACCCAACACCACATAAAACAACAAAATACGAGAGTGAAGTCGATGTGACACGTCATCGTAAATCCCCACGCTTCCCATCAAAATCAAGGTTTAAATTAGGGAAAACGTTCCACCAAGATTGACCAAATATCAAATTCTGAGTTTAAAAATTTCCCGTTTTGACCCCTGTGACCCCAAGTCCTTCCTCCATACTTCATACGTCCCCCAATGTTGATCACATGTACAAGGTTTCATGAAGAAATGCTTAAAATGTTCCCGTAGTTGAATTTTTTGGTTTTGACCTTCTCACCTCATCAGGTTAGTGAGAGGAATGATACTGTATGAATGATACAGCTTCTTGCCATGTGATGATCATAACGACCAAGTTTGGTGAATTTCTCTCCAACCGTTTAGGAGATAGAGTGATGGATGGACAGACAGACAGACGGAGCCGATTACAAAAAAAGCGTGTGGATAATTAGTAAATAAATTGATTAATTTAATTAATGCGGCTCCCAGCGCTGGCAAATGATTCATTAGCATGACGTCCTTTGATTGGACGGCCCTTAAATTGATGTATCACCCCTCAGGTAAATCAACAGGGTCCAACATGACCATTTACATCAGGGTCAAGATTCAAAGGTAACCCCCCAACCCTCCAACCAGGGTGAGGTTTAACCCTCTCTCACCAAGTGTTTCCACCGAAGGTGAGCAGACGATGTGTTTTCACCCCTGTTGCTGTCTGGAAAACACAATATCTCAAAAAAGTTGTGGCCGTATTCGGACCAAACGAGGTGGATGAGTTGGGTGTGTGACAAGGACGAATTAATTCGATTTTGATGAAGATCCAGATCCGACTATGAGAATTATTTTAGCGATTTTTCACCGTTGAGAGATCGGGCCAAACTAAACAGCAAGGTGTCCCTGCCTCGGGCCTGGTTTGAGGCTCTGCGAGCCACCTTGGAGTCTGACAAGAGACAGAAATGGTCCACGAGCTGCAGGCTGCCTGGAATTCAGCAGCAAGTAGAGTGTTGTTGTTGTTGTTGTTGGTGTTCGGGTGGTGCAAATAAACGACACTTGCGCCTGCTCCAGGGCCGAGGCCATCCTGCCAGCGCACTGAGCCTGAACTCGTGATGAAAAGAGAAAATCAATTCAATGTTGTGGGAAAACCCACGGGAAATACCTTTGTCGTCTTTTCCTCAAGAATCAAAACATCTTCATGGATAAAATAAATCCCTGGTTAATCCTGAAGAAGATAAAGCTCGGAATTCTCAAACTCCCCATCTTCACGGTTTTCCGTCTGCAGCGAACTCATTCAGAACAGGTTGCTCAGACAACGCGGTTAATGTGACATGACCGCCTCATTGTTACGTCAAACATTGTCGTCAATAAAGTGCCCCCCCCCTTCCGTCTCATTCGCAAGTGCCCCTCGCAAGACTGAGTGGCTTCCCTTCGCATACCCTTCGGAGGAATGCGCTCTCCCGAGAGCCCTTCGACTTTCCCTCTTTCCCTCTCCCTCGTACTTTGTAGCCGCTTCTAACACAATAAATCCGTTGGAGAAGTTGTCACAAGAGGATCGAGTCGAATTCAAGTGCTTCCTTGATCGAGGGGTACATGGACATTAGCTGCACATGTGGGCCAGGCTTGTGAATGTGCTCTTGAGATCAGTCCATCATTTACCCAACACCTCATCACCCTTGCTCTCTCCCCAGGAAGTAAATGCACAAACTAAAAACAAGTGGTTCTCTCACTTTATGGTTCTTTACATAGAAGGCACTCACATTGATCTGTTATCTTTCATAAAAAGCACCAGGATGACTGTTTATATCTGGGTCCGGATTCCAACCCAGGCGAGACAGGTCAGAGGAGAGTGCGAGCACCTCGAGATACCCCAACCCGACAACCCCTAATCTATGGTACAGAAAACAATAATTGAGAAAAATGCGATTGAGATACAGTGGGGTAAGGTTTAATCCTTCTCTCGAAAAGGAAAATCATTTTTCTTGTTTGTGCGTTTCACCTCAAGACATCCTGAAGGGATATTTTTTCCATTACTTACGTGGAACGTTCAGCAGCCCGACGCTTCCCCATCCTTTTAAGTTTTCTGAACCCATTCCTAAGGAGAAAAGGATTGAAAAGTCAATTTGTTACACACTTTGTGAGGAAGACCCATACAAAAACACGATCATCAATGTAACGTATTTACTTTAGGCGCTTCCAGAAGGAGACTTTCTTGACTGGAGTCCACGGTGTTGGTTCGTTCATCGAAACCTCTGATGAACCCAATGGCTCATTCACAGAAACGTCGAGTGAACCCAATCGCACGTTCACAGAAACGTCGAGTGAACACAATAGCTCGTTCATAGAAATATCTGATGAATCTTCACACCAATTCATCTTCGCGTCCCTGAAAAAGAACAATACTCTTCAATCCAGAACTAAATACAAATTTGCTCCACCAGATATCATACACATTCTCCATTGATACAAATCTTTCCTTCAACTCATTTTCACCACAATAGATCATTCCTTCACTCAACACCACATAAAACAACAAAACATGAGAGTGAGGTTGATGTCACGCCATCGTAAATCCCCACGCTTCGCACCGAAAGCAAGGTTGAAAGATGGGAAAACATTCCACCAAGATTGATGTCAAATTTTCCGTTTAACTCTTTGAACCCGAGCGGCGGGTTTACCGGCCACTATTCAAACCTCCATACACCTGAGCGGTGGGTTTACCGGACACGATTCAAACCTCCATACACCTGAGCGGTGGGTTTACCGGCCACTATTCAAACCTCCATACATCGGAGCGGTGGGTTTACCGGCCACGATTCAAACCTCCATACATCGGAGTGGTGGGTTTACCGGCCACTATTCAAACTTCCATACACCCGAGCGGTGGGTTTACCGGCCACTATTCAAACCTCCATACACCCGAGCGGTGGGTTTACCGGCCACTATTCAAACTTCCATACACCCGAGCGGTGGGTTTACCGGCCACTATTCAAACTTCCATACACCCGAGCGGTGGGTTTACCGGCCACTATTCAAACTTCCATACACCTGAGCGGTGGGTTTACCGGCCACGATTCAAACCTCCATACATCGGAGTGGTGGGTTTACCGGCCACTATTCAAACCTCCATACACCCGAGCGGTGGGTTTACCGGCCACTATTCAAACTTCCATACACCCGAGCGGTGGATTTACCGGCCACTATTCAAACTTCCATACACCTGAGCGGTGGGTTTACCGGACACTATTCAAACTTCCATACACCCGAGCGGTGGATTTACCGGCCACTATTCAAACCTTCATACACCCCAGCGGTGGGTTTACAGGACATGATTCAAACCTCCATACACACGAATGGTGGGTTGACCGGCCACTATTCAAACCTCCATACACCCGAGCGGTGGGTTTACCGGACACGATTCAAACCTCCATACACACGAATGGTGGGTTTACCGGCCACTATTCAAACTTCCATACAACTGAGCGGCGGGTTTACCGGCCACTATTCAAACCTCCATACACCCGAGCGGTGGGTTTACCGGCCACTATTCAAACTTCCATACAACTGAGCGGTGGGTTTACCAGCCACTATTCAAACCTCCATACATCGGAGTGGTGGGTTTACCGGCCACTATTCAAACCTCCATACACCCGAGCGGTGGGTTTACCGGCCACTATTCAAACCTCCATACACCCGAGTGGTGGGTTTACCGGCCACTATTCAAACTTCCATATACCCGAGCGGTGGGTTTACCGGCCACTATTCAAACTTCCATACAACTGAGCGGTGGGTTTACCAGCCACTATTCAAACCTCCATACATCGGAGTGGTGGGTTTACCGGCCACTATTCAAACCTCCATACACCCGAGCGGTGGGTTTACCGGCCACTATTCAAACCTCCATACACCCGAGTGGTGGGTTTACCGGCCACTATTCAAACTTCCATATACCCGAGCGGTGGGTTTACCGGCCACTATTCAAACTTCCATACAACTGAGCGGTGGGTTTACCAGCCACTATTCAAACCTCCATACATCGGAGTGGTGGGTTTACCGGCCACTATTCAAACCTCCATACACCCGAGCGGTGGGTTTACCGGCCACTATTCAAACCTCCATACACCCGAGTGGTGGGTTTACCGGCCACTATTCAAACTTCCATACATCGGAGTGGTGGGTTTACCGGCCACTATTCAAACCTCCATATACCCGAGCGGTGGGTTTACCGGCCACTATTCAAACTTCCATACATCAGAGTGGTGGGTTTACCGGCCACTATTCAAACTTCCATACATCGGAGTGGCGGGTTTACCGGCCACTATTCAAACCTCCATATACCCGAGCGGTGGGTTTACCGGCCACTATTCAAACCTCCAGACACCCGAATGGTGGGTTGACCGGCCACTATTCAAACTTCCATACACCTGAGCGGTGGGTTTACCGGCCACTATTCAAACCTCCATACACCCGAGCGGCGGGTTTACCGGCCACTATTCAAACCTCCATACAGCCGAGCGGTGGGTTTACCGGCCACTATTCAAACTTCCATACATCGGAGTGGTGGGTTTACCGGCCACAATTCAAACCTCCATACACCCGAATGGTGGGTTTGCCGGCCACGACTCAAACCTCCATATACCCGAATGGTGGGTTTGCCGGCCACGATTCAAACCTCCATACAACCGAGCGGCGGGTATTCCGGCCACTATTCAAACTTCCATACACCCGAGCGGTGGGTTTACCGGCCACTATTCAAACTTGCATACACCCGAGCGGTGGGTTTACCGGCCACTATTCAAACTTCCATACATCGGAGTGGTGGGTCGACCGGCCACTATTCAAACCTCCATACACCCGAGCGGTGGTTTTACCGGCCACTATTCAAACTTCCATACAGCCGAGCGGTGGGTTTACCGGCCACGATTCAAACCTCCATACAGCCGAGCGGTGGGATTACCGGCCACTATTCAAACCTCCATACATCGGAGCGGTGGGTTTACCGGCCACTATTCAAACCTCCAAACAGCCGAGCGGTGGGTTTACCGGCCACTATTCAAACCTCCATACATCGGAGCGGTGGGTTTACCGGCCACTATTCAAACCTCCATACAGCCGAGCGGTGGGTTTACCGGCCACTATTCAAACCTCCAAACAGCCGAGCGGTGGGTTTACCGGCCACTATTCAAACCTCCATTCACCAGAGTGGTGGGTTTACCGGCCACTATTCAAACCTCCATACAGCCGAGTGGTGGGTTTACCCATTTGAACTTCCATTCACCCGCCATCACGTGGTAACTTCTTCAGGTTAGTCCAGGTGTGCAGCTTTACCAATTCCCGACTTACACACAGGTGGACTGATTGAACGATGTGTTAACAAATTAAACTCAATGAAACTCCACACTCAGGAATACAGTACAGGCATCAATAAATCTCCGTGCTGTGTCCCTGCCTCGGGCCTGGTTTAGGCTCTTCGAGCCCCTTGGAGTCGGACAAGACACAGAAACGGATCATCATCTGCAGGCTGCTTGGAATTCAGCAGCAACTACAGTGTTGTTGTTGTTCGAGTGGTGAAAATAAACTAAACTTGCGCCTGCTCCGGGGCCTAGGCCATCCTGCCAGCGCACTGAGCCTGTACTCGTGATGAAAAGATAAAATCAATCAACGTTGTGGGAAAACCCGCGGGAAATACCTTTGTCGTCTTTTACTGAACAATCGAAACATCTGGATGGATAAAATAAATCCTTGGTTAATCCTGAAGAGGATAAAGTTCGGAATTCTCAAACGCGCCATCTTAACGGTTTTCCGTTCACAGCGAACTCAGTCAGAACAGGTTGCCAAGACAACGCGTTGTTGTGATATGACCGCGTCATTGTGACGCCAAACGTGTCGTCACTCAAATACCCTCCCCCCCCTCAATGACAATGACGAGTTGAAGTGCAGTAATTATCGTAGAATCGAACTCGTGTCGGTGAGGAGAAAACACCAGAACGTTCGATCCGTGATTGTTTCCCTCGGGGCGGGACACACGTGATCGTGATTAAACCCTCTTCATGAAATATTTTATTAAATGTAAAACTTCCATTATCAACGTCCTGATGATGACTCTGTGTGTCTGGTGTGTTCCCTTGGATGATCGAATCTCTCATTTATTTCAAAAAATCTTCATATTTCACTGATAAACCTGACGGTGTGTTCAGTGCAGTGTTGTGTTGTATGACGTCATGACGTAGCGAGGTTCTGCGCATAATAATCGGGTCCTTCACTGAAACATGGACATGAAGGGGAGGGAGAGGAGAGGGAGTGGGGAAGGAGAGGGAAAGGGGAGGGAGTGGGGAGGGAGAGGGAAAGGGGAAGGAGAGGGGAGGGAGAGGGAAAGGGGAGGCAAAGGGGAGGGGAAGGGGAGGAAGTGTGAGGGGAGGGAAAGGGGAGGGAGTGTGAGGGGAGGGAAAGGGGAGGGAGTGTGAGGGGAGGGAAAGGGGAGGGAGTGTGAGGGGAGGGAAAGGGGAGGGAGTGTGAGGGGAAGGAAAGGGGAGGGAGTGTGAGAGGAGGGAAACGGGAGGGAGTGTGAGGGGAGGGAAAGGGGAGGGAGTGTGAGGGGACGGAAAGGGGAGGGAGTGTGAGGGGAGGGAAAGGGGAGGGAGTGTGAGGGGAGGGAAATGGGAGGGAGTGTGAGGGGAGGGAAAGGGAGGGAGTGTGAGCGGAGGGTAAGGGGAGGGAGTGTGAGGGGAGGGTAAGGGGAGGGAGTGTGAGGGGAGGGAAAGGGGAGGGAAAGGAGAGGGAAAGGGGAGGGGTGAGGGGAGGGAAAGGGGAGGGTAAGGGGAGGGAGTGTGAGTGGAGGGAAAGGGGAGGGGAAGGGGAGGGAGTGTGAGGGGAGGGGAAGGGGAGGGAAAGGAGAGGGGAAGGGGAGGGAAACGAGATGGAAAGGGGAGGGGTGAGGGGAGGGAAAGGGGAAGGTGAGGGGAGGGAAAGGGGAGGGGTGAGGGGAGGGAGTGTGACGGGTGAGCGGACGAACAGGGGAAGGGTGAGGAGAGGGAAAGGGGAGAGGTGTGAGGGGATGGAAAGGGGAGGGGTGAGGCGAGAGAATGTGAGCGGTGAGGGAGGGAAAACGGAGGGGTGAAGAGAGGGAAAAGGGGACGAGTGAGGGGAGGGAGAGGGAAGGAGTAAGGAGAGCGAAAGGGGAGGAGCGTGATGGCAGGGAACGTGAGACCGATTCCTCATTGTTTCCCTGAAAAAGAACAATACTCTTTTATCCACAACTTTGTGAGTCCAAATGTGATAAACCAGATATCCGACACAATCTCCATTTGTACAAACATTCCCTTCAAATCACTTGCACGACAATGGATCCTTCACCCAACACGACATAAAACAACAAAACACGAGAGCGAGGTTGATGTGGCACGCCATCGTAAATCCCTACGCTTCACACCAAAATCAAGGTTTAAATTTGGGAAAACGTTCCACCAAGATTGACCAAATATCAAATTCTGAGTTGAAAAATTTTCTGTTTTGACTCCTGTGACCCCAAGTCCTTCCTCCATACTTCATACTGTGACTGATTTGGAAACCTTTTGAACACAAACAGCCAGAGTCCCAGTATTTCAGTTATTTCAATAAGTATGTGTATCGTTAGAATCCATCACCGATGTCAAATCGGAATTTCGTGTGTGCGCTGTGAGTTATTTTCTCTGCAGGTTTAATACATCTACTACAACAACAACAACAACAACAACAGCAGCAACAACAACAACAACAACAGTGGCACCGTCCCTCACTCAACCTGGCGCCATTGCCCACGTGTTTTTGGCTTGGGGCATGGGCGGAGCCTCCATCGCCTCAGATTGAGACTCCGCCCCGAGGAAGGGCACAGAGCGTTTCCTCCAGCCAATGAGCGAAGGGCGAGCATCGCACGCGTGCCCCAGCCAATGGGAGGCCAGCGTGCCGAAAGCTACTGCGGAGCCTCTTCGGGGGGAGGGCCTCCGAGACGCCTTGACACACCCCCCAAGATGCCTCGTCCAATCAGGACGCTGACCACCTCAGGGCTGGCTCCGCCTAAGCCAGATGGAGTGTTCGGCCCGCCCAATGAGGGGCGGCCACTAGTCACCCCACAACCCCACGTCCAATCCGGAGGCGAGTCCCTCAGGGCGGTACCCTCGACCCGCGGGGAAGGGACAGGAGAAGGGAAGGGTCATCGTCATAAAAAAGGGGAAGAAGGAGAAGGGAAGGTCCACCCGGTCTTGAAAAAAAGGGAAGAAGGAGAAGGAGAAGAAGCCTCGTCTTGCCTGCTAGCGTTCTCATCTACCCGCGGGTGCTCGTCTCATCTGGTCCGTTCCTGTGCTGGCTGGCGTCCATTGCGTCATTGCTGGTCCCTGGTGCTTGTTGCTGTGTTGTGGCGGTGGGTTCGAGTCCCGCCACCCGACAAGCTCGACCAGACCGCACGAGGCGGACAGGTGCAAGAATAGGCTCCTGCCCTCAGCCCGCCTTTCCCTCCTGAGCTGAAGGGCTAAATAAAGGCCACGGCCATCATTTCTTTGGGTGTGCGTGTGGCGCCAGTCTTTTAAGTAGAAATGTTAAGTGATTTTCACTCACTGCACATTGCCTGCATTTCTTTTATTCGGATAACTCTGCTCTTTGTGTGCTCCCCTGCCCGATTATTGTTGATAAATAAACCCCTGTGTTAAATGTTCCAGTTCGTTGTCCGTGTTTTCTTTCATTGGCCTAGCATGGTGTGGGTTTGAGAAATAGTGAGACCGTCAGTGCCGTAAGTTGTCATTGGGTCCGACGGACTCTGGTAATTCCGCTCAGTTACACTGGACCAAGGTCGTTAGAGCGACCCGGTTCGACAGAGTCCGTTGAGTGTGTGACTTCCCCGGTAATTTGACGACGTGGGTACTTAGGTGTATTGAAATTGGGCTATTTACCATATCCCACGCCGTCAGAGAATTGGCGATCAAGGTCTTAAAGTGACCCGTGACCTTTCGGACTTGTCTGAAACACACGACCTAAATTCCGGATGTTCGGTGGGAGACGACTCCACTGCTCCACCCACCAGTCGTTTATCGCCACCGAACCCCGGCCCACAACAATACGTCCCCCAATGTTGATCACATGGACAAGGTTTCATGAAGAAATGTTTAAAATGTTCCCGTAATTGAATTTTTTGGTGTTTGACCTTCTCACCTCATCAGGATTGTGCTTAGAATGATATTGTACTCACAGCTTCTTGCCATGTTGATGATCATAACTACCAAGTTTGGCGAATTTCTTTCTCACCGTTTCGGAGAGAGAGTGATGAACGGGCAGACAGACAGACAGACGGAGCCGATTACAATAAAGTGTGTGGATAATTAGTAAGTAAATTGATTAATTTAATTAATGAGGCTCCCAGCACTGGCAAATGATTCATTAATTATCGCGACGTCCTTTGATTGGACGGCCCTTAAATTGATCTATCACCCTTCAGGTAAATCAACAGGGTCCAACATGACCATTTACATCAGGCTCAAGATTCAAAGGTAACCGGCAAACCCCCCAACCAGGGTGAGGTTTAACCCTCTCACCAATTGTTTCCACCGAAGGTGAGCGGACGTTGTGTTTTCACCCCTGTTGTTGTCTGTGAACACGATATCTCAAAAAGTTGCGGCCGGATTCGGACGAAACGAGGTGAATGAGTTGGGTGAGTGAGAAGGACGAATTAATTCGATTTTGGTGAAGATCCGGATCCAAATCCGACGATGAGAATTATTGAAGTGATTTTTCACTGTTGAGAGATCGGGCAAAACTAAACAAGGTGTCCCTGACTCGGGCCTGGTTTGAGGCTCTTCGAGCCCCTTGGAGTCGGACAAGACACAGAAACGGATCACCATCTGCAGGCTGCTTGGAATTCAGCAGCAACTGCAGTGTTGTTGTTGTTGTTGTTGCTGTTGTTCGAGTGGTGAAAATAAACTAAACTTGCGCCTGCTCCAGGGCCTAGGCCATCCTGCCAGCGCACTGAGCCTGCACTCGTGATGAAAAGATAAAATCAATCAACATTGTGGGAAAACCCGCGGGAAATACCTTTGTCGTCTTTTCCTCAAGAATCGAAACATCTTCATGGATAAAATAAATCCCTGGTTAATCCTGAAGAAGATAAAGTTCGGAATTCTCAAGCGCCCAATATTCACGGTTGTCCGTTCACAGCGAACTCAGTCAGAACAGGTTGCCAAGACAACGCGTTGTTGTGATATGACCGCGTCATTGTGACGTCAAACGTTGCCGTCCCTCAAGAGCCACCCCCCCCGCACCCCCGGTCTCCTTCACAACGGGGAGTTTAAGTACAGTTCCAATTCATCGAGTCAAACTCGTGTCGACTCTGTGTGTGTCTGGTGTGTTTCCTTCGATGATCGAATCTCCCATTTATTTCAAAAAATCTTCATATTTTCCCGTTAAACCTGACGGTGTGTTCAGTGCAACGTTGTGTTGGATGACGTCACCACGTAGGGAGGGTCTGCGCATGCGTCTGCGTGTTAACACGTTTATATCATGTACATGTCGAGCACACTGTAATTTTCAACCATTTCATGGAGAAACATTAATTGTGTACCTAATATATAGACTGCGACCAACGACCACAACTCGACAGTGGAGCATCGCAGAGGGTCGTGCGACGGCTCTTCACATTCGGAGGAGTCTCTCGTACACTGTGGACCCTGGTCTTGCCCCCTCATAGAACCGTTTCTTTGTCAGCACGAAATGTGAATATCTCATCTTTGGCCTTTTCAGTACAAATTATTCACAAGTCGAAAATCGATATATCGATTAATGATCGATCTATATCTATCGATCCATTTATATTGTGTGATAGAGGAGTGAATCAAACTACTGTATTTATGATCAATGAAAACTGCAATGTCGGGATGACGAACCACAGTCAGACAAAATGCAGACACGTATGATGTACAACGTGGACATAAGTACTTACGTTACCAATCGCTAAACCGTGATTTTCGCTTCGTGAGCGCAGAGTAACAATGTATTCATCCAGTCTCAAGGCAAACAATGACCTGCACTGAGAAATGTTCAAAATAATTAGTGTGGATACCTTACCAAATCCATACTCTCACTAGTACCTTACACAATCCATACTCTCACTAGTACCTTACACAATCCATACTCTCACTACTACCTTACACAATCCATACTCTCACTAGTACCTTACCCAATCCATACTCTCACGAGTACCTTACACAATCCATACTCTCACTAGTACCTTACACAATCCATACTCTCACTAGTACCTGACACAATCCATACTCTCACTAGTACCTTACACAATCCATACTCTCACTAGTACCTTACACAATCCATACTCTCACTAGTACCTGACACAATCCATACTCTCACTAGTACCTTACCCAATCCATACTCTCACGAGTACCTTACACAATCCATACTCTCACTAGTACCTTACACAATCCATACTCTCACTAGTACCTTACCCGATCCATACTCTCACGAGTACCTTACACAATCCATACTCTGGCTAGTACCTTACACAATCCATACTCTCACTACTACCTTACACAATCCATACTCTCACTACTACCTTACACAATCCATACTCTCACTGCCTTACACACTCCATACTCTCACTACTACCTTACACAATCCATACTCTCACGAGTACCTTACACAATCCATACCCTCACTAGTACCTTACACAAAGCATACTCTCACTACTACCTTACACAATCTATACTCTTACTAATACCTCACACAATCCATACTCTCACTAGTACCTTACACAATCCATACTCTCACTAGTACCTTACACAATCCATACTCTCACTAGTACCTTACACAATCCATACTCTCACTACTACCTTACACAATCCATACTCTCACTTGTACCTTACACAATCCATACTCTCACTAGTACCTTACCCAATCCATACTCTCACGAGTACCTTACACAATCCATACTCTCACTAGTACCTTACACAATCCATACTCTCACTAGTACCTTACCCAATCCATACTCTCACGAGTACCTTACACAATCCATACTCTCACTAGTACCTTACCCGATCCATACTCTCACGAGTACCTTACACAATCCATACTCTGGCTAGTACCTTACACAATCCATACTCTCACTACTACCTTACACAATCCATACTCTCACTACTACCTTACACAATCCATACTCTCACTTGTACCTTACACAATCCATACTCTCACTAGTACCTTACACAATCCATACTCTCACGAGTACCTCACACAATCCATACTCTCACGAGTACCTTTCACAATCCATACTCTCACGAGTACCTTACACAATCCATACTCTCACTAGTACCTTACCCAATCAATACTCTCACGAGTACCTTACACAATCAATACTCTCACTAGTACCTTACACAATCCATACTCTCACGAGTACCTCACACAATCCATACTCTCACTAGGACCTTACACAATCCATACTCTCACTAGTACCTTACACAATCCATACTCTCACTAGTACCTTGCACAATCCAAACTCTTACTAGTACCTTACACAATCCATACTCTCACGTACCTCACACAATCCATACTCTCACTAGTACCTTACACAATCCATACTCTCACTCGTACCTTACACAATCCATACTCTCACTAGTACCTGACACAATCCATACTCTCACGAGTACCTTACCCAATCCATACTCTCACGAGTACCTTACACAATCCATACTCTCACTAGTACCTTACACAATCCATACTCTCACTCGTACCTTACACAATCCATACTCTCACTAGTACCTGACACAATCCATACTCTCACGAGTACCTTACCCAATCCATACTCTCACGAGTACCTTACACAATCCATACTCTCACTAGTACCTTACACAATCCATACTCTCACTACTACCTTACACAATCCATACTCTCACGAGTACCTTACCCAATCCATACTCTCACGAGTACCTTACACAATCCATACTCTCACTAGTACCTTACACAATCCATACTCTCACGAGTACCTCACACAATCCATACTCTCACTAGGACCTTACACAATCCATACTCTCACTAGTACCTTACACAATCCATACTCTCACGAGTACCTTACACAATCCATACTCTCACGAGTACCTCACACAATCCATACTCTCACTAGTACCTTACACAATCCATACTCTCACTAGTACCTTACACAATCCATACTCTCACTAGTACCTTACACAATCCATACTCTCACGAGTACCTTACACAATCGAACACACACACACACACACACACACACACACACACACACACACACACACACACACACACACACACACACACACACACACACACACACACACTGCTGGAATTATAGATAAATGAAGGAGAACATTAAGTCCTGGGATTGTCCGATGTCGTGTTTTTGGTTGTTTTATTTTTTTACCTTTTCCATGGTCTGGAGAACTGAAAAGTGATCCCTGCCTCAATGAGCTGAACAAACCAAGTTTTGGAGCCAAATCGACTTTTTAGTGAAGATACTCCGACTTTAGTTTTGTCCGGAGCACATGGGGAGGCCATTGTTTTCCGTGCCATCCCGACATGGAGAGGCCATTGTTTTCCGTGTCATCCCGACATGGGGAGGCCATTGTTTTCCGTGCCATCCCCACATGGGGAGGCCATTGTTTTCCGTGCCATCCCGACATGGAGAGGCCATTGTTTTCCGTGCCATCCCGACATGGGGAGGCCATTGTTTACCGTGCCATCCCGACATGGGGAGGCCATTGTTTTCCGTGCCATCTCCACATGGGGAGGCCATTGTTTTCCGTGCCATCCCGACATGGGGAGGCCATTGTTTACCGTGCCATCCCGACATGGGGAGGCCATTGTTACCGTGCCATCCCTACATGGGGAGGCCATTGTTTTCCGTGCCATCCCCACATGGGGAGGCCATTGTTTTCCGTGCCATCCCGACATGGGGAGGCCATTGTTTTCCGTGCCATCCCCACATGGGGAGGCCATTGTTTTCCGTGCCATCCCCACATGGGGAGGCCATTGTTTTCCGTGCCATCCCCACATGGGGATTGGCTGTGTGAGGTTATGTGCAATGTGATTGGCTGTGTGAGAAGGTTATGTGCAATGTGATTGGCTGTGTGAGAATTCTATGTGCAATGTGATTGGCTGCTGGCATTTTTGGTATAGGTTTATTAAAAGCTGTTATTCGAAAGCCGATTCCATATTTGACAATTGGAAATGACGGCTTCAATAATTGTGTCGAAATCTGAAGTGAAATCGGGAAAAAAAAATAGGAAAGTTCGACTTTTTCCTCACCGGATGTGATATAATTAAATAATATGGACCGCGGACCTGAGGTAAAATGGCTCCAAGATTCATTTTTCAAAACATGGAATCGCAGTTTGTTTTATTAACAGTTTGATTGTTTTATTTTTATTAACAGTGCGTTATTAATCTACAACCTCGGCCGACGGCAAGACTGAGGTGCCCACCACTCGCCTCTAAGCTGTCTATCCTGGGTTTGAATCTCGACCCAGATATAAAATGTCATCCTCGTGTGTCACAGACTAGGTGAATCATCAATGTGTGTGTGTTGTCCCTTCAATGGACGTTAAACTGGGCTGTCTTCCCACATTAATTGATCTACGTTGAAGATCCCCACGGTGTCCTTCACGAATAGTGGGCGAGCTATCGCCGGCACCGCGCCCAAATTACAAATTCTTGCCCGAGCTGCTGTTGGGAAGGCGATGACAAACCACCCAATCTGAGTGGGGGAGGGGGGAGAGAAGAGGAGGAGAGTGGAGGGTGGGAGAGATAAGGGTATTGGGAGGATTGGGGGGGGGGAGAAAGAAGTTTCCTTCTGTATCCATCCTGTCCGCCCCATTCCTCCTGACCCCATTGCTTGTCCAATTCTCCCTCTGTTTTGTCCTTCAACTTCACTGTTGGTGTCCCGCCCACCCCCTTGCCCTCACGACTGTTCCTTTTGTCCTGTTTGATCCTGATCCGTTCAGTGTACTCGTACTTGCTCTTCCACAAATCTCGACTATGCATACCAAAAAAAATAGAACGCCACTCGAGACAGTGATCGGCTGGATCTGGAACCGGACCTGAACCAAAATCGAATATCGTTTTTGGACCAATCTCTCAATGGTGAAGAACACTTAAGAAATCCTAGTATCCGAATCTGGATGTTCATCAAAATCGAACCAATTTGTCCTTGTCACACACTCAACTTGCCCACCAAGTTTCATCCTAATCCATCCATAACCTTTTGAGATATGTTGCTCACAGACAGACAGGGGTGAAAACATAACCTCCGTCCACCTTCAGTGGTGCAGGTAACCAGTTAAACATCAAACCAAACCAACATCATGCCAAGGAAGTTGATATGTATATTGTCAAAGTGTGCTGTGCAAGACTGCAGGGCAATGGCAAGATGGCACTGGATGGCAGCGAGCAGCGATGACACCTTCTGGCATTACATATGAACTATCAATTTCTGCCGATGCAACATTCCCGATTTCCAACAACGATAGCTTTGAGGAATGTTGGAAGTTTCGCCAAAAGTTTCTGAACGTAAGAGAACTACTGGAAGAGTTCCATCGGTTGCAAGAGTTTCATCAACCTTCGTCTTCAATTGGCCGAGATATTGAGAGCCGAAATCGCTAAAAATGCTCCAGCTTTACAAGCCCCAAAAAACAATGTTCGATCCACTATTGTTTTTTTTTATCCACGATATATATCCATGATCCACAATGTTTTTCTAGATTTTGAACATGTCGTTTCAAGGGCATTACTAATTGAGAAAACTCCAAAGACATTTCTGTTGTCATAACTTTTAGGTTTGTCGAGTTCTGAAACCGTTCTATCTGGTCGGTGTGGGTCATCTAACCCGCCCGTTTTGTGATGATTTGGACCTTGCTCAATCCATTAGATTTCCTCACCAGTATTTCCCCAACATACTTGCTCCCACTATGCTACACTTTACTCCATTGTCACTTTCAAACGTTCCGTATCCATTTTCCGCTCGAACATTGTCTCCTCTTCCTTGGCTCCTCAGGTCACGTCCTTGCTCTTGAAGGCATCTGCCTCTCCTGCGGTCTTCAGCAAACCACCAAGGTACCGCCGTGTGTGTGTGTGGCAGTTTAAGTTGTCTGAATGTTCAAGCCTTCATTCCACCATTTTTTTCAAATGGTTGATTCTGCAATCTCTTCATCTTTTGCATAAACAGTAATTGGGACTCGTTCATTGACATTTCTCTCTCTCCCTCTTTCTCTCATTCATCTCTTCTCATGTCCAGCTATCTCCATGGTACACTGAATGTCCCTGGTACACTGATTCAAGCAGTGAGGTAAGTGACCGGAAGCAGATTGTTTGGAAGCTCAAATGAGGTGTTCAAAGTATAATTGTCTTTTCTGGAATAACTTTTTTGTTAACTATTGTAACAGCCATGGCCTGTTCTAGTTACCGGTTCGAGTTCCACGGGTCGTGTCAAAACGACCACAGCAGCCAGCTAAGTCCACAGCCCTGAGCAAGTTCCCAGTCCTGTTTATCATGTTACAATATTCATTGGGACCATGTAATTAACCGAGTGATGTGCCGATAGGTGCTGGTGACCTTCCTAATCTGGCCGAGCAACCGTAGATCGTGAGCACAATGAGCCGGGAAAATAATATAATCCAGGGAATACAGTACAAACAATGCCGAGAGGTCTTTTTCAAACCCGGAGGCAAGCAGAAGGCAGAAGTAGTGGAGCAGAATTCAACAAGTCGGCAGCCCTTTGGTGCAATCCGGCGTTACCGTTGCTCTCCTCAAAGCCCTCTTTGCTTTGTGGAAATAAATGTTCACAGCTTCAGCACACTCGGTTCTGCACACTCAGACACTCAGGTGTTCTCCACCCTTCTTCACGACAGGGGTTCGCAAAATAGCTTTCTCTCCTCTGGGGGTATTTGTGGCTCTCTTGGCTTTTACTTCTCTCTTTCAGAGCAGTTGTAACAGTCAACCGCCTCTCTGCCTAAGCTGCGTCGCCAACTGACAACCACATATGAGATAACCACCGATCTTGCCTCGTGCCGGACTGCGTGAGCGCGCTCCCATGGCGAGGCAATTGCTGATTTCCTTAATGATGTTGAAATTGGTGAAATGAGATTGGTGAAATGAGCACCAGTGTGCTGGTAACAGGGGGCATTGCATCAGTGGCACAGCCACTCCCCAAGAGAATGATGAAGCTAAGGAGCCACAGGCTTTTTATTTATTTTTTATTTTGTACATCAAGTCGAAGCTCGTGTAAGAACTCACACAAAAACATAAAACAAGGCAGGAGATAAGAGGGGCAAGAGAGGGAAGCATAAAATAGTGGGGAACAAAGACAATAGGATATCTGTGGAAGGGAGAGGGATGGGGTGGGGTACATGGGGTGAACAAGATGGTACTACACGGATTTTGAGGAAAGAAAACAGGGAATTTTGAAGGAGGTGGGTTTGGGGTGGATTAACGGGGGTAGTAAAAAAGATCAAGATTTTGGATGGGCGAAGATATGAGATGGTGGTAAACAGCTGTTTTGATGACTTGGAGGGAGGAGTGGGATCGGACAGAGTGTGGGAGTTTGTTCCAGAGGAGGGGAAAAAGAGGAATGAAAGAGTGAAGGTGAGCAGTGATTTTTGATATTGGCTGTTTCAGCAGAAGGCGGTTTTTTGCGGACCTTGAGCGCTCTGCGGAAATATAGGAGGGACAGATCACAGACAGAGCCGGGGGGGGGGGGCGGAGGGGGCAAGGCCAGAGAGGAGACAGTAGAAGATAGAAAGACCACCGACCTGCCTCCGTTGAGGGAGTGAGAGACCCAAAAACTCAGCCTCACCGCGGGAGATACCAATGATCCTAAATGCCTTGGTTTGCACAGCGTGAAGCCGAGAAAGGTGAGAGGCGGGAGCACCAGCCCAGAGGGAGAGCAGTACTCCATCAGGCTGCGGACGAAAGCTTTGTAAATGGTCAGAAGCTCATATGTGCCAAGGAAGGACTTTGCACGGCAGAGGATGCCCATTCAGCGACTGGCTTTGGAGGCCAGCTTGGAGATGTGGCTTTCCCAGGAAAGATCATGGCAGATAGTAAGACCCAAAAGCTTAAATGAAAGGACTTCTTCAAGAGGATTGTTAAGAAAGTAATTGGGGGGGGGAGGGGTCGGGGGGGGGGAGTTTTCCAGATGGTCCATTCGGAGAGACATGGTGAGAGTGTGAGATTTGTCAGGATTGAAAGACATGTTCCACGTGGTGGACCAGGTTGTGATTTTATCCAAATTTGCAGAGAGTGAAGAGGCTGCTGCTTGCCGATCAGAAGGATGAGAGAAGGTACGACAGAGGGTGGAGTCATCAACAAAGAGATAAAGAGGATTTTCCAGGGAATCTGAGAGATCATTGATGAAACCCAGAAAAGGCACAGGGCCAAGAACACTGCCTTGATGAACTGCAGCCTGGACAAGAAGAGGAGATTAGATAATTCCATTAAGCGCCACGCGTTGACTGCAACAGGAGAGGAAGTCCGTGAGCCATGAGTGGAGATTGTGTTGGATACCACAAGAAGAGAGTTTGGTGAGCAGGGCGGGATGCCAGACCGTATCAAAAGCTTGCATATGTCTAGGGAGATGGCTCTGATCTCAAGTTTGGCATGTAGGACCTCCATCCATTGTTGAGAAAGCAGAGTAGCATATCCAGGGTAGAGTGACCTGGTCAAAATCCAAATTGATGGTCGGAAATCAAGTCATTGGAGAAGAGGAAGGATTTGATGTCGGAAGTGATGATGGATTCTATGACCTGATGATTGGGAGTAGGCTGATTTGTCTGTAGTTGCAGGGATCAGTTTTTGCACCTTCTTTTATGCAGAGTGTTAATGTTTACTGATTTTCAAACAGATGGCAGATGACCTTGAGTCAAGGCTGGAGTGCTCCAAGGTAGTGTCTTTGGTCTCTTGTTCCTTGTCTTCATCAATGATCTTTCTGATTTTCTGGAAAATGTTGCCTATCCCTTTGCTAATGACTCTACCGTATGCCATATCATTTGTCGTCCTTCAGAGAGGCAGGCAGCAGCGTTTCTTCCCTCTCTAGAGACCTTGATAGAATCAGGAGCTGGACCAACACTTGAAATAGGTATTTCAAATAACCCCACCAACTCCCACACACTCACCGTCTCTCTGAAAGGATCATCTGCCAAACCCTCTCATCTTTTTACCTATCAAAGCACTTGAGGAAGGTAAGTTGCTGAAACATTTGGGCCTCACTGTTCGCCATAATCTTTCTTGGACAGACAATATTTCCAAGGTGGCTTCCAAAGCCAGCTGCCGACTGGGTATCATTCGACGTCCTTGGTCATTCCTTGGCCAATCTGAACTTTGGACAACTTACAAGGAGGCCTTCAATCATTCACAGCTTGATGGATACTGCTCTCTCCTTTGGGCTAGCACCCCTGCCTCACACCTTGCAATTCTGGACGCCGTGGGAAGCAAGTTCCACGAGATCATTGGGATATCTCGAGCCAAAACTGAGTGTCTATAGATGGGCCATTCCATGTCAAATCAGCCAAAAAAATGAAATTCTGCGGTGACCCCCTCAGATTTTCCTGAAAAAATTCTCAAAGCTTCCTTAACATATATGAGGAAGGTTTGCCAAGTTATAGCTCAAAATTCCAAGTCGTGTCCGAGACATGGCCCTACAAACACCCTTGGGGTGTTTCAATTCTGGCAGTCGTGAGTTGTAGATTTGTATTTGAAGCATTTTTGGAGGGCTCTAAATTCCAAAGTTTTAAAACAGAGTTCTGAACATTCACACAAATGGTGTCTATTAGTGAGGCTTTCAGAATCTGACATCAAAAATGTTCTACTTAAAATACTTTTTAAGATAAGTACTCTCAAAAGTAGTGATTTGTAACATGCTGTCAAAAAAATTTGAGTTTTCAAATTGCTGCCAACAGTCAGTTTATTCATCATGAAGAATTTTGTTGCCTGATTTACATAATCTACTGACTGGATCATTTACACAAGAAAACTGAAACCTTTTGGAGCAAAATCTTGGGTGCTATAGGTGTCTGAACTTTGCTCCAGACTCAACGACACTGAAATTTACCCCAGTTTTACCCCAAGTGTTCACCATGTTGACAGTTACACAGCTCTTTTAAATTTTTGTCACTTAAAGACACATACATAGGTAAACTGTGGTAGAAAATTCAAAAGTTGTTCTCAATCACTTCTATTTTTAAACGATTTTTATAAAAGCCCACTATTTAAAAAAAAAACATGTTCGATGAAAGATGTAGAATAAAAGCAATAGGTGTGCTTTTGAAGTGGAAGCTATGTCAAGAATTCCTAAGCTGACACCACAATGAGCATGTAGCAGTGTTTCATGGTCGGAATAACTTTGTGGTTAATTTACTTTGGCTCAAAAATGTATTTTTCCAATTAAAAATGAGATGCTAACACTTATCTCAATCATGAAAAAAGGTACAATGTACAATGGTGCATTTTGTATGATATAAAAGTAATAAATATTAAACAATATCTTAAAAAGTGACATACTTTATTTTCATATGGAAAGTGACATTGGAATAAGTGCATATTCTATTACTTACATGTATCACATTTGTAGAAGATTAAACATGTACCTTGATAGTCTTTAACAGGGTGAAATCATTTACTTCACATTGGTACTTTTAAGCATTATTTTGGTAATTAAATTTTAGTACTTACTGTCCAACTTCTTCTTGTGTACTTTCAATGGATCACAACGATACTTTTGCAGCCGCACAAGCTAGAAATGTAGAGTTTCTCATGATGATAGAAAATATTATCATCTTCATTAGTAAAGTTTTTTCCACACCTCCACTCTAACAGATTCTTGTCATTTTCTGACAGATGATTTAGTCTAATATATCCAGTTTTTCTACAGTGAGTTAATCGGTGACAATGATCAGAATTTAAAGCAGCCCCAACACTACAAGGCACCAGTGCTTCTGCGGACATGGTGCTTGTGCTGACTACACACACTATAGATATGTCAAGTAGGCATAATGACAAAGCTCTGACTTAAGCTCAATATACATGTGGCACAGGTTCAATAGACTGGTTAATCCTCACTCTAACCAGGTTTCTAAATTCAGCTCTTAAATAAACAGGAGCTATCCAGAGGGTGGATTCTGATCATTCACACCTGTGAACCAAATTCTGCTTCGTCAAATTGGTCTACAGTCTTAAATCTGTGTTTCTTTAATAACAGTATTAATCTCATATCATAGAATTAAATTTGCACATAAACATCAAATTTATACCAAGTCAATACTTGTGTAAACCTTCATATTCATGCAAAATGTCATAAATGTGGGGTTTGAAGTTTTGAAGTAATTTACAAAAATGCATCAATTTCTAATGATTCCCAAAATCATTAGAGTCCCAAGCAGTCCCAAAAGCTACTTTAAAATCTTTTTTTTTCCCATCAAACATATAGAAAAAATAAAGATATTGTAAGGAAGTATGACTTAAGTGGAATTTAACAATATATAAATCAGTTTAGTAAAGCTGAAAGAAGTGTACCAAAATCATTTCCAAAGTTAGGCATGAAGCACAACTCCATCTTATTTAGGCTTTAACCGAATACACAGCTCTGTAGTAACTGCCAATGCTCATTGTTACATTTTATTATATCCTGGCAATTATAAAACGAATCACTGTTCACTTTGTACAATAGATCCAAGTACATTTGTCCAAACAATTTGATATGAAATTATGAAAAAATAAGTTGAATCAGATATTGTACCTACATTTACAAATGGATGTAGACTTTCGTGCAATGTACACCAAGTATATAAACAATTAGATATGCAAATGAATATTTATAATGGTGATTATTATGATCAGATTATGTGTCTTAATTTTGGGTTGAGATTGGCGTCGGCCTTAAACTAAAATATCCTTAAAAAAAATCTGAGCCAAATTAAAGCAACCACATACTTGTTCTGCCCAAAAAACCACAACAATTTGATCTTTGTGGTGCCAACTTATGAATGTTTGGCATGGCTTCCACTTCAAAAGCACACCTATTGCTTTTATTCTACATCTTTCATCGAACATGTTTTTTTTAAATAGTGAGCCTTTATAAGAATCGTTTAAAAATAAAAGTGATTGAAAACAACTCTTGAATTTTCTACCACAGTTTGCCTATGTATGTGTCTTTAAGTGACAAAAATTTAAAAGAGCTGTGTAACTGTCAACATGGAGAACACTTGGGGTAAAACCGGGGTAAATTTCAGTGTCGTTGAGACTGGAGCAAAGTTCAGACACCTATAGCACCCAAGATTTTGCTTCAAAAGGTTTCAGTTTTCTTGTGTAAATGATCCAGTCACTAGATTATGTAAATCAGGCAACAAAATTCTTCATGATGAATAAACTGACTGTTGGCAGCAATTCGAAAACTCAAATTTTTTTGACAGCATGTTACAAATCACTACTTTTGAGAGTACTTATCTTAAAAAGTATTTTAAGTAGAACATTTTTGATGTCAGATTCTGAAAGCCTCACTAATAGGCACCATTTGTGTGATTTTTTAGAACTCTGTTTGTAAAACTGGAATTTAGAGCCCTCCAAAAATGCTTCAGATACAGATCTGCAACTCATGACTGCCAGAATTGAAACACCCCTAGGGTGTTTGACGGCCATATCTCGGACACTACTTGGAATTTTGAGCAATAACTTAGCAAACCTTCCTCATATATGTTGAGGTAACTTTGAGAATTTTTTTCAGAAAAATCTGAGGGGGTCACCGCAACCCCTGGCTGAAATGACACGGAATGACCCAGGCCTGTTACTCTCACATCGCAGACAGGTTGATGGCTTCTCTATATTCTATTCTAAGGGGCTGTCACACCTTGACGATTTAGCCAGCGTATGCCGACGTATGAAAAATTTGTCTAAAACGCTGGCATACGTTGAAAAATGTTGTTCCGCATATGCTGGCCATAAGTTGTAGGCACGTTACGCGATCGTTGACACACGTCGACACACGTTACTTGTAAGTTACTCATAAGTCAAAACACGTCGAGGTAATGTTTAGCGTACCAGAAACTTATTTCTAACCTATGAGTAACGTGTTGTAGGCACGTTACGCGATCGTTGACACACGTCGACACATGTTACTTGTAAGTTACTCATAAGTCGAAACAAGTCGAGGTAATGTTTAGCGTACCCGAAACTTATTTCTAACCTATGAGTAACGTGCTTTGAACCTATGTGTAACTTATCTCCAACGCACATTGACGTATGTAGACGTATTTGACGTCTTCCGGACTTCATCGAGGCATACTTGTTTCCAGAGGCAAGGTGACGCAAAGTCAGTGCCAGCCTCATGCCAGGCTCAAGCGGATCCCTGTAGAAGGTGAACTGCTTGGTTATCTTTGGACCCACTCTGGCTAGCGGGTCGTCGAACATCGCTGCGGGCATACGCAGGAAGTTGGTGAATGATGCATGGTCCTCGTTACGGAGTTCCACCATGAGCTGGTCATACATGCCAAAATGCCATCGCCTCCCGATCCATGGTCTCACCCAGTTCCTTCTCCTCCGTTCACCTTTTCTTCTCCTGGCTCTATTGGCACGCAACTGGGACAGTGTCAAATCGATGAGGTCATGTTGATGTTGGAGGACAGGTAGTAGGTATTGTCGTCTCAGCCTTGCCGGATCCTCCATCTCTCGGATGACATGGACATGTACTCACCATGGAGTCTGAAACACTGACGGGTTCCTCCTGTGAAGCCCATTTTTACATACCAATTCCCCTAAACGCTGCCAATACGCCATTATACGGTAGCTGTGAATTAGAAACACGTTCAGTAAGTTCTGTGGTCGTCCGGAAGACGTCAATCAAATACGTCTACATACCTCAATGTGCATTGGAGATACGTTACACAAAGATTCAAAGCACATTACTCATAGGTTAGAAATAAGTTTCGGGTACGCTAAACATTACCTCGACGTGTTTCGACTTATGAGTACCTGAGAAGTAACGTGTGTCGACGTGTGTCAATGATCGCATAACGTGCCTACAACTTATGGCCAGCGTATGCAGAACGTGTGCGTCATACGCTGGCATACGTCGAAAAATTTTGAGCATGCTTAAAATTTGTCGACATGCTCGGCGTACTACGACGTATGCCAGCGTGCTCTTAACGTATACAAAACTTACCCATAACGTATTCGACGTGCGCCAGCGTATTCGGCAATTTTTTCATATGTCGGCATACGCTGGCTAAAACGTCAAGGTGTGACAGGGCATGATGGTGATGTTGACACTTCGATGTCTAGTGCGGTTATGATTTGAATCGTCGAGCGGCAGCCTTTTAATAGGCTATGCCACGTGATTGTCGGCGATACGCTGCTGCCCTTTATGCATACGTTAGACTATCGTTGGGCATACGTTGTGAACGCTGACAACACGCTAAGCATTCGTTGGTATAAGTCATCTATAAGTTATCGAAACGTTCTGTGTACGTTACTAATACGTTATGCATACGTCCAACTCGTTATCAGTAGGGTGAATATACTGGTTCTGGCTCACTTTTCCCCATGTAAATGAATGGGGGATTTTCAGCGATTCATATTTTTTTCCCTAAAAATAAACCCCCTTTTTATCCTAAGGTATATTTTTTGTCTCCCCTTTTAACCTGGGGATACTTTTTTTCAAATAACCCATGCAATAAGATAAAGATTTGTTCAAGTACTAAAGTGGTAATGTGATTTGTTAAAGGTGATTCGAAAGAAATATCTGAAACGTCTAAGCCTCGGGACACTCTTTATCAAATAACCGATGCATATTGTTTAGCTCACTCATTGAACCAAGCTGTTAGATTTGTTCATTCTCAAATTCCTTTAATAGTTTAATTTTCTTTGCACAATAATCCCCATCTAAAATATTGAAAAACAAAACATTTGAATCTTTATATTTTTTAAGATACCCCTTTTGTGCCATTACGAAATGATAAACTTCTCTTAATGCTCTTGTTTGACCACCTCCTGAGCCACATATCATTTTGAGATTATAGTAAATTGTTTTTTCATTGTTCAATTGATAACCATCAAAGTTTTCAGTCCATTCAAGGATATTCATTTTTTTCTTTACATCCTCTAACTTACTAGTTTTTAAATTGATTCGCTTATTTGTTTTATTTACCTTTGTTTTAGTTATTTTTTCAATAAGACTTATTTGATATTTTTCACATTCATTATGTTTTCCATTTATATACCAAGACTGAGATTTTCTCCACTCTTTAGTTTGATTAATACTTGGTTTGACCATTTATATATTGCAAAAAAAACGTGGCGGTAGCCCTTAAAAAACCCTAACCCATCTTCCCATCGTTAAAACACAATCTATTTTATACACTCTATCATACAATATCCATATGGAACACAATCTATTCCATTATCTAAAATAAATCTCTTATCATCAAAGGCTCCTAATGCCTTTTTATTTACTTCTTCACTATATATGTTATGTTTATAACTTCTTATTGTATTCATTTTCCTATATTCTTCTTTCTTATTCATCAAACAATTATAATAATTTCTAAAAGTTATTGATTTCTTTATTACATATTTCTTTATTCCCTTTAACCTCTTATCAATCTGATCACCATACTTATAAGCATATGCCTTTGCTCTCAATCCAATAAACTCACTCATTACTTTTCCACCCAACTCATCCTTAAACTTACCAATAACCTTTTCATTCTTTTTGGAAAATAACTCACTCTTCTTGCTGAAATTACTTGTATCATATACTCCAATATTTTTCTTCATATCTTTATAAACATCATCAGTTTTTATATCTATGATAAAACGATCAGTGTCCATATACAACAATGAAACATTTTCACCATACTCTTTCTTTAAGTCATTATACAAATAATCATACATCAATATCTTTGATAAATCAAGAACTGCTGTTCCAATATAAATTGGTTTATCCATTACAATACTTTCCTTTTTCATATGAATAGCAGAAAAGTTCTCTGAAAAAACCTCTTCTCTCTCAAAACTTGGTTTATTTATCAATCTCGAAGCTTCTTTCCAAGATGTTGCGAATCTAATGTTTTGCCTGTTTCTAACATTTTCCATAGTCTTTCCAAATACAGCATTATTCATTAATTTATAAAAGTCCCCTTCAAATTTTACTTTTGTATTTGCTCTCATATCTGTATTGAATTGAATATACTTTTTCACCCAAGGACTTTGTTTAAATTTTAAAACTCTATGAATTTTAGCTACTCTCAATCCTTCTCTCAAAAACTGTTTTAAGCTTCTCTGATGCAAAACATATCCCTCTTTATCATAAAATGTTGTCAATAACTTTTCTGTTGATTTGCCTTTAATATTAAAACTTTTATGATAATCACTGAACCATTCTTTCTTTGGGGTTTCTTTCTCACATGCAAAAGGAAGGTCTTTATGCTTATTATGAAGATCACTCGGGTACCTCAAATCAACTTCAAAATAATAACCTTCTTCTTCGGCATTCAATTCCTCTTGAGAAGAAATAACAATATTCATCAAAGCCTTTTCATAATCCTTTTCTTCCACCCACTCTAATTTACCATAAGGCAGAGATTGAGACATTGCCCATCCATACAAATTATTAGCATCAAAATACATCAAATAATTACTATCTTTTTCACTATCATAATTTGGAAGATATTTATTATTTGCTTTAGCATATCTTTTTGAACATACTTGTGATATTCCACCTCTCTTGGACTTCTCAATCATCAAAAGCATATCAACATCACTGATTAAATCTATATCTTGTTTTGTCATTTTCAACATTGCACTCCAAGCTAAACCAGGAGCTGTGAAATAGTGGGCAGGATCTAATCCATAACAATTTTTATTATGACAGAGTGATCTAAAAGCTTCAAACACATCAGCTAACAATAAAACATCTGTTTTTAGATATAAATCATGATATTCTCCAAGGTTCTTTATCTTAAATATTTTCCATATTTCTTGTGCGTGTTTATATTCCTTATCACTTATCTCTTCTTCATAAAGGTTATTATAGAAACTTTCTTTTGAAGGAAGTTGTGTTTCTTTAAATCTCATAAATGAATCCATATAATCATAAGGATAAATTCCCTTACTTGTAAGAATTTTCTCTTTACTTTGAATTTCATTCCTTGTTTGAATTTCCTCTCTCGTGAGAATTCCTTCTTTAATCAGAATTTCATCTTTAATCTGAATTTCCTCTTTAGTTAGAATTTCATTCATTGTTCGAATTTTCTTTATAATTAGAATTTCATCTTCAGTTAGAATTTCTTCATTAATTTCCTCATTAATTCGAATTTCCTCTTTACTTTGAATTCTCTCTTTAATCTGAATTTCCTCTTTAGTGAGAATTTCCTCTTTTGGAAAGAATGAATTAAGATTTGGAAAAGAGTCTGTGGAGCTTAGATTTGATGCGAGGTAGGCTCGTGGTGTTCCCATAAACTTGTAAGAATCTAGAAACCTAATACGAGTTAAAGGTTTTGTGAATATCATTTTTGTAAATGAAATATACTTTTGACTTGTGTTTGTTATGGCAGAAATATTCCCTGGTGTTTTTGAAAGTTCATTTATAAATAGATGTGTATCATAATTGGCGCTGTTGTGAAGAAAGACTGGAATAAAAGAAGGTAATTTATAATTAAGATTACAACAGGAATGAGCGGGACCTCTATATTTACCAATAAGATGACAATGATCCCTAACTTTAGACTCCTTAATTTCCCCCTCACAAATATGACAGATATTGTTCTTTCTAAATTCTAATTTTTCTTCTTTGGTTAATTTCATCGGTTCATTTGTTTCTTTCATTAATTTAGTGAGTCTTATACAATCCTTTTCTAATCGTTTTACAAACTCTTGTGAAGCTTTTTTCCACTATAATGTTCAAGTTTGTTATACTTTTCTCCAACAGATGATTTGATATAATAACAGAAACCACAAGGAATATGTTTTTGATATTTATTTGTATGTGATTCTTTTGGATTAGGAGAAGCAGTATTTATCTTTTTAAGGATACATTCAAAATCAGCGTATATCACAAATGGGTGCATGATAGATTTATTATAATCTTCAAAATAAATCTTTTCACCAGGTTTAGGTATTGTAATTACAGCTGATTTATGATTACTACAATATTTTGAATGTTGTTCTAATCGTTCTTTTGTATGAAATGAATTAAGACATCGCTTACAAGGATATATTTTGTTTGCTGTTCTGAATACCTGAGAAGAGATTAATCTTGATAAATTATTGATGTATGTGTAATGTGAATTATTTCCAACACTAAAATATAAAAGATCAATGTGTGTTTCTTCATTTTTATAGTTGTTTGAAATTTTTAATATTTGAACTTTGTTTGTTTCTTTTTCTTTTTTCTTTTTCTTTTTATTATTATTCTTTTTCTCATTATTATTATTATTATTATTATTATCTGACAAGAAAGATTATTCTTTTTCTCAAATTTAGGAATATCTGTTAGTGGCATTGGGAATTTAAAATCTTTAATGTCCAAGGTATTCTCATATTTCATATATTGTTTTACTCTTTCTGAATTACATTTTGGTGGATGAAAGTGAGCAAGAACAGACCAGAGAAAACATTTATTATCATTGTCCTTAATATTAACAACTGCCTTCTTTAGTTTTATTTCTTTTGGTAATTCAATATAAGAAGAAGCTTTAAGAGGGTTTGATTTTAGAATGTGTATATCTAAAAAGATGATTTTTTAAATATTGAATCCACTTCCTACCACTGTATTATCAACATCCTCCTCTTGTTTTGATAGTTCTTCATAAACCCCACTATTCAAAAAATCTTGAAATGATGTTATAAAATGAAGATCTGTTCTCATATAAGGAGTTTGTTCTTCATCTTGTCTTTTCATATTCATTTTCACTCCCATATAAAACTTTAAAGTTTTCATTTCTTTTAATGTCTTTTTAATAACTTTTTCAACATCAGGTTTCACTATTTCAATTGATTCAGCTATTGATGATGGACCGGGTTCTCCAAATTGAAAAATCCTTATTTTTATATGCCCTTTAAATGCCCCATCAGTGTTTTCAATATAATAGTCTCCCTTTACTTTAAACTCATTTTTCTTGTGTTTTTGTGATTGAAGATGTCTATTATAACTTCTCTTCAAAACATCCTTTGAACAGATATCACAATGTTTTCTTTCCAACTCAAGAGGAGATATTTTATGAAATAGATTAAATGTGTGTTTGTTGGTTCGGAGGTGTTTTCGAAAATGTTTATATTTGTGATTACAAACATCGCAGTATGTTGTATTCACCATATTTATATAATAAATCTTTGCTTAAACTAAAATTTTCTTGATGAAAATTTCGTTTATTTTACAGGTGAATCTGTGCTTAAAACCATTTTATCCTCCAACTTTTTCACTTAATAAATATAATGTTTCAAGACACAAAAGACAAGTTTCAATCAATCTCTTCATTTGTTAAAGATACTGAGAAATATGTCAAGGATGTAAAATTGAACAAAGATAAATATAACAACTATTGGATAAAAACAATTATGGTGGATATGATGAGTTCTTCAATTTCCTTCAGTGGAAGGGCTTTTAGTATACCTGGCAGAACATCAATTAAAGTATCTCTAACAAAAGTTTCTCCTCTCCTTCTGGTAATATATTCAAAACTAGAAAAAGCAATGAAACAAGAAAAAGTATCAAAAAACAAAAACCTTATGGATGAAGCTTTAGAAAGAAAAGATAAGACCATCTGTAATATGCAAGGAGAAATTTGTATTTTTTTCAACAACCCTAAAGATGTAAATCCTGATGAAATAAATGATGTTAATATATCAGGTGAAATGACATTTCGTTCAATAGTAGTTAACGATCATTTTAAAATTACCTTTAATATAAAAAATGTTGTTGTTGAATCTGGTAATGAAAAAAAGTATATCGATATCGATGGTAATATTATTAAATATGAGTCAATATACAACTGAAAGTATAGATGAATTTCAGTTTAAGTAAAGTTTTACTTTATAAATATGCTAGACTTTCCTGATTCTCCATATGACAAATTTGAGAATTGTCCTGCGTGTGAAAGACGGGGATTAAACACAGAGTCAAAAGCCTATAAGCAATGTATATTCTGTGATTATCTTCGAATTAATGATAATCAAAAATATAAAAAGGAAAAAAATTCTTTTAGATTTACACCAAAAATGAATTACTTTACAAGATTAATTAGAGAAATGAATGTAAAGTATGAGGGTGAGAACACACCTTTCCTTACAAGGGAAGAAACTGAACGTATTAGAGAAATGTTCAAAGGATTGTTGTAATATATTATTCATGGATGTGATTTTCAGGGAAATATCAACACAAGATATTATATAAATAAAATAATGGATTATCTTGAAATTAAACCTGAACTTAGGATAAAATATAGAGTTTCTAAAAAAGCCAATAATAAATTAAATAACCTGTTTTCCAAATATATAAATGAATGATTTTTTACCCATTTGGGAAAATAAGATAAAATTTAACAACCATAAAAATCTCCCAAATTCATTAAGATGTCTCATAGTTGGTTCAAGTGGATGTGGAAAAACCTGCTTACTTTTAAAGATGCTCCTCACTCCCAACTTTTGAGATTATGATAATTTAATAATTTTCACAAAGTCGAGTTTTCAACCAGAGTATCAACTACTCTCACAAGGTTTTAATGCTGGTCTTCAAAAAGAAGATATAATCGGTTTATTTAAACTTCAAAAAAACCTAAATGATTATAACATTGAAGATATAATTCAACTATTTTGTGATACACAGAGATGTAAAAAGAAATCAAATCCGATAACTTGTATTCTTAGTGATAATACGGATGATATACCGTCTCCCCAAGATTTGGATAAATCAAAAAAGAACTTCGTTATCTTTGATGATTGTGTTAATGAGAGAAACCAAACGGTAATGGACAGCTACTACACAAGAGGGAGACATTCTTCTTGTAATTGTATTTATCTTAGTCAATCGTACTTTCAACTTCCTCGTCGTTCCATCAGAAACAATGCTAATACTTTTATTTTATTCAAGTTAAATTCAATAGATATCAATAATTTTTGGAGAGATAATTGTTCTACATTATGTAGTAAAAAGAAATTTGAGGATTACATGAAGCACACGACTGAAAAATATAAATATATTGTTGTGAAACAAGATGAGATATTAAGGGATATATTTTTTGTTTTATAAACAATTGCATATATAAATGACAACTATTATTGTAAATCTTGTGGGTAAATCTGCTTCTGGAAAAAACTTTCATAAATCAAGGTTCTTGTGTAGTACAAATGAGAATATTGTAAATTTACTTAAAAAACACCCCGTGATACGCATTGTATCAACAACAACTAGAGCAATAAGACCTGGAGAAGTAAAAGGTGAAGATTATCACTATATTTCAGTGGAGGAACATATGCGATTGAGGAATGAAGGTCAAATATTTGAGGAGGTTTCTCTTGGTACAACAAAATATTCACATTGTAAAAGTGAGTTAAGGAAACTAAAATCTGGTGGTCTTGGGATATTAGAAACTAATCCAGAAGGAACGAGACAAATTATTAAACATCTGAGCGGAGTGAAGATTTTATCATTCGGTTTTGATGTTGATGAAGAAACTCAACGCAAACGTATGAAAAGCAGAGATGCAAGTATTAGTGAAGAAGAAATTACAACTCGCATTAATGTTAGTAAAGAATTTGATGAAATATTTAAAGAAAAGGATTTATTTGAACACATCTACTTGAATGATGAAGAAAAGGAAAATTTCCCTGTTGATCTTTACAATTCACTAAATGATATTTTACAATAAATAAATGGATGCAAAAGAAAGAGCAAGAAGATTTAAGAAACATCAAGAGTTGGTTTCAAAAGTTGTAAAACAACAGGAAGACATAAAGAAGAAACGCAGACAGAAACTAATGGGCGAAGAAGCATTTGAAAGAAAACAAGAGAAATTTTTTAAACCACTTTTAAAAACTTCCCAAGAAAAAATGAAAGATGTTTCCACAGTTCCCACAGTAGAATATACTCCTAAAAAACTTCAAATGTTAAAAGATTTTGATCAAATGACGGAGGAAGAATTAGAGCATTTAGGAGAATTAAAGGTATATGATGATGAAGGTTTATTTCAACAACTGGAAGAGATTAATCGACCCCCTGATTATATTGTGAATGCTCTTCAAAACAATGAATATTCAGCGGATTCAAAAACCAAAGCAGGACTCATTCCAACAGAACAACCAGCAATATTTCATCTTGTTCAAGAAAAGGTATTGATATTTAATGATGAATTAAGGTTCTTGGGTTCTGCTCAACCCCCTGTTAAACTAACTCCGAGATTAATGTTTCTTCTCACAAAAGATGGAAGACAAGGTTCAACTGTGAGGGATGAATCAAAGTATATTGATAAACCATTGGATATGGAAAATAATGATGATAGAGTATATATTGATCTGCTGAACACTCTAAATTATAGGGTTAGTATTTCTTGTAAAAGTAGGAAAAATGAGAAGGAGAAAAACATTATTCAGGCTTTAAGTATCCTTGGTTCAGGTATTGGTTTTCTTCCAAATGACCCATCACAATTAGTTAATAGACTGTTATTGTTTTTAGGTAGTAAGAAGGCTGGAAATAACAATTGTTTTAATGAAGCATCATCCATTTTAGACCAGTTGAGGAACATGAAAATAATTAATAAATTTCAATATAAAGACATTTTATCTCATATTAAATAAGATGAGAAGTACAATCCTGAGTTTTAATTTCACAACAAGCGACCACACATCTTCATTCCCATACCCACTACAACTTGACCCAACAAAAGAATATGAGGCATCTTTATTGTCCATGGAAACTTATAATACCTTATTTAATATAACTGATAAAAATGACAAGTTTAGTTATAATCCTGGAAGTGGATACAAAACGATAACAGTCTCACCCGGAACATATGAGATTTCTCAAATATCTTCCGAAATTGCTCGTCTTATGAAAGAACAGGGTGATGAACCAAAAATATTGTTATAGACATTCAAAAACATACTTCAAAATCAACGATTAAAGTTAAAAATAACTACAAGGTTGATTTCACAATTGATAATTCATTTAGAGAGTTATTGGGTTTCTCCTCAAAAAGATTGAAACTAATGGGACGTTTTACAGTGATAATGTCATTCAAATATCCTCAGGAATAAATTCGGTGTTAATTCACTGTGATTTGATTGATGGTGCTTATAATGATGGAAAAAAACAAATACAATATTTTCATTCAGCGCATACTCAACCCCAATTGGTTATAAATTCAATATGGAACCCAAAAATTTGGTTTATCTCCCTGTGTCAGGAAAAACCATACACAGAGTAAATTTTAGGATAACCGACCAAGATAATCGTATGATTTCTTTTAATGGAGAAGTTATATCCATCAGAATTCACCTACGTGAAGTTTTCCAATAAATAAATACGATGGTTATTGTGAGGAAACACGAGTTGGGAAAATATAAAATAATTACAAGGGATGGGATGTTCCTTTCCCCATACTACAAGGGTGAAGGTATGTATCTTGGTAGAGGATACTATAAACCTAAGAGACAAAGGGGTGTTGGACATCAATTTAGAGGAGATGGGATAATTGATACTCTCATGGGTATTGGTTCAACTATTCTAAAACATAAAGATCTAATTGGTTCAACTGCTTTTGCTGTGGGAAATGTAGCAGGTGCTGTAAAGAGCATAAAAGATGCCCAGAAGGAATCTCATAAATTACAAGCAATAAAAGAAATTAAGAAAGGTAAAACTCAGTTGTCCCCCCAAGAACGACAGAAAATAATTCGAATACTTGGATTAGGGTTTCAAAAGTTTTAACATCTTTTTTTCCTAAATAAATACAAGTATGGAAGCAATTGATAGTATCTATGATTTGGATGATACTATTATTATCTCAAACTCCACTAAAAAAGAAGATTACTTCAAGGTAAATGCAATAACTGGAACAGACTGGAATACGAATGGTACAAAAAGTTTTGAAATAAATTATCAACAAACCTATTTGAATCTCTCCAAAAGTTTCTTGTTGTGTAAATTTAAATTCTCTAAGGCTGCGACTAACACAAACGCTACACTTGTAAATGATTTCTTCTGGAAAATGTTTGATAGTGTGCGTTTGTATATCGGAACACAAGAAGTTGAAGCGGTTGATTATGTCTCTGCTGTATCTGAAATGATGAAATTTACACTCTATACATTCAGTGATAGAATGGGAAAGGGGTCTGTCGAAGGTTTTATTCCTGATATGTCAACGGGAACAAACACAGACCCTGGATATACTCAAAGGAAAGGAGCGTATAATGATGATTCAAAAGCAGTAAATAGTTTTACTGTGGCAGTTCCTCTTAAAGGTATATTTGGATTTTGTGATCATGATAAAGTTCTGTATGGTCTTAAAATTAGATTTCAACTACAAAGGAATGCTAATGAAAATAGATTGCTTTTTGGTGTTGGTAATGCTTTTGGTGATCAGAATAAATTTGTAATTGAGGAAATGAGTTGGTATATCAGTGAATATACTCCTAATCTTAAAACAGAAGAGATGTTGAATAGAAGACTTAACTCAAAGAAACCACTCGGTGTATCATACCTCAAAAGAAGATGTCAACACGTTAAACTCAACCAAACCCACTTACACGTGGAATTTGGGTGTTCTGGAAGGAAAGCCACGATATCTGTGGATCATTTTTAAAAAGCCAGATGGTGATACTGTGACTGATAAGAATAATGCATTGAGTGATAATGCTAAGGTGAAACAACTTCGCGTTTCTCTCGATGGAACATTTTATCCACGAGATAGATTGGAAATTAATTGGGAAAAAATGATTTTGCTGAAGCATACAAGTCTTTCCAAAAGGTGTGTGAAAGTAATGGAAATAAAGAACCTATTTTGGATATGACAGCATTTAAAAGTTTGTATACAATCTA
This sequence comes from Eptatretus burgeri, assembly GCF_056783735.1. Taxonomy (NCBI): domain Eukaryota; kingdom Metazoa; phylum Chordata; class Myxini; order Myxiniformes; family Myxinidae; genus Eptatretus; species Eptatretus burgeri. The sequence goes on along the minus strand of NC_140977.1, from coordinate 6,779,191 downwards.
TGCGTTTGACCTGAGCGCTCAAAAGGAAACTATAAAGTCTAATCGAGTGGATACTTCCCTATACATTGAAAGAGGAGAGAGTGAAGAAGTTGATACATATTGTTTGCTTTTGGAAGAAACAGAATTACAGATTAATACAGATAATGGTGTGATGATTAGTCTCACATAATTTTTTGTTAAATAAATGAGTGGCAAAGTACCAACTGGGGTATATGTGAATCAAATCAATCTTCATAAACTATCATCTTGTGTTCAAAATCAAAAGCCTTGTACGATTAACGTTAATACAATTCAGAGAAAAGGAGCAGTAAGAATTGATGTTTTGCTCACAAGAGAACAGGTTAAAATCTTGAATTACACTGGCTCACTTAAAATTAAAATGACAAAACCAATGTTGAAAAAATATTCAATAAGAGAGACGAGTGGAGGATTTCTCCCATTTCTAATTCCTTTATTTGCTGGTTTAAGTGCGGTTGGAGCATTGACGGGTGGTATTTCAACAGCGGTGAAAACTGCCAACAAAAGGAAGGCTCAACTCCAGGCTCAAAAAGAATTGGAAAGACATAACAAAGAGTTGGAGAAATAAATTAGTGGAAGTGGTGTAATTGTAGATTTTTCTGAAAAACTTGAAGGTCTGCCTGATAAAGCGAGATTGTTAGTTGGAGATATGCTTTCTTCTATAGCACAAGCAGGTATAAAATTAACGAAAAGAGGTAATGGATTATATCTTTCTAATAAATAAATGAGCATTGATGAGTGGTTTAAAGAATTTGGAAAGAATACAACATCAAATTTACAACTTGTCAAATATTGTAAGAAATAAAAAATTCATAATGTGGTTATTTGTATGAGAGATGAATTAACAAATGTGCCGAAACATACAAAGAATATTATTATGAACTTAGAAGATAACTAGAACTGCCACTTTATAACTGCTGGCAGTGATGATCGGGTACCCAGTCCGTCCGCCTTTGACACAACTGACACAACGTGAGACTTAAATCATAGTCGCAAAGTTTCGCATTTATCGGATAAGCGGTGCCAGAGAAAACATTAGTTAATGGTGATACAAACACAGGCCTGCTTCGAGACGGCGCGGAACAGACGAGTTACGAACCGGGCAGCACAAAGCGTTCAATTTCCTTATTACTGGCGACCAGATTCAAATAATTAAATAATTCTGGCTGCCAAACCACGTGGCCGATCAGGTTGAAATTTTAAACTTTTGTTTCACATGTAGCCTAAATTATAAATATGAAGTTTCGCATATATAGAAGTAGTGGTTCCAGAGTAAACATGAATTAATATTTATCCTTCAATCTAAGATGGCGGCCAAACCATGTGACTTGTGACCTCATAATTTTTACCATGTATGCAGATATCATGGAGGATGACAGACGCAAATTTTCGCTTCGATAGGTTAAGCAGTTCCAGAGAAAACATTATTTAATATTTTTCTTAAATTCAACATGGCTGCCAAACCATGTGACCTATCAATTAGAAATTAACAAACTTGTATTCCCTACTCATGTGCAATAGGGGTGTGAAGTTTCCCCTTGATCAGATTAGGTGTTCTGGAGAAGAAGATGTTTGAAGGTTTTAAGGTAAATTCAAGATGGCCGCCAAACCATGTGACCAATCAAGAACAAATTAACAAACTTGAGAAAGGACGTCATGGGGAATATATGTTTGAAGTTTCGGCTTAATCTGTCTTGCCTTTCTGGAGAAGAAGATTTTTAAAATTTATTCATTTTCAATCCAAGATGGCTGACGAACCATGTGACCTATGACATCAGAAATTTATATTCTGCTTCCAACTGGGTATTGGAACACGTTTGTAAAGTTTCGTGTTAATCGGTAAAGGTGCGTTTTTCTATCCAAGATGGCCGCCAAACCATGTGACGTGTGATGTCATAATTTTTACCATGCGTGCATACACGATGGTAGATGATAATTAGAAATTTTTGATTCGTTTGGTTCAGCGGTTCCAGAGAAAACATTATTTAATATTTTTCTTAAATCCAAGATGGCGCCCAAACCGTCTAACGTATCAATTCGAAATTAACAAACTTATATCGCCTACGTGTCCCGAATATAGTTCTGAAATCTCGCCTTCATCCGACCAGCGCTTCTGGAGAAGAAGATGTTTGAAGGTTTTAGGGTTTTTTCAAGATGGCCGCCGAACCATGTGACCGATCAAGAACAAATTAACAAACTTGAGAAAGGACCTCATGGGGAATATATGTGTGAAGTTTCGTCTTCATCTGTCTTGCCCTTCTGGAGAAGAAGATTTTTAAAATTTATTCATTTTCAATCCAAGATGGCTGCCGAACCTTGTGACCTATGATATCATAAATTTAAATTCTGCTTTCCATCGTCGACCCGAACAAGTGTGTGAAGTTTCGTGTAAATCGGATAAAGTCTATTTTTCTATCCTAGATGGCCGCCAAACCATGTGACTTCTGAGGTAAAAATTTTTTTACCATATATGCAGACTTGAGGGAGGAAGGCACTTGCAAATTTTCGCTTTGATGGCTTATGAAATACCAGAGAAAACATTATTTAATATTTTTCTTAAATCCAACATGGCGGCCAAACCATGTGACCTATCACTTTGAAATTAACAAACTTGCATCGCATATATGTCACGAATATAGTTCTGAAATCTCGCCTTCATTGGACCAGCGCTTCTGGAGAAGAAGATGTTTGAAGGTTTTAAGGTTTTTTCAAGATGGCCGCCAAACCATGTGACGTATCAACAACAAATTAACAAACTTGAAAGAGGACCTCAAGGGGAATGTACCTGTAAAGTTTCGCCCCAATCTGCACAGCCGTTCTGGAGAAGAAGATTTTTTTAAAAAAAACACTAAAAAAGAAGATGGCGGCCGAATTACGTCCTCGATGACGTCAAAAATAACATTTTTGACGATGAATTTTGTCGTAGATGACGCTCAAAATTTTTCAGATTTTTCCTATATGGCGTTCTACTTGACGAATTTTCACCGGTATATCGCTTCACCTATGACGTCACGAAAAATCATATGTATTCCCCATAGTGAGTTTAGTAAAATGTATTGAACGAAAAATTTTTCCATTGCACGGTTTCCGAGATACAGAGGTCCAAAGTTTATCGTTTTTTTCAAGATGGCGCCCGCACCACGTGACCAATGACGTCATAATTATAACGTGATTGTGCTATCAAAAAAGATACATACTACGGTGAAAATTTCGTGTCGATCGGACTTTGCGTTCCTGAGAAAATGATTTTTAAAGCGAAAACAGGCCGCAAAATGCCGGCGGCAAAATAATAACAACTAGAACTGCCACTTTATAACTGCTGGCAGTGATGACCGGGTACCCAGAAGTGTCCGCCTTTGAGACAACTGATACAACATGGGACTTAAATCATTGTCGCAAAGTTTCGCATTGATAGGATAAGCGGTGCCAGAGAAAACATTATTCAATGGTGATACAAACACAGGCCTGCTTCGAGACGGCGCGGAACAGACGAGTTACGAACCGGGCAGCACAAAGCGTTCACTTTCCTTATTACTGGCGAACAGATTCAAATAATTAAATAATTCTGGCTGCCAAACCGCGTGACCGATCAGGTTGAAATTTTAAACTTTTGTTTCGCATGTCGGCTAAATTACAAATGTGAAGTTTCGTATATATAGAAGCAGCGGTTCCAGAGTAAACATTAATTAATATTATCCTTCAATCCAAGATGGCGGCCAAACCATGTGACTTGTGACGTCATAATTTTCACCACTTGTGCAAACACGATCGTAGACGATAACTGCAAATTTTCGCTTCGCTAGGTTAAGCAGTTCCAGAGAAAACATTATTTAATATTTTTCTTAAAACCAACATGGCTGCCAAACCCTGGGCCCGATCGCGTTGAAATTTCAAACCCTCATTCCGCATGAGCGTTCCACCATAAACTTGATGTTTCACATTTATTGATGCAGTAGTTCCAGAGTAAACATTAATTAATATTTTTCCTTCAATCCACGATGGCTGCCAAACGTTGCGTCGTACCTCAAAAGGGGGTGAGAACTTTTTATTCGTCATGGAGAGGCGATCAGAGTGGTGGTGTTTTGCCTGGATCTGTTCAGTCCTTTCAGAGAAAAAGACGTTTAAAGATATTATTTTTTAATCCAAGATGGCTGACGAACCATGTGACCTATGACATTACAAATTTAAATTCTGCTTCCAACTGGGTATTGGAACACGTTTCTGAAGTTTCGTGTTAATCGGTAAAGGTGCGTTTTTCTATCCAAGATGGCCGCCAAACCATGTGACGTGTGACATCATAATTTTTACCACGCATGCACAGACAAAGGTAGATGATAATTACAAATTTTCGATTCGTTTGGTTAAGCGGTTCCAAAGAAAACATTATTTAATATTTTTCTTAAATCCAAGATGGCGGCCAAACCATGTGACTTATCAATTCGAAATTAACAAACTTATATCGCCTTCCTCTCCTGAATATAGTTCTGAAATCTCCCCTTCATTGGGCCAACGCTTCTGGAGAAGAAGATGTTTGAAGGTTTTTGGGTTTTTTCAAGATGGCCGCCAAACCATGTGACCGATCAAGAACAAATTAACAAACTTGAGAAAGGACCTCATGGGGAATATATGTGTGAAGTTTCGTCTTAATCTGTCTTGCCCTTCTGGAGAAGAAGATTTTTAAAATTTATTCATTTTCAATCCAAGATGGCTGCCGAACCTTGTGACCTATGATATCATAAATTTAAATTCTGCTTTCCATCGTCGACCCGAACAAGTGTGTGAAGTTTCTTGAAAATCGGATAAGGTCTATTTTTCTATCCAAGATGGCCGCCAAACCATGTGACTTCTGAGGTAAAAATTTTTTACCATGTATGCAGACTTGAGGGAGGAAGGCAATTGCAAATTTTCGCTTCGATGGTTTATGAAATACCAGAGAAAACATTATTTAATATTTTTCTTAAATCCAACATGGCGGCCAAACCATGTGACCTATCACTTCGAAATTAACAAACTTGCATTGCATACATGTCACGAATATAGTTGTGAAATCTCGCCTTCATGGGACCAGCGCTTCTGGAGAAGAAGATGTTTGAAGGTTTTCGGGTTTTTTCAAGATGGCCGCCAAACCATGTGATGTATCAACAACAAATTAACAAACTTGAAAGAGAACATCAGGGGGAATGTACGTGTAAAGTTTCGCCTTAATCTGTCCAGCCCTTCTGGAGAAGAAGATTTTTTTTTAATAAACACTAAAAAACAAGATGGCGGCCGAATTACGTCATCGATGACGTCAAGAAAAACATTTTCGTCAGTGATTTTAGGCGTAGATGATGCTCAGAATTTTTCAGATTTTTCCTATACGGCGTTCTACTTGACGAATTTTCACCGGTATATCGCTTCACCTATGACGTCATGAAAAATCACACGTGTTCCCCATAGGGAGCTTAGTAAAATGTATCAAGAGAAAAATTTTTCCATTGCACGGTTTCCGAGATACAGATGTCCAAAGTTTATCGTTTTTTTCAAGATGGCGCCCGCACCACATGACCAATGACGTCATAATTATAACGTGATTGTGCTATCAAAAAAGATACATACTGTGGTGAAAATTTTGTGTCGATCGGACTTAGTATCCCAGAGAAAATGATTTTTAAAGCGAAAAAGGGTGCAAAATGCCGGCGGAAAAAGAAAAATAATAATAAACAGAAGAAAAACAATAGGGTACCCTGTACTGACAGGGTACCCTAATAAATAAACATAAGAAAAACAATAGGGTACCCTGTACTGACAGGGTACCCTAATAATGGGAACGGTTCTCATTGGGTTTGTATTTTTAATAGTCAAGACAAATATTATTTTGATAGTTTTGGTCTTCCACCACCTGTTGAAGTCATAAAATTCTTGCAGAATGTTTATCAAACATTTCAAGTCCAAGAATTAAATTCCAAGTGTTGTGGTCAATTATGTCCATATGTGTTATTTCAACTCAACAAAAATAAAAAATTTTATGATATTATTTTTAATCTAATATAAATGACTTATGTTGGTAAAGATGGTTCTATCTTTGGTGTATCCCAAGAACTGGATGTTGATTTATCAAATTATTACACAAAGGCTCAGGCTGAACGACATAAATATAATATAACCAAAAATATTAACATGAAAAATGCTGATAAATTAAAAAATTATCCAAGCCCGACTGACGCGAATGACTTGGTGAGATTAAGCGATTTATCACAATATATATCCTTAAATAAAACGGCCATGTATTCCAAAGATACAGAAGTGTTGATATTATCTCCAGGTCATACAGAATTCACAGTTCGAATTAAAATAAATTTTTATAAAGAAGGGCGTATCGTTTGTATGAGAATAGAACAATGGGGGTATGATATGAATGATTTAGGGTATAATTGGTCATTTAAAATTGACCTCGAAGACCTGGAACAATTAAATCAGTCTCGTAAGGAAGAATATTATCCACTTGGTATCGAGAATGAGTTTTGTGGGGCCACGATTAGTAAACACAAATAAAATAATTTAATAAGGGTAAATATAATAATGGTTTTGCCCTTGTTTATATCATGAAAACAGAAAAAACAGGATTATATATAATAAGTAAGGAAATACAAAATGATTTAACTTTGGGAAGATGGGGAGGTGTTTCGTGCCATAATATTATTCTAACATATATTTCTAATACATAAATGACAGCAAGAAGGCTTCTGAAAATTATCATTTCTGTGTCCAAGCATACCTTCAAGAAAAGGTTATTCGGTATTTTAATAAATATGTTCTACAACATAAGAATGAGGTATTTTCAATAAAAGATTGGCATTATGCTGATGTTGATAAACCGACAACTTTAGATTTAATTAGAATGTTAAATAATGAAAAAAATTATAAAGTTAAGAAAAGGTAAGGCTCTTTTAGAAATTCAAAAGAAATTTTATTGGTTTCCTGTTGTAAAAAAAATTATTTTGGATACAGGAATAAGAAGAAATCCTGATGAATATATGTATGATATTCTATGGGGTGTAAGCGATTCAAGGATAATAAGGGATGAGGAAGGAGTTGAAGAAGAGAGGGAAGAGGAGGAAAAGGAGAAGAGAGAGAAGGAGAGGGAGGAGAGAGAGAAGGAGAGGGAGAAGAAAGAGAAGGAGGAAAAAGAGAAGAGAGAGAAGGAGGAGAGGGAGAAGAGAGAGAAGGAGAGGGAGGAGAGAGAGAAGGAGAGGGAGGAAAGAGCGAGACAAAATAAATATCAAAATATGGAAACCAGTGAGATTAAAAAAACATTGGTGGTATTACAGAAAATAACTCAACCCACCGAGGAGGAAAACAAAGAATTGACTAGTCTATTTACAATACTTTTGACAAGACTATTGACATCGACAAGATATTCATTTTAATTCAAGTTTTTCATTTTTTTTCTTAAATAAATGGAGGAGAGAGTGAAGGCATTTCTAAGGATTCTTTATGTTTTAAAAATTAAGATTCAAATGTGCATGTTGGAAACTAAAAATGTTTTTGCACTCTGCAGGAATTTTTCTCATAAATAAATGAGTTATTGTCTCAAATGTAAAAAGAAAAGTAATACTAACAATATTTCATATATTAAAAGTAAAAATAACAGGGTTATACAAAAAGGTATATGTTCGGTGTGTGGTTCAAAAAAAAAAAAATCAATTTATCTCCAAACACAAACGAGGAGGAGATTTACAAAAGTTTTTATCAGGAAGTAAATTTACAACTACTGGAATACCAGGGGAATTACATCTTCCAGGGTATTCTTTCTGTGGTCCTGGCACAAACTTGGATAAAAGATTAGATGAGGCAGACAATCCTAAATCATGGAGTAAACCCATCAATAGAGTTGATGAAGTGTGCATGAGATATGATATTGGGAATACCATAATACAAAGTGATTATGGGAATACCACAACGTTGGAAGAAAAACATGAAGCCGATAGAGAAATGTTGAATAATTTGTCTCTGATACAAAATCCAACCTTGAGAGAAAAAGTTGATCGGTTCATTGTGAAGAAGATGATCAGTGCTAAATTGAAACTTGGACTTGGAAATTCAAAAAACTTATAGGCTCTAATGATGTCATTAAGACTGAAGAGCAATTACCTGATGAATTACATAAACCAATATTAACAAAGTTTCGTAGAAGGAAAGTTTATTCCAAGGAAGTTGATTATATCTGGTCCGCTGATTTGATTGAACTCAATAATGATAAGGGGTACAAGTATGCTTTAACCGTTATTGATTTGAGGAGTAGATACGCATGGGTTGTCCCTTTAAAAAACAAAACAGGAAATACTCTTATGTTTGCCTTTCAACAGATATTTAATAAAAGTAAGAGAAAACCTAAAAAATTGTGGACTGATGAGGGTAGAGAGTTTTATAACAAGACATTTATGAATTTTCTAAAAAATAACAGTATTACATTATACAGTACCTTTAATGAAGGGAAGGCAGTTGTTGTTGAACGTTTTAATCGTACCTTAAAAGAGAGACTATATAAAAAATTCACACAACTCGGTTCACAACAATGGTCAACTTTTATTCAGGATATTGTGGATAAGTATAATGACACGATTCACACGTCAACAAATATGAAACCATCAGAAACATTTACAAAATTAAAATATGAAAAAGAGATTAATGTCAGAAAACCTAAGTTCAAAGTTGGTGATATCGTAAGAATATATAGGTGGAAATCTCATTTTGAAAAGGGTAACACTAAACGATGGACGAACGAACTTTTTAAAATTGTTGATGTAATAGATACGGTTCCTTGGACTTATAAGATATATGATTTGGAAGGGGAAGAGATTTTAGGTTCATTTTATTCACAGGAATTACAAAAGACAAAACTAAGCAGATAATACCCATGGGAGCAATGGGTTGTCCCTTCACTCCCTCCTACTATACACCTTTGTGGACACTAGAGGGCCAAGTCCGAGGTGTATAACAGTATATAATGTGTGTCAAGGGGGACGTTCTTAGATCTGTGAACCCCAAACACAGAATCCTCAACTGAATAGTTGAGGCTTAACTTTTGTTTGTTGGTGTGTGTGTGTGTGTGTGTGTGTGTGTGTGTCTCCCAACCCTCACATTCAAAATCTCAACCCCAACCCTCACATTCAAAATCTCAACCCCAACTCAATCCTCGCCCAACACAATGTCTTTATCAAAATGAGATTTCCACATATATATATATATATATATATTTATATATATATATTTTTTTACGTTTTTTTGTTTTTCTATTCTTCCAATTCTGTCTTTTAAGGCTTTCAGGTTTGATGACGTAGAAAGGGGGAGTAAGCCTGCACTTTCTTCCCAGAACGAACAATGTATATTTTTTTGTTTTTTTCTCTTCTTCCAATTCTGTCTTTTAAGGCTTTCAGGTTTGATGACGTAGAAAGGGGGAGTAAGCCTGCACTTTCTTCCCAGAACGAACAATGTATATTTTTTATGTTTTTTTCTCTTCTTCCAATTCTGTCTTTTAAGGCTTTCAGGTTTGATGACGTAGAAAGAGGGAGTAAGAACTTTCTTGATAGGTTTAGATCCCAAAGAGTGGTAGCATTTCAAGTCTTCAAAATAAACCCAACTTTTCAAGTCTCCAAGGTATAACCACATTCCTGTTGAGTTTCCAAGATATGTATCACATTGTGAGTTATCAAGCTAGAACCCACATTTCAAGTCTCCAAAAATATAACCATCTATCCAAGACTCCAAGGTGGAATCACAATTTCCAGAAATATAGTGGGTTTCAGTGATAGATCTCACATAGTATAACTGTGGATCATCAAGGAAAACTCCATTTTTCCAATTTTTATGGGTTTCAGTGATAGATCTCACATAGTATAACTGTGGATCATCAAGGAAAACTCCATTTTTCCAATTTTTATGGGTTTCAGTGATAGATCTCACATAGTATAACTGTGGATCATCAAGGAAAACTCCATTTTTCCAATTTTTATGGGTTTCAGTGATAGATCTCACATAGTATAACTGTGGATCATCAAGGAAATCTCCATTTTTCCAATTTTTATGGGTTTCAGTGATAGATCTCACATAGTATAACTGTGGATCATCAAGGAAAACTCCATTTTTCAAAATGTCTGAAAATTGTGAGTCTCCAAGGTAAAACTTGTATTCTGGCTCATCAAGGTATAACTTGTTCAGGGGGTATTGTCTTGATAACTCACAATGAGTACTATTGTTGCAAAACTCTTTTTCAGGACTTTGCTGGTCTCCAAGGTATAACTCTTTGGTTGGATCATCAAGGACGAACTCGTTCTGTGGGTCTTGGTCGCTCATAAGGTCTTCAACCAAGCCAACAATTTCGCCCCAAGTTGTAGTAAAAGCAGTATTTTCATTTCGTATTTCAGATACAATTTCCTGTGAGAGAAAATAATAATGTATTAATTAAGTTATTTAATTATTAAACGAGTCGATGTTTAAAAGGAACTAAAAATAGGAAAATAAAAATCTTACCTCAACAGATAAGAGGTTTGAATCCAGTTCATCAACTTGAAGGTTTAGTTCCATACAAGTCGGAGAGTTCCAAGGAACCCCAAAGTCATCCCACTCAAGGTCTTGCTCGTTCTGTGGGTCTTGGTCGCTCACAAGGTCTTCAACCAAGCCAACAATTTTGCCCCAAGTTGTGGCAAAATCGGTATTTTCATATTGCATTTCAGATACAATTTCCTGTGAGAGAAAATAATAATGTATTAATTAAATTATTTAATTATTAAATGAGTATGCTTCAATCAAAGTTTGAAAATAGGAAAATAAAAATCTTACCTCAACAGATAAGAGGTTTGAATCCAGTTTATCAACTTGAAGGTTTAGTTCCATACAAGTCTGAGAGTTCCAGGCAAGCACACAGCACACCATGGCCAGCAAAAAAATATGTTTAAAATGGAGCCTGGGCTTGAGGCTTTTATAGGGAAAGGCTGGTGGGTGTGGTTTCCTTTGGAAATTCCCTGGGCAAGCCCAGGCAAGCCTTTGTTGGGAAATTTTTCAAAACCATAACATGCTGTAATTTTCTAGTGATTTCTTTGTGCGTCAGAGATGAACTGGAAATGATGTAAGAGTAGGTGGGGCTTAGCAAAAGTGGGCGGGGCTTAGTAAAAGTGGGCGGGGCTTAAAGAAAAGTGGGCGGGGCTAATAAAAAATTACACGGGGGAGTGGGCGGGGCTTAGAGGGAAGTGGGCGTGGCTTAACAAAAATAACCTGTGGCTCAGGAGGTGGTCAAACAAGAGCATTAAGAGAAGTTTATCATTTTGTAATGGCACAAAAGGGGTATCTTATAAAATATGAAGATTCAAATGTTTTGTTTTTCAATATTTTAGATGGGGATTATTGTGCAAAGAAAATTAAACTATTGAAGGAATTTGAGAATGAACAAATCTTTATAGGTTCAATGAGTGAGCTAAACAATATGCATCGGTTATTTGATAAAGAGTGTCCCGAGGCTTAGACATTTCAGATATTTCTTTCGAATCACCTTTAACAAATCACATTACCACTTTAGTACTTGAACAAATCTTTATCTTATTGCATGGGTTATTTGAAAAAAAGTATCCCCAGGTTAAAAGGGGAGACAAATAAATATACCTTGGGATAAAAAGGGGGTTTATTTTTAGGGAAAAAAAAAATGAATCGCTGAAAATCCCCCATTCATTTACATGGGGAAAAGTGAGCCAGAACCAGTATATTCACCCTACTGTTATCAATACGCCAAAAACTTAAAAAAAATACATCAATAGTTCAGCGTACGCCAGCGTTTTACATACATTTTAATACGTTGCCATAACGCTGGCTAAAACATCAAGGTGTGACAGCCCCTCTAGTTATTGGTCGTGCACCCTCTGCTCTCTGCTGGCTTTGTCCCTCCCAGGTTTCTGCATGATGCACATGATCTGTCAGTAAACCCTCTTTTTGTTAAACTCCCAAAATCCAGGCTCAATGCTCACCTCCTCTCATTTGTTCCTCTTTTCTCTCACTTGTGGAACCAACTTCCCCAATTTGTTCTGTCCCATCCTTCCCTCCAGGCCTTCAAGGCGGATGTTCTGCACTAACTCAGGTCACCCCCTTCCATACTCATGATCTCTTCTACTCCAAATAACCCAATTTCCAAGCATTCCCATTTTTCCAGGGTTTTGTGATTTTTCACCACTCTCCCTCACCTTTTTTTATTTGTTAGTTGTTGGTTGATTTGTTTTTCTGTTTCATTCCTGTTTCCCCCTTCCTCGTGCTGTGTTTCATTGACCCTTGTGTGCAGCTTTTTCACCCCCATGTGTCCGTGTCCCCCTCCCATTGAGCGAGGATAGAAGATATTGTGCATGGGTTTTGTGGATACCATTCGTTGCCAATTTGTTTGCATGATGTAATTCTTCAGGTTTTCAATTTAAGACCATTGGGAGGGGAGAGGTAATGATCGACTGTGGCGTTGGTCAATGCAATGAGGAAATGGAAAGAGTGTGAGATGGTGAGGTAAAGGAGGGTTAAATGGTGAATCTATATTAATCACGTACGGGATGTGTTGGTGTTTCACTCGAGGTCTCTTTCTGGAGCTGCACATCTCTTGTCTTACCTGAACTGTTTTTTGTGTGTCTTCTTCCAACCGGCAAACCGAACTGTGTGTGTAGTACTGTAGGTGTATATATTTATTTAAGGAATGCTTCTCGATGCAGGTCTGTTCAATCCTCCATGTGCTGGTCCTGGTGAAATGGTAATTTTGCCCAAAATGTGCATATTCAGGGGGAAAAGCTTCAAACTGAAACTTAAATTCTGGAATTGGGCAAAAGATTGGCAGATGTACACTTCCGGTCAAAAGTTTTAGAACACCCCCATTTTTCCAGTTTTTACTGAAAATTAAGCAGTTCAAGTCCAGCGAATAACCTGAAATGGTACAAAGCGAAGCGGGAAACTGCCAGAGGTTAACAAAAAGTTTAGGTTACCAAAAACTGAAAAATAATCTAAATTTCAGTTGTTAAAAAAGGCCCTTTTCAGGGAACAAGTAATGAGTTAGCAACTGCAGCTGTTCTGCAGCAATGGAAGTAAATTAAACCTTGAAAGTTGATGCAAACAATTCCGACAGGTGTCCCAACTTTAGTTGATTTGTTACAAACCCTCTGTCTGTATAAAAGCAGTGTTGGAACAGACTGTGTTGTTACACCCTCTGAAGCATTATTTGGACAATATTCCACTGCAGGAAGTTGTATATTGCTGTCATAATGGCGAGAAAAAGACAATTCACAAAGGAAGACAGACAGACCATTATAACCCTGAAAAGTGAAGGTCTTTCCTTTTATTTGGAGAAATTGCAAAGAGAGTCAAGGTAGCAGTGAGTACAGTTTCCAACACCATCAAAATGCACTTGGAAACTGGAGGAAACTCTGACAGGAAGAGGTCTGGCAGACCCAACGCCACAACACAATCAGAAGACAAGTTTCTGAGAGTCAACAGCTTGCGTGATAGGCGGCTCACAGGACAGCAGCTTCAAGCACAGCTCAACACTGGTCGAAGTAAGGAAGTCTCAGTTTCAACTGTGAAGAGAAGACTTCGAGCTGCAGGTTTGACAGGTCGAGTGGCCGAAAGAAAGCTATTGCTAAGATGGCGAAATAAGAAAAAGAGGCTTGCCTGGGCCATGAAGCACCGCCAGTGGACAACTGAAAACTGGAAGAAGGTCTTATGGACCGATGAATCAAAATTTGAAAACTTCAGTTCATCACACAGGGTTTTTGTACGCCGTCGAGTAGGCGAAAGGATGGTTCCTCAGTGTGTGACACCAACCGTCAAACATGGAGGAGGAAGCGTGATGATCTGGGTTCTTTTGCTGGACCCAGAGTCGGCAACTTGCACAGAGTGACTGGTACCCTGAACCAAAAGGGCTACCACAGCATTTTGCAGCTCCATGCAATACCCTCTGGTCTCCGCCTTGTTGGTCAGGGGTTCATCTAACAGCAAGATAACGTCCCAAAACATACCTCCAGGCTATGTCAGAACTACCTTAGAAGAAAAGAACAAGATGGTAGGCTTCAAATCATGGAATGATTTGACCCCATCGACCACCCCCAGACTAACCCCATCGAGCTGGTTTGGGATGAACTGGACAGAATGGTGAAAGCAAAGCAACCTACAAGTGCAACACATTTGTGGGACCTTCTGCAATAGTGTTGGGAAGAACTTAACGAACAATATTTGATTTACATTGTAGAAAGAATGCCACGAGTATGTTCGGCTGTTATATCTGCAAAAGGTGGCTACTTTAATGAGTCAAAAATTTACATTAAATTTTGTTCAACAAAACGATTCCATGATTTCTTTTTTATCTGCAATTGTTTATTTGTTCTATGCTTTAATGTCAGAGAAGATTGAAACATTAATCTGCTTAAACTTCAGTAAAAACTGGAAAAATGGGGTATTCTAAATCTTTTGACTGGTAGTGTAGTTTAACATAAACAAGTGTAAGGTGTTGGGGATGGATAAGAATAATGAAAATAGAGATTACAGGATGCAAGGGGTAATTTTGGAGCGTATCACACAGGAGAAGGATCTGGAAGTGGTAATAGATGTGGGAGGTAAGCAGGCAGCACAGTGCCAGGCAGCAAAAGGTAAAGCAAATAGGGTTTTAGGCTGTATTCAGAGGGGGATCAATAATAAATCAAAAGAAGTGGTGTTGACATTGCACAGGAATTTAGTGAGGGTCACATCTAGAATATTGTGTGCAGTTTCGGTCACCACAACTCAGGAAGGACATAGATGCCATAGAGATGGTTCAGCGTAGGATTACTAGATTGATTCTGCGCCAAGCAAGACTCAGCGATGAGGAGCGGTTGAAGGAGACAGGGCTTTTTACACGAGAAAGGAGGCGGTTACGAGGAGATATGATAGAGATGTTTAAGATAATGAAAGGTGAAGATAAAATAAGTGAAGATAAATTATTCAAAACAATGTACAGTGATCAGAGCAGGAGCCACAGCCTGAGAGTAAAGAAGAGGAGAGTTAATATGGAAGTAAAGTAAGGGTCTTTCACTCAGCGAAGAATATATATATATATATATATATATATATATATATATATATATATATTGTTACGGCTGTGGAAATTCGCAATACACCATAAAGGTTCCTTAGATTAGCTATGCCGGTAAGTGAGTGTTCAGATAGGTCCCCACCGTTGTTTAAAGGGTTTATTCGTGTTCACCGGGCTGCGACTCTGAGATAGCCGTTTTTCTTTTTCTATTGTTATCTTCAACAAACCTCCACGCAAGCAACAGGCCGCGTTGAAAACCGTCAAACGCAAAAGGAAACCAGAGGAGTTCTGATGGGCGCGCGGATTTTTCCCGCCTGTTTCTCCAAGGAGTGTGACGGAGGTGGGGTGGGGCGGCTCGCCCCCGATTGGTGGATGCGCGGGGTGACGCTGTCGGGAATGAGGAACGCCCCTTTTTGGGAAACTTCCAGAAGGGAGGCGGAGCCAAAAACGGGGAGGAGCGAAGGGCGGAGCCCCGCGCTATATAAGGCGGACCCCGCGCGAGGCTCACTCTCTTTGTCTGGGTCGTCGACGTCATCCGCTCTCTGGCTGGGTCGTCGATGTCATTCTCTCTCTGTCTGGGTCGTCGACTTCATTCTCTCTCTGTCTGGGTCGTCGACGTCATTCTCTCTCTGCCGTGGTCGTGTTGGATTCTACTCGCTCTCTTGGTGGACGTCATCCTCTCGCTTCATCTTCGAGCTCTCTATTGGTGGTCGAGGTCGGGCTCTCTCGTCTTGACGTTGGGCGACCTGTCGGTGAAGGCGCGGGCCGGTGGCGAGTGCGGGCGACGCCTCAGAGACGCAGACGGGAGGCGCAGCCCTGCCGGCTGTGTGGTGTGAATCTGCGCGTCTGGTGAGGGACGCCGGAGAGAACTCACCGACCACATCATCGCAAAAGCCCGAGAGCAGGTGCGGCTACGCTAGCTGCCGTAGGAACAAGGCGACGCGACCTGCCCACCGTCACACCTCGAGGGGGCAGGTTACCAGCACGGTCTTGCGGGCCTTTTCGGTCATCCACGGCCCACGATCATTAAGATTTACGAACCCCGTCTACCTCCCTGCCTATGGGGAGGGTTTTCCTGTTGTTTTTGTGTGCATGCTATGGCGCCGTGTCCTGTTAAGTAACGACTGTGTAAGTGACTAGATAATAATCGTAGTTGGTTGTATTGCTTCTTATTTGCTTTGCTTGTATATTGCATGACTGTATACGTGTTGCTGGAATAAATGTCCTTGTGTGCAATGTATCCCGTTCATCGCGTCCTCCTTTCACTCCATTGAAATGCCATCTTGCATCGTGGAATGAGTAGTGGGTTTTAAACACCCGATAAATAATCTGAACCGTCGAGATCGGCGATAACACCGCTCGGTTATCCCTGCAGCACGGAACGAACCGTTTAAGCGGTTCATGTCCTAAGCTGACCTGCGGCGTGGTGCATCCCCTCTGTAGGTTACCCGCGCTGGTATTTAGGTATATCGACATTCGGCGATTCACCCTATTTTGCGCGGGTAGATAGCGGACTGGGTTGTGGTGAGGTTAAACCCCACCCGTGACTGGCTGCTGGCGGTAGTTCTAGGAGGGTCACGACTGAATTGTCCGTACGGTGGGCGACGCGGCTGCCATTCGAGGTACGCGGCCGATCGCATGCCAGGCGGGCCAGAATTCGTAACACTGGTGTCCGGGAGTGGGATTCAAATCCATCCCGCCTCCAACTAAATTCACGGGAATCGGTTCAGGGGTGAGTGGAGCGACCCTCAATTCCCACCAAACTACGAGCGATTTAAAAATTATTCCGCGAAATAAGATGGCTTTTCAAGGCGAACGGGTGCCGGGGGTAATAGATATGTGTAATAATGTAGAGTCCATGGCCCGGGATGGTTCTTTCGGGGGGAGCTCACCCTCAGACACTGAGCACGAACTTTGCCGACAAACGAACTCGAAGTCGCACAATGGCGGCGCAATCGCATGTCCGTGCAACACGGAGTGAGCTGCTATTATTAGCACAACGAACGGCACGACACGAGGCGAGTGCTTTCAGCCACCCCTTCAGACCACGATTTGTTTCAGGCGCCATGGCAGGCGTGGCAGGATACCGGAGCATGCATTGACGGGCTTCCGAGACAAGTGTCGAAGTCCTTGCAGCGGTGGAGGAATGGTGACAACTGTATAGGGGAATTGCATTCGTTTTCCTTTGAATTGGACGAGGCACGGCGGCACATAGACAGGGTTCATGAGGATTACGTGCGAATGGAGTCACAATGATGGGCTGATGTACAGGAAGAAAGGAGGGAGGAAGAACAAAGGCAAACAAAGCTGGAAAAGGAAAAATGCGAACACGATTTGGAATTAAAAAAACTGAAGGGAGAGGTTGAAGCAGGCAAAAAGATAATAGAAATCCGAGAAGAGACGATAAAAAGAGGAGAGAAAGATTGGAAAATAAGCTGGGAAAAGAAAAAAAGTGAACACGATTTGGAATTGGAACATCTGAAGGAAGAGGTAAGAACAGGCAATCAGGAAAGAGCCTAGAAATGAAGGTAAAAAGAGAACAGGAATATCAGAAACAACAAAGGGAAGAAGCAAGGTTGAAGTATGCGGAGATGAGCAAGAAAAGGGATGAAATGATTGAGGACGGAAGAGAGACAGAGAGAGGAAAAATGGAAAAAAAAACTTTTGAGTTACGTGAACACCAAAACAAAGAGAGGGAACTACAAAAAGAACTGAGGATGTTAAGAGAGGAAAGAACGAGAACAGAGAATGAAACGTTAAGGAACCACACTGTGCAGATCGAACAGCTGGAAGCCAAGGCCAGATTAAATAATGAGATGCAAGAAAGAGTAATGAAAGAAGAACGAATGAGACAGGAGAAGGAAATCGGCCAATTGAAGGAAACAACGAGATTGCAGAATGAGGAACAAGAGACAGTGCAATAAAAAACACAAAGAACAAGGAATGAGACAGGAGAAAGAAGTCAGCCAATTGAAGGAAATAACGAGATTGCAGAATGAGGAACAAGAGAGACAGTGGAATAAAAAACTGAAAGAGTATGAATTTGAAACTGAACGACAAAAGGAAAAAAATAGGTTGGAGTACGAGGAGAAAGTGAAGGAGCAAGGAATGAAACAGGAAGGAGAAATCAGTCAATTGAAGGAGACAATGAGATTGGAGAGGGAAGAACGAAAGGAACAGTGGAATAGAAAACAAAAAGAACATGAATTTGAGGTTAACCAATTGAAGGTGTAGTGTCGTGGCAGAGGTGCGAACAGGCAGACACGAGCCGGTGGGTAACACAAATCCGCTTTATTGTCTCGAGCGAGAGGGTAGGCGTCGGATGCCCGTAACTCCGCTTTAATACGCACTCGATGCACTCTACAGGCACACGACCTACAAGACACTGCTAATGATACCACATGCCGCTACTGATGCTACTGGTGCTACAAGTCCATAGCGGGCGCGAACAGCTATATGCATTGCAGACACGTGACTACCATCACAACTCCTCCACGCCCCCACGATGCTCTATGCATTGTGCTTTGCATGCGTATGCCAATACGCCACACTCCTCCCTCCTAAAAGTATGATTATAAAATGGCAATCATAATGACAAGCATAATTGGCAAAGAATACTACGACATAAAAAGCAAAGAGGAACAAAATGACATCAACCAAGTAAAATCCTCCAAGTACCACGTCACTTGATCGTACCCTGGGATGATGGTCGGGCTGAGAACAAACCCAGATGAGATGGATCAAAAGAAAAGCGTGCTTCATCCGCACAACCTGAAACACTGATGCCGTTGTTTTAATCTGACACATAATACACCCCATCACATCATATACTGTGTTGGTGCGAGTGAGTTGAACTCCAAATGCAGTAGCACTGTAGAAGTTCCCCCAGGCGGCCCATGCTTACACGCCTCCCGGCGAGGTCGAGTTGACACCCCAAGCGAACCTCCCCCAGCACCATCAATTGCCCCCGGTCGACAAGTTGGCACATCTCCCTCAGACAGGACCGAATCAGGTAAACACCCCGAGCCTGCAAGCCCCGCGGGCGCCAGCGAGGCTGACCTTGGTGAGACCAGAGGTTTGCGCTCCATGGCGCCTGGCCCGTCTGACCTTGGCGATATCAGGGGTGGGGGTGACGCTGAACAGCGAACTGGCTCCGGCTCCCCGCCATCAACTCGAACCAGGCAATTAGCCGGCTCCATTACCAGCTGTCCCACACCAAAACCGCGCACCAACGCCGGGCGCAACATCGCCCCTGCCACCGACCCCTTAGGTCGCAGCAAATCCAGCCGAGACTTCAACGCACGTCCATACAGACGATCAGCGTAGACTGGATGCATAGCAATGTCATAAAGCAGCAAAAACATCGTCTGCACAGATGCAAACTTCTCTTTACGTACAGCACGTTCCCAGAGTATAATGTTAACACATGAGGTTGCAGCGAACTGCGGACTGTCATCGAAGATCGGGATGGGGAAGACCTCTTTATTCGCAACGATCGTCCGCAAGTTCTTCACACCAAAGCAAGCATTGATTCCAATCAAACACATTTTGCTCACATGCGGACTGTCGGCATTTGCTTTAATAACGCCCAGCTTAATCACTCCTGCCGCGAGAATCAAACACACAACAATTAACAACTTATGAACCACGCTGCGCACAAGCCTCTTGGTTGTCACGACGTTGAGGTGACTTGCGTGCAGGTCCTCATCTGAACGTCGAAGAGGACACCGTCGATGGTCGCGTTCCGTGAACTTCTTGAATGCGACCGGCTAGCTCCAATCCCCCGTTGAAATCACCTGAATGACACGGGTGTGCACTGTAACATGAGCCGACTCCACCGCGACCTGCTTGGCGGTGACCGGCCCATCCTGGACCTGGCCCAGTGCCAACACACCAACCCAGTTGGTTGATCCTGATGAAGGTGGACCCTCCGCGCCACGCAAGTGCGAGAGCCCGTCGCAGCTGACATGCTCCCCGTTGCTCCGGAACCGTATATCGTAGTTGCTGGAAGCAATGAACGGAAACCCATGTTGTATCGCCACGGCCCCTGCCGCCGGGACCTCGCCCTCAGGTCTCGAGGGAGGCCCGGGCCCAAACGGAGGTACGGGGCCCAAAGGAGACACAGGTGCACCTGGAGGTACGAACTCCGAAACAGGAATCTATTTGTCCCGGAAACGACTCAAAGTCAATGCCGAGGAAAACAGGCACTTTGCACGCGTCGATCCGAAACAGCCTTGTCGCCAAACTGTAGTGTCGTGGCAGAGGTGCGAACAGGCAGACACGAGCCGGAGGGTAACACAACTCCGCTTTATTGTCTCGAGCGAGAGGGTAGGCGTCGGATGCCCGTAACTCCGCTTTAATACGCACTTGATGCACTGTACAGGCACACGACCTAAAAGACACTGCTAATGATACCACATGCCGCTACTGATGCTACTGGTGCTACAAGTCCCGAGCGGGTGCGAACAGCTATATACATTGCAGACACGTGACTACCATCACAACGCCTCCACGCCCCCACAACGCTCTACGCATTGTGCTTTGCACGCATATGCCAATACGCCACAGAAGGAAACTATGAGATTGGAGAATGAGGGACAGGGGGTGAAAGAAATTAAAAAAGAAAGACTAGAACAATTAAAAAAGAAAGCAAGGTTGAAGTACGCAGAGATAATGAGAGAACAACGAACGAAACGGGAAAAGGAACTAAGCCAAATGAAAGAAACGATGAGATTGGAGACTGAAAAGCATGAGGAACAGTGGGAGAGAAAACAAAAACTATACGAGTTTGAAATTAACCAGCTCGAGGGAGAGCAAAAATTGAGTCCACGGAGATCGAAAAAGTCCGGAAAGAGAACGAACAGCTCAAAAAGCTCCGAGAGGGATGAACGACTCAAAAGGAGTGAGGAAATGGAACAGCGCAATAATGTGGGATGTGTGACATCACCACAGGGAGGAACGTTAGTGGTGAGGGACTTAATTGACATCACTCGTCGGATGAAACAACGATTAGGGCAAACCCTGAAAATGGAGACGAGGGAAGTAACAGAGACAACGAAGGAGGTAGAATATTGTCAGAGACACGGGAGATAGACCGAGTCGAGACTGAATGAAATAGAAGGAAGGAGGAAGCAGAGACGAAGATCCAGGAAGAAACTAATAGCCAGGAGGTGACCGAAACGCAAATAGAGACGCGATAGATATAAAAAATAGAGGAGAGACTGCACGATAAAGACGGGGTTAAGGATGAGCACACACACATTGAGGTGGTGGAGGACCATGAGGGGGAGCTGGCAGAATGTTTTGTGACCTGGTGCGAGCAGCTGGATAGCCTCCTTCGGGAACGGAGGGAGACGCTATTCTCCCTTGAAGCTGATCACGACCAGGTGGGTTCGGTCGTGTCAAGGGAGTTTAGGGGGCGAGTGCTGTGGACGGGTGCACGCGAGGCTTGGGGGGTATGAAGGCCCCGGGAACCCTTGTGGTGGCACAATTCCCCAGTGTGATTGTCCCGTTGTGCATGGTTGCGAGGGTGCCGAAATGCGTGCTTCCCAGCACGCCGTGCGTGAGTGAAGGGTGTGTGTGACAGAGGCCCCGGGTATGAGTGTAACCCCCTGTGCGAGTGGAAGGCCATGTGTGAGTGGAACCATGTGTGCGAGGGAAATGGCATGCGTGCGTGAACGGCCGAGTGTGAGAGAGACAGCGTGTGTGAAGTCGCTGTATGTGAGAGAGATGACGGTGGGCATGAGGGAGCACGCAGCCGCATCTCCGAGAGTGAGTGTAATGGTGAGGTGTGTGAGTCTCGTGACACGCGGGAGTTTGAGCGCGTGGAGGGAATGGAGACGACGACGGCGACAGGTGAAGGACAAAGGCCGAGTAGCGGTGGTAGCTGTTTTGGGGACCGCGCCGGGTTTACCCAGCAGCGAGCGCGAGGTTCGTGGTGTGGTACGCACGAGGCCGCCACGTGTGCGCCTTCGGAAGTGAAGCCCGGTCCGCAAACGCACACGGTGGATTAGCCGATCCCGCGGACGGACAAAAGGTAGGCCGGATTACGGATTTGGACCGGACGGGTTCTCCACGCCAGCATGTTTGTGTAAAGCTCCGACGAGCAGGGCACATGTGTTCGCGTGGGGAGCCCCTCGAAACGCGAGGCTTGTTTTTTTGATGCGCAGGGTGACGTCATGGCTGCACGTGTGGTTGGAATCCGGCAGGAGGGGAGATCCCTGCCGGATGGAACCGTCCAAGAGGGACGAGGTACGCGAACAGCTGCCATGACGTCACGGGCAAGGAGCGCAGGTTGCGAGTTGCCGCGCTGGTGCGCATATTTAAAAAAAAAAGCAAGCCTCACTTTCGGGTGAACAGGATTCCTGGGCAAGGGGTGGAAGAAACCCCTGGCCAGGGCACAGGATAACACTATTTAGGGGGAAGGGTTAGCGTTAGTTAGACCGTCTTCATGGGGCTGGGGTAAGTCCTCATGTAGCCCGTGGAATGGATTAGTTGGAGGGATTGTAGTTGAGATTTAGGAGGGGAAATTATTTTTAGAGATTTGAGGACAGTGACAGACTGTGAGTGTGTAGAGGGGACATAGCTTAGCTTCGGAGAGTAAAAGGATGTGCTACGAGTGTAAGGGACGATGTGGGAGTACGAAGTAGTTAGGGGATGTAGTCAGAAGGATGGCTGAGTTCAGCGATGGAGTGTTGAAGAGTAGTGAGGTGGAGACATGTTGAGTGAGTGAGGCCAGCGGGTCTGTATGAATGGAGTGAATGTGGTATGAATGGTGCGATGAGTGATTGGGGGGAGGAGTGATTCCTACCCAAGGGACCCCGGGGTCAGAATAATGTGAGTTTGTGGGTTAGACAAATTGAAAAATGGAAGTCGTTTTGCTGTTGGTGGGAGTGTAGGCTCGATACCCATTTGGAGGGGTGCAGGAGCCCTGTTGACGGGCTGGGAGCGTGGCTACGAATGGTAAGTATCGCTTAGTGGGTACCCCGGGCACCGGGCTAGTCGGCCGCGGTAGGCCAATGGCCCATGGGGGGCCGGGATAGAGTAGTGGGCACGGGTGCGCCTGCATGATGCGGGGGCCCGGGGTGCCATATGCCACGGGGGCAGCGTACTGGGCACGGGCGACCCTCGGAAAGGGACCCGGGGCGCCAACACGCCACGTGGGCATCGAGGGGGAGTAGCCAGAGAGGGCACTCCCCAGTTTTAGGGAGCTGGTAGGCTCGGAGGCAGTGTAGTGCCCGGGGGTGCCATTATTGGAGAATCGGCAGAGGGTAGTTCCTGCCAAGGGAGCCACGCGTCCCAGCCATGAGACCGTGTGAGGGCACGGAAGGAAAATTGGGGGGCATGGCCCGAAATTTGAGAGGACACCAACACAGGCGACGGGAATCTTGGTTGTTAGAACCGATAGTTTAAGCGAGAGGTGCCTGTTGAAAGCCCCGGGGTAGTTTAAACGTTAATGGTTAGGGTAGATAGGAAATGTACCCCTCTGCACCATCCATCCCTTCGCTCTCGTTGTGGGCCGCTGGACCCACTTTAGGTTAGTCGATCGCTGAAATCTGAGGAGGCCATTCTGAGGCTTTGAATGGGCCTCGACACAGGACGCCAGCTCTCCCTTATTCCTCTCCGGGAAGGGAACGTAGGGGTTGGGAGTAGGCTAGGAAGACTATAGGTTAGCCGAACAAAGACGATAAAGGGGTGAGGAGATGAGTTATAGAGGGGGAAGTAAAAATAAAAATAAAAACAAAAAAATAAGTTGGGGCTAAATTGATCTTTGACAAATTAGGGGGGTGGGTATGGACTGTCAGGTCAGGTCAGGTTAGATCTGTGACCTGCTACAGGTACCATGTAAACCTGTACGAACCTGTTCCATGGTCGGGTTGTCGGCGACTAAACCGTCTCCCCCACCAGGTTTTCTGGTGAGAAGGGTGTTTGGATATGGACACCCAGCAGGATTAAAAACAAAACCTGTCAAAGGGCGGAGGAGCTCTTTGTGAGCCAACGGCCATCCATATCTAGTGCCCAACTGTGTCTGCGGACGTCCTCCTGCAGTTGGGTTACTTTTTTATTAGGAGGTCGGTGGCAGGATTTGCACTCCGGCCATCGTAAAACCTTTCATTCTGCAAAACACAAAAACACAAAAAAAATCTGAAAACCCACTCCGTGGGAGTACCTCCTGTATCTTCCCTTCGCAGGGCAGCTCACCGGATGACGGGATTGGGGCAAAGCCTTCGGGACCCCCAATCTTTGATGATAGGAGGGAAACCACGGGGTAACATCCCTGGGTCAGATTGCGGGAGAGTGTGGCGCAGTGGTGCTGAGGTGTCGTCCACCAGACGGCGGTCTCCTTGGGTTAACCTGAGGCGGTCCCTTCGGGTGGGTGCCTGGAATGTCCTATCCCTAAGAGAGGATGATCACCTGTGTCTGTTATCATCTGAGCTCAAGCGTTTGGACATCGGGATTGCAGCTCTCTCTGAGGTTCGGAGACCGGATTGCGGTGAGATAATGGTGGGTGGTTACACCTACTATTGGTCTGGTCGCTCTGATGGTTACCATACCCAAGGAGTTGCTGTCGCTGTGTCCAATAAGCTGACCCCAATGATAATTGAGGTAACACCGGTCAACGAGCGTATTATGAGATTAAGGATTCGTCACTCCTGAGGTGTCATTTCCCTGGTCTCTGTTGATGCTCCGACTGAGGCGAGTGATCTCACCGTGAAGGACGCATTCTACGCCATGCTCGAGTCTGTGGTTGATCAGTGCCCCAGACGAGATACACTTCTAGTCTTGGGGGATTTCAATGCATCGACTGGAACTGATAGGGATGGTTATGAGATGTGTGTTGGTCCCCATGGGTCAGGAACTATGAACCAGAATAGCACTAAGTTCCTTGATTTTGCAAGAAGTCATGGACTTAGGGTGGCTGGTTCATGGTTTCAGCGCCCACAAGCTCATCGCTGGACTTGGTATTCCAACGCTGGTGGTGTGGCAAAGGAGATTGACCATGTCCTCATTGACGGTCGCTGGAGGATGATCTAGTACTGCAGGGTCTACCGGAGTGCTCAGTTCCTCAATACTGACCACAGGCTTGTTGTTGCAACTCTAAAGCTGCACCTTAAATCCTGGAGAATGGTACCATCCCAGCCTAGGCTGGATGTTGGCAAGATCAGGAAGGAGAGAGTAGCTGAGGAGTTTGTGGACAGGCTGAGTGGACACTTGGGGGGTCTGGGTGCTTTGGGGGGTCCTGAAGAGTTGTGGAGTGCCTTCAAGACCACCGTCCTTGATGTTGCCGGTGGATGTATTGGAACTCACCGCAGGGCAAAGAAGAATTTTGTCTCTCAAGGGACACTGGATACCATTGACCAGAGTCGCAGGGCCAGGCTGAATGGCAGAGCTGAGCTGTTCAGGGAGCTGAGGTGTAAAACTGTACGTGCACTGAGGGTGGACAAGGAGGCCTATGTGCGAGGAATCTGTGAGGGGGAAGAGCATCACCTGTGGACAGGTGATTCTCGTCCCGCTTACAGGGGAATTCGCGCATCGCGTTCATCCAAGCCCATCCCTCGGAGCACTGCAGTTAGAGCAGAGAGTGGTAGGCTCTTGACAGAGGAGTCTGAAGTGAAGGCCCGCTGGGCCGCTTACTTTGAGCGGTTGACCAGGCTGATCACCCAGCTGTCGAGTTGGACGTCAAGGGTGTTACAATCCCTGTTGCTGACCCTTGAATCAACTGTGGTCCACTTTCTCTTGTGGAAACACGGGCTGCGGTGAACCGGTTGAAACGGGGCAAAGCTCCAGGGATCTGTGGCATCCATGCTGAACTTCTCAAGGCTGGTGGAAATGCTGCACTCGTGTCGTTGCATGCAGTTTTGTGCTCTGCCTGGAACACAGGCATCATCCCAACTGATTGGAAGAGGGGCCTTGTTGTTCCTCTTTGGAAAGGGAAGGGTGATCACCAAGACTGCAACAACTACCGAGGGGTGACGCTGCTCTCAGTGCCGGGCAAGGTCTTTGCTCGGATAATTCTTGATAGGGTTCGCCACCATCTGCTTGAGCACCAGCGTCCAGAGCAGTCAGGCTTTACACCAAAGAGGTCAACGATTGACCGTTTCCTTGCTCTTTGTGTCCTCACCGAACGCAGCTGAGAGTTTCGGCAGGGGCTGCTTGCAGCCTATGTTGATCTCTGTAAAGCGTTCGATTCAGTGAATCGGGATGTCCTCTGGAGGATTCTTGGTCTTCGTGGGGTGCCACCAAAACTGATCAATCTGATGTCTGAACTCTATTCTGGTACTGAGAGTGCTGTGAAGTGTGGTGATACTATCTTTGACTTCTTTCCAGTTGTTACTGGAGTTCGTCATGGGTGTGTACTGGCCCCCACACTTTTCAGCACTTGTATGGACTGGATTTTAGGGAGGATGTCGGAGAGATCAAGCTGCGGTGCATCGTTTGGGAATGTCAAGATCTCAGACCTTGATTTTGCAGATGATGCAGTCATCTTTGCGGAGACTTTAGATATCCTTTTGGGGGCCCTCGAGGTGCTGAATGAGGAGTCAGAGCCGCTGGAATTCCGGGTTTCTTGGGTCAAAACTAAGATCCAGGCTTTCGGTGACATCTTGGATGCTGCTGTCCTGTCTGTGCCTGTTTGTGGTGAGGATGTTGAGGTCGTGGAGAGATTCAGTGACCTTGGCAGTGATATTCATGTCTTTGCTGGCTGTGAGTCAGAGGTCAATAGACGTCTGGGTCGGGCCTGGGGAGTCATGGATTCACTGGATCATGGGGTGTGGCGCTGCCGGTTCCTGTGCGGGAGGACGAAAGTCTGAGTCTTCAGGTCCTTGGTACTTCCAGTCTTGCTCTATGGATGCAAGACTTGGACTCTGACCAATCATCTGAGACGGAGACTTAATTCCTTTGGTACCAGGTCTCTTCAGAGAATCCTTGGCTATCGCTGGTCGGATTTTGTGTCCAACGAGCGGTGGCTGAGAGAGACTCGGATGAGATTTGTTACCTGCATAGTCCGTGAGCGTCAGTTGCGGCTGTATGGACATGTGGCTCGTTTTCCTGACGCTGATCCTGCTCACCAGATTCTCTCAGCGGGGGAGTCTCGTGAATGGAGGAGGCCAGTGGGTCGACCACGTTCCTCGTGGTTGCAGCAGGTTGACCATCATCTCAAGGAGACAGGGATGGGCCTGGCATCTGCTTGGGTGATGGCCAGACGGAGGCCCCTGGAGTACCGGCGGAAAGTGGACGCAGCGACGCGCTGTTCTGGCACATGCTTCCATACCTGACCTGACCCTGGTATGGACAGAGACAGGCAAAGGCGATAGGTTGGCAGGGAAACAGTAGGGTAGGTCCGAGCCCACCTTCCGAGTGGCCAGCACCACTCCCTCCACCAACCTTCGTTTCAAGGCAAGGGGCCGGCCAATTTCATCTGCCGGCTGTGTTTACTGCAAGGCCTGTGCTGGCCGGATCCTCTGCCGGCTGTTTTTACTACAAGGCCTGTGCTGGTCACTTCATCTGCTGGCTATTGCTGCAAGGCCTGTGCCGGCCATTTCATCTGCCGGCTGTTTTTGCTACAGCAGCCTTATCATGCCATGCCTTGCCTGCCCACCTTTGCCATGATCCATGCCTGCTGCCCGCGTTCATTTTGCCCCGTTCTGTTTTGCATTCCCCCCCCCCCCCTGTTCATTACCATGTGCGCCAGGATCATCGCGCAAGCCGCAAGGACTGCCCTGTTGGCAGCTGCAACACGGGACTGCACTGGCAGCCCATGCTACGTTTGCCAGTTCACTGCGTTCATTTCAAAAGGGGGAGGCCTTGGACTGCGCTTAAGCAGCCTGGCTCTCTGCTAACTATTGTTTTCTCCGCAGAATACATCGATCCTGGGCCATGGTTCGTGTAAATTTTGTCAGTTAAGTTGTTAAGTTGTAATTGTAAATGTGTTTTGCACCCCCGGCATGTGTGTCTTAGCGCCGGCAATTTATTTAAGTCGTCCATATGAGTGGGTTTGTTTAGTTAGTTACTCAGCCCATAGGTTATTTATTTTGGGGACACGAATACACTGAATGTCGCACTCAGGGATCCAATGGTAAATCGTACTGGGGAGAACTTACACATGATGGCACACGAAAATTCGACGACTCGGGACGAGTCTGTAAAAAAGGGAGGGTGTAGTGTTATGGCTGTGGAAATTCCTTTTCCTTAGATTAGTTATGCCGGTAAGTGAGTGTTCAGATAGGTCCCCACCGTTGTTTAAAGGGTATTCTTCATGTTCACCGGGCTGCGACTCTTTGAGATAGCCGTTTTTCTTTTTCTATTGTTATTTTGAACAAACCTCTGTGGTATAGCCTGCGGGCATGCAGGGCGGGGCATGATGATGGGAGGAGGGGTCGTCGTGGTCATGGTGTCTGCCAGGAATATAGGGAGTGCGCGCCGCCTGAGGCGTCGTAGTGATGCTGTAGTCGCCCGGCTCGTGAGTGTGCTGAGTACGTAATAAAGGAGAGCCGCGGGCAAAGTACGCTCGCGCTTGTGCAACACAGCCCGGCTCGACTGTTCCCCCGCTCGTGTCTGCCTGCTAAGCATCTTCTATCCACGACACCACAACCTCCACGCAAGCAACAAGCTGCGTTGAAAACCGTCAAATGCAAAAGGAAACCAGAGGAGTTCCGATTGGCGCGCGGATTTTTCCCGCCTGTTTCTCCGAGGAGTGTGACGGAGGCGGGGTGGGGCGGCTCGCCCCCGATTGGTGGACGCGCGGGGTGACGCTGTCGGGAATGAGGAACGCCCCTTTTTGGGAAGCTTCCAGAAGGGAGGCGGAGCCGAAAACGGGGAGGAGCGAAGGGCGGAGCCCCGTGCTATATAAGGTGGACCGCGCGCGAGGCTCACTCGCTTTGTCTGGGTCGTTGACGTCATCCTCTCTCTGTCTGGGTCGTCTACGTCATTCTCTCTCTGTCTGGGTCGTCGACGTCATTCTCTCTTTGGGTCGTCGACGTCATTCTCTCTCTGTCGGGGTCGTGTTGGATTCCACCCACTTTCTTGGTGGACGTCATCCTCTCGCTTCATCTTCGAGCTCTCTCTTGGTGGTCGAGGTCGGGCTCTCTCGTCTTGGCGTTGGGCGACCTGTCGGTGAAGGCGCGGGCCGGTGGCGAGTCTGGGCAACGCCTCAGAGACGCAGACGGGAGGCGCAGCCCTGCCGGCTGTGTGGTGTGAATCTGCGCGTCTGGTGAGGGACGCCGGAGAGAACTCACCGACCACATCATCGCAAAGGCCCGAGAGCAGGCACGGCTACGCTCGCTGCCGTGGGAACAAGGCGTCGCTACCTGCCCACCATCACACCTCGAGGGGGCAGGTAACCAGCATGGTCTCGCGGGCCATTTCTGTCATCCACGGCCCACGACCATAAAGGTTTACGAACCCCGTCTCCCTCCCTGCCTATGGGGAGGGTTTTCCTGTTGTTTTTGTGTGCATGCTGTGGCGCCGTGTCCTGTTAAGTAACGACTGTGTAAGTGACTAGATAATAATCGTAGTCGGTTGTATTGCTTCTTATTTGCTTTGCTTGTATATTGCATGACTGTATACGTGTTGCTGGAATAAATGTCCTTGTGTGCAATGTATCCCGTTCGTCGCATCCTCCTTTCACCCCATTGAAATGCCATCTTGCATCGTGGAATAAGTAGTGGGTTTTAAACACCCGATAAATAATCTGAACTGTCGAGGTCGGTGATAACACCGCTCGGTTATCCCTGTAGCAGGGAACAAACGGCTTCAGCGGTTCGTGTCCTAAGCCGACCTGCGGCGTGGTGCAACCCCTCGGTAGGTTACCCGCGCGGGTATTTACGTATATCGACATTCGGCGATTCACCCTATTTCGCGCGGGTCGAATGCGGACTGGGTTGTGGTGAGGTTAAACCCCCACCCGTGACTGGCTCCTGGCGGTAGTTCCAGGAGGGTCACGACTGAATTGTCCGTCCGGTGGGCGACGCGGCTGCCATTAGAGGTACGCGGCCGATCGCACGCCAGGCGTGCCAGAATTCGTCTATATATATATACATATATATATATATATATATATATATATATATATATATATATATATACATATATATGTATATAAATATATATATATACATATATATATACATATATATATATATATATATATGTATATATATATATATATATATATATATATATATATATATATATATATATATATATATATATGTATATATTGTTACGGTTGTGGAAATTCGTAAACCACCATTCAGGTCCCATAGGTGAGATATCTCTGTAAGTACATGTGTAGTTAGCCCCAAACCCGTTGTTTAGAGGGAATAAATGTGATTCATTCGGGCTGTGACGCTTTGAGATAGCCGTTTTTCTGTGCTATCTTTATTTTGAACCAACCACGCTCCAACCATCACACAACAACAACAACGCCAACAGCCACGATCTTTACCTTCACAACTCGCTCCCACAAACATCGCATCACCGCCATTCCAAACGGCACCATGGCCATAAACCACCATCATAAACCCTCCACCACCTTCACCTCTCTCCTGCGGCCATTCCCGCACCACCTGTGAGCACCGAGCGTCGGGCTGTCCTGGGCTCGTACAAGATACGCGCCGAGCCGCGAGTGCAAAATGCGGCCTTTCCGAGGAGAATTCGGATCAGGAATGCTACACGCCCACTTCTGATCCGTCCAATCAGCAAGCGCGGGGTTGTTTGGCCCCGCCTCCAGGCGCGTCTGTGTGGAATCGAGATATGCAAATTCTAGGATCAGGGGAGATTCACGCGCCTTTTTCTCCGTCCATTGGGCGAGTGTGGCTCCGCCCCCGAGCTCGTTCTGATCCGGAAATTTGCATATGGGTTCTCCTGCTGGCCTATAAAGCGCCGAGCGCAAGGCGAATCTGGGCAGAGTCAGTTTGGAAGAGCGGAGTGGAGTCGGGAGGCGAGGGCGTCCCGGTGGTTTTCGGCAATCGGCTGAGGAGAATTGGGGGAAGAGTCCGAGGAGCTCGGGTCCGAGGCAAGGAAGACGGTGGTCGGCGACGAGGTCGCGGTGGAATCGCTCGTCACGGGACCCAAGCAAGCCAGCTATACTCTTTCCCCAGAGCATCAACAACCCCCCCCTTTTTCCCCCGCGCTGAGATAGTGTGAAAAGGGGGCCCTATTCCCACCCCACTCCAAGCGGTGCCAACGAAACCCGCGAAGGAGCACGAAGTCGGGGCACCGCCGCGCTGCCACATTTGCGGCTCAGCACGAAGACGCGGGTGGGACCCACCCGGTCTCGCGGACCTGACCGCTCCTTCAGGTCCCATGCAAATATTGGCCCACAGGCCCCGTCTGCCCCCCTGTCTTTGAGGGCGCACGACTTTGTCTTTCCTTTTCTTTTGCTTTTGAGTAAATGTGTGTCGGCGCCGTCTGTGAAGTAAAACTGTTTTAGTGTTGCCGTGTGCTCGCGTAGTCGGTAGTATCTCTGCGTCATTGTTTCTTTTGTAGCATTTGATATGTGTGCATTCTGTTTGGCTGTATATGTGTGCTCTCCGTGTGCCGCGGAATAAATGTGCATCATGTTGAACTGTTTTCCCGTTTCGCTTCGTCTTTTCTTTAATTGAATATCCATCTTGCTTCACGTAAAGAGTTGGTAGTGGGCTTAATACGCTTGATAATTGATCGGAACCGTCGAGGCCGACGATAACACCGCTCGGTTATCCCGATAGTACGGAACGGATCGCTTAAGCGGCCCGTGTCCGGAGTCGACCTGCGGCGAGGTGCGATCGCCCGGTCTACCCTCCGCGTGGGTACTTAGGTAGGTCGAGTTTGGCGAACAACCCTATCCCACGCGGGTGGCTGATTGGCACGATCGTGGTGAGGCCGAAAGGCCCACCCGTGACTAGCTCCCGGCATTAGTCTGAGAGGGTCACGACAGAATTCGACATGCCGCGATTCGAGTCACGTGGCCGTTCGCATGCCGGCGGGCGCGAATTCGCAACAATATATATATATATATATATATATATATATATATATATATATATATATATATATATATATATATATATACCATTCTGACTCTCTCTCTCTCTCTCTCTCTCTCTCTCTCTCTCTCTCTCTCTCTCTCTCTCTCTCTCTCTCTCTCTCTCTCTCTCTCTCTCTCTCTCTCTCTCTCTCTCTCTCTCTCTCTCTCTCTCTCTCTCTCTCTCTCTCTCTCCCTCTCTCTCTCTCTCTCTTGCTATCTTTATTTGTTCCTTATGCATGGCCACATCTCCAAAAAGTTACGAACTTCAAATTTGGTGCACAAATACAACTTTGTGGGGGGGGGGGGTAATATAGGCTATGTGGCCTCACTCGGGGGTGTGCGGGGGCAGGGGCATACATTTTTGATGTTAATTTTTACCGTGTAGTGCCACCTAGTGGTGGTGACCGAGAAGAGGGTGTTACAGTTTTCTTTTTTCCTTCGACAACGCTGTAGTTAAAGCACTCTTCGCACGGGTAAGCTGAGGGGCCTGTCAAAACCTGTCATCGTGTGTGTGACATTTCTAGCGGGAAGGGACATCAGGAAAAAATGGGGGGCGGGGGGGGGAGCGGGGTGTGAGGATGGGGATGGTGAGGCGGGGGGGGGTTAGGGTTAAAGCACTCTTTGCATGGGTAAATTTGTCCTCCTTTCCTTGTCCTTCTCGCCCAAAGTTTTTGGCAAATACAACGACTAATTGGTCTGTCAGCGAAGCGAAGGGTAGGCTCTGCAAGTGCATATATAGAATGCTCTTCCTGGAAAGGTATAGTGGCAAGAGAAAGACCAGATAGGTCCAAATTGGATTTCCATAGGTTCCTCGAAGTATTGGAGACAGAGAGGTACGGGGATATTGGCACGACTTGGAGGTATGTTGAGTATGGATGAGTGATGGTGTGCATCTGTGCTGAGTGTGATGTCTGTAAGAGGGAGGGTCTCGTCCAGGGATTGTGTGTGGTTGATGTTTTATATTTTTCATTCTAAAACAGCCTTCACCACTGTCAAAGGTGACTCCCACCCCCCCCCAAAAAAAATACTAGAAATGAACAAACACAAAAAGTATTTTTCTCATCCTGGTGATATCATTACCCTGTCACACTATTCTCATCCCGCACTCCTCCTCCTATAACCCCAAAGAAACGAAGTCGTTTTAATGGATTTATTTGATTTGGTGTTGGTGTAGTGCAGGCGTGTATGGCCTCCTCCGCCTCTGTCTCACTTACTTGTCGTTAACTCGGGTCCAATCTTTGTTCACACGTCATCACACGACCTGCTTCTACTACAGCTAATGCATGGCACGCACTTGGAACAGCTTGGTTGTCTAGTCCATAGGTTTATAATCATCAGCAAAAAGAAGTTCTTCTGTACATTAATTCTTATTGCCTCTCAGCTTTCGTTGTGTGAAAGGGTGTTCTCTGGTCAAGGAACTTTGTACTCAAGATAATGAGTGATTTTGTTGACCATTTCAAAGGTCACGATCACACGTCCGCATACACTACAGTTGGAAGATTCAGTTTCCTGAGTCTTCCCTCATTTGTGAGGTCTTTCATGGAAACTGTCGATGGTCATACCAAGGTCCTCCATTGACCTTACGCGTTCCAGTTTGTGACAACTGTCCACCCCCCCCCTTTTCTTTTCTGGAGCTGGTCCATTTCCCCCAAATTGGGAACGCCTGCCATTTCCCTGACAATATCTGCTGCTCTTCCTTCGCTCCAATTGGTTCTTCTGACCACGTCCTTGTTAAAGTGGACATCTCTCTGGCTGTTATCAGAGAACCACCTCACCGCCGTCGAGTCTGGCATTTCACTCAAGCCGACTGGCAGGGTCTCCGAGCAGCCATCAAACTTACAGACTGGTCTCCTATCACTACTTTCTCAAACATCAACTCATCCTGGGAATTCTTTCAAAGAAACTTGCTCTCCCTCATGCACAGATTTATCCCCTCTCGTGTTCAGTTGTCTTACCCTTCCTCCCGCCCTTGGTTTACTGAAGCTTGTGGCGAGGCAGTTGTCCTGAAACAACTTGCCTTTGCCTCATGGAAAGCAAACCCAACTGAGGGCAATCTCAGTTCTTTCCACAAAGCTCGGAACAAGTGTGTAGCTACCCTCAGGAGAGCCAGAAAACAACATCTTTCTCATCTCAAGTCTGAACTCTCAAACCTCTCTCCCTCCTCAAAATCCTGGTGGCGTTTAATCAAATCTGTTTCTGGTGTATGTTCCCCCTCCATCCCCTCCCTTACCTCAAATGGCCGCACTGCTGATTCCACACGTGATAAAGCTGAATGTCTAAACTCGGTGTTTGCAGCTAAATCTTGTGTCCCAAACCCATCACTATCTCTACCCACTTTACCCAGTCGCACCCAACTGTCCCTGGACTCTGTGTCCTTTTCTCCTGACAAGGTGGAGAGCTTGCTTTCAAACCTCGAGTCAGATTCTGCAACCGGTCCAGACGGCATCAGCCCACGTGTCCTCAAAGCCTGCTCTTCTGCTCTTGCTCACCCTCTCTCTGTTCTATTCACCCTCTCATTTTCCCAAGGTCATCTGCCATCTGCTTGGAAATCTGCTAACATCACTGCGCTGCATAAAAAAGGTGCAAAAACAGATCCCTGTAACTATAGACCAATCAGCCTTCTCCCAATCATCAGCAAGGTTATGGAATCCATCATCGCTTCAGACATGAAATCCTTCCTCTTCTCCAATGGCTTGATTTCCAATCATCAATTTGGTTTCAGACCAGGTCACTCTACCCTAGATATGCTGCTACTGCTCTCCCATCAATGGATGGAGGTCCTCAATGCCAGACAGGAAATCCGAGCCGTATCCCTGGACATATCACGTGCTTTTGACACAGTCTGGCACCCTGCCCTACTCACCAAACTCTCTTCCCATGGTATTCAAGGCCATCTCCACTCATGGCTCGCAGACTTCCTCTCCTGTCGCAGTCAACGTGTGGCCCTAAATGGAGTTCTTTCATCCCCTCTTCCTGTGCAGGCTGGAGTTCCTCAAGGTAGCGTTCTGGGCCCTGTTCTTTTTCTGGTTTTCATCAATGATCTCTCGGACTCTCTGGAAAATCCTCTATTTCTCTTTGCCGATGACTCCACCCTCTGCCGTACCATCTGTCATCCCTCAGACCGGCAAGCAGCAGCTTCTTCGCTCACTGCAGATCTGGATAAAATCACAAACTGGTCCAACACGTGGAACATGTCTTTCAATCCAGACAAATCTCACACTCTCACTATGTCTCTTCGAAAGGACCGTTTACAAAACCCCCCCATCCACTTTCTCAACAATCCTCTGGAAGAAGTCTTTTCTTTCAAGCTTCTGGGTCTCACTATCTGCCATGACCTTTCCTGGGAAAGTCACATTTCCAACCTTGCCTCAAAAGCCAGTCGCCGACTGGGAATCCTCCGTCGTGCAAAGTCCTTCCTCGGCCCTCTTGAGCTCCTGACCACTTACAAAGCTTTTGTCCGTAGCCTGATGGAGTACTGCTCTCCCCTCTGGGCTGGTGCTCCTGCCTCCCACCTTTCTCGACTTCACGCTGTTGAAACCAGGGCATTTAAGATCGTTGGCATCTCCCGCAATGAGGCTGAGTCTTTGGGCCTCTCACTCAATCACCGCAGGTTGGTCGGTGGTCTTTCTGTCTTCTACCGACTCCTCTCCAGCCTTGCCCCCCCTGCTCTCTCTGCGATTTGTCCCAACCACATTTCCACAGGGCGCTCAAGGTCCGCCAACAACCCCCTTCTGGTAAAACTACCAAAATCACGAATCACTGCTCATCTTCACTCTTTCATTCCTCTTTTTTCCCGCCTTTGGAATAAACTTCCTCACTCTATTCTTTCCCATTCTTCCCTCCAGGCTTTCAAAACAGCTGTTCACCACCACCTCTTATCTTCCCCCATCCAAATCCTCGATCTTTTCTACCCCCGATAATCCACCCAAGCCCACTTCCTTCAATTCTCCTGCTTTCCTTCCTGAAAGTCCCTTTAATGTCCATCTTCCCCTCGCCATGTTCCCCGTCCCATCCCCATCCCTCTCCCTTCCACAGTTCACCTGTGTCTGTTCCCCAATGTTTTGTCCCTTCCACTCCCGCCCCTCTTGTCTCATGCCTCCTTGCTGTGAGTTGTGTTAGCTCTCATACGAGCCTCGACCAAGGTATACAAAAAAAAAAAAAAAAAAAAAAAAAAAAAAAAAAAAACGCGTATCAACCTTTACTTAATTCCCAATGTTTCAAACATTACATTTTTCTGGATTCAAGTTGAGCAGCCACTGACTGGACCATACCATTAGCTTTTTAAGATCTTCTTGAAGTTTCGATGGATCCTCTTCACTAAAAAATATTTCAGTATCATCTGCAAAGAGGAAGATGTCACAGCTGATGATCTCAGGAAATCATTCACATCATTATTACAAAGAAGATAGGGCCGAGCACACTGCCTTGTACAATTCCACTGCCAACTGAGGCCGATGAAGATACACTGTGGTTCACCTTCATACACCGAGTATGATCTCGGTGTAGTTGCAGTGTAGTTAGCGGGGTTGTAATGTATTGAAGGCTTATTTGTTCGCATTTTTATTTGTCACGGATGTTGTAAAATGAACTATTTGGTTTCAGGTGAACATTTCCATTCATATAGCCTTAAGAATATGTTTACTGTGGAATTAATACAAATATTATTATTACTATTATCTCATTATTTATTTTGTTCAATTGTAAATTTATTGATTTTCCTCAACTCCGGAGGTTGATGTTGCTCTCTTCTCTCAGCTGCAACTTTCACTCATTCGTTCCACGATCAGCAAATCAGAGGCTAAATATGGTGTTGTTTAATGGGAAATTTTCTTTAACAGTATGACCTTTTGTCGATTTGGATGCTTAACGTGACGTATTCAACTCATCGAAACACCCATGCGTCCGTTGAAAATGTTTTTCGAATGAGATGCTCACGATGGTCCAAATGATACTATCGATATCTCTATATCGATATGATGCTGTATAACTTATCGATATCTACACTAATATCCGTCAGTGTGTGTGTGCTCAACCATCAGTCCGTCTGTCCCTCTCCTCCATAACTCCAAAACCATGAAACCTCGTGCCCCCAAACTTTGCATGGATACAAAGGGAACTCCAAGGGAGTGCATGAGTGAAAATTGGGTGTTTGTATTAATTTGAACACCCCTTTTGAAGATAATTAACGGCCTTATTTAATTATCCTTTATCAAGGGTCATCCTTGGTCACCTCACTGTCACTCGCTGGGGTCTCAATTCTCCATTTTTTTTGTTTGGCCTGCTCAACAATGCCTTGACGTGGAACAGGCTGCAACGATTTCTTAATGATAGTTTTTTTTTTGTTTCACTTTCCTCACTCACATTATTGAATGTCTGATCATCACACCTACGAATCGCTGGATACATTTTGCAATGCTGATAAACACCCAGAGACATCAGCATTCTTGGCTTTATTTCATTTCCGCATATGCCATAACCTCAAAAATCTCTAAATCTGAGCCGAATTTCCTAATTTAAACTTCTTTATTGACTTCAGCAGCAGTTCCGACTGCTAAAAAAAAATGTTCATTTGTCCAATTCGAAGATTGCTTGGGTGTCTCCGGGTGCATAGGTTTATATCTCCAATCGGTGATCGCTAATCCCTTGCAAAGCCAGATCCATCCATTGGGACCATACTCTGTGCAGAGCGTTGGTGCTGCCTAAGCAGTCTCCTTGGCTATTGGACACAATCCTGGATGGGTCGGCATTTCAACACAGGATACCAGTAAGCTGGCACTCATTTTGCCAACCTCACAAGGATGACAGGCAGAGTCAACCCCACCTGGTATTAATTCAACATCCGAGTGGGATTTGAACTTAGGATCCTCGGATCCCAAGCCCACCACCCTAACCATTAAGCCAACACCAGGCATGAAGCCAGATGTTCCTTATCAAATGTTTTGTTGAAGTGCTTGCTTGAGTGTTTCAGCCACTTCACGAGCACTCTCCAATATTCGCACTGTCACTGAATATATCGATCGGCTTGAACAACGTTAAAGGCTCATTCACCTGCGTTTGTCCATGCGGTGGTTTGTTCACTTAAAATGTACATTTTATTTTACATCACGTTTCCCTTTTTTGTGCGATATTCTTTCATTATACGACCCGTCCCTTCGGCATCAATACATGCATATAAAAAATTTAACGTTTCATTTTTAAAAGTTTCTTCAACCTTTTTGTTGGAGTGCTTGCTTGAGTGGAGTGCTTAACATCTCCGGAGTTAGGAAGGCAAAATAAATTAGATAATCACAATGAGTAAAAAATGTTTTCACTTGTTCCAAGGCAATGAATCGCCACATCATGGCAGGATAGCGAAGAGGTAAGAGCACTCACTCGAAGCTGTCTAGCCTGGGTTTGAATCCCGACCCAGCTATAAACTGTCATCCCGGTGTTTCACAGGCAGGGTGATTCATCAATGTGTGTGCCGTCTCTCAGATGGATGATAACCTGGATGTCACATTTGCCGGAATCCCCCCCTCCTCCTCTTCCACTCCTCACTCTCCCCTCTCCCCTCCCCACAGTCACCGTTATCCCTCTCCCTCCCATCTCTATTCCCCTCCCTCTCTCTCCTATCCCTCTCTCTCTTCCCCCCTGCTTCCCCCACCCCCCCTCTGTTAAGGGGACTGTTAAGGAATGACGGTTTAGTTTTGAATTTGCCAGGCAGATAGCGTGGGTTTTAAATGCTCTTGCCCAGTTTTATGTCGAACCCAGCGGTTAAAAAGAAAATGTTGCTGTTTGGGTGTGTTTTATCGCCCTTCCCTTCCCCTCATGCTGCCTTCCATTTCCCTCCTCTCATGCTGCTTTCCCCTCCCCTTATATTGCCTTCCTTTCCCCTCCCCTCATGCTGCCTTCCCTTCCTCTCCCCTTATGCTGCCTTCCCTTCCCTTTCCCTCATGCTGCCTTCTCTTCCCCTCCCATCACACTGCCTTACCTGCCCCTCCCCTCATGCTGACTTCCCTTCCCCTCCCCTCACGTTGCCTTCCCTTCCCCTCCCTTCATGCTGCATTACCTTCTTCTGCCCTCATGCTGCCTTCCTTCCCCTCCCCTCATGCTGCATTCCTTTCCCCTCATGCTGCCTTCCCTTCAATTTCCCTCATGCTGCCATCCCTTCCATTTCCCTCAGGCTGCCTTCCCTTCCATTTCCCTCAGGCTGCCTTCCCTTCCCCTCCCCTCATGCTGACTTCCCTTCCATTCCTCTCAGGCTGACTTCCCTTCCCCTCCCCTCATGCTGCCTCCCCTTCCCTTTCCCTCATGCTGCCTTCCCTTCCCTTTCCCTAATTCTGCCTTCCCTTCCGCTCCCCTCAGGCTGCCTTCCCTTCCCCTCCCCTCATGCTGCCTTCCCTTCCATTTCCCTCATGCTGCCTTCCCTTCCATTTCCCTCATACTGCCTTCCCTTCCCTTTCCTTCATGCTGCCTTCTCTTCCCCTCCCCTCATGGTGCCTTCCCTCCCCCTCCCCTTGCACTGCATTCCCCTCCCTTTGCACTGCCTTCCCTCCCCTTGTGCTGTTTTTCCCTCCGCTTGTGCTGTCTTCCCCTCCCCTTGTGCTGCCTTCCCTCCCCCTCCCCTCATGCTTAGCTCCTCCTCAACTCCGCCCTCTCCACCCCCCCCCCCCCATGGACATCTCCAAGCGGTCTCCGCATGCTGTATTAACGTGTTGTTTTAACGTACCACATTTTGTTCAATCCTGTGCTACCCCCCCCCCCCCACTTTCTCCACAAATCCCACTACCAAACGCGAGTCAAGAACCCCTCCCCTCATGCTTACATCCTCCCAAACCCCCTCTCCCTCCCCACTTCCCCCTTCCTCGCCTCCTCTTCCCCCGTCCTCACTCCTACCGTCCCCCTCCCAGAGTGTATAGTGGCATTTGGTGAGGCATTGCTCTCTCCAACCTTCCCCTTTTCTCAGTCTTACCCCCCCTCCCCATTCCTAGCACCTTGCTCTCCCACCCCTCCTGCGCCACCTCCTCTCTCCCTCCCTCTTTCTCCCACCCCCCGGTAATATTCCCGTCAGTGAAGCAACGGGTTGTATATGCTCGTAAATAATATTTCCGGCTCGGGTTTGCTCCATGTGGAGGTCAAATATGTATCAGGGGTGTGGGCAGTTCCCAAATTTCTTATCGAGTGCTCGCCAAGTGGCTTAAGCACGCAAGCAAGCACTCGATTCAAAACCCTTGATAAGGAATGTCTGGCTTGGCAACCGCTATCTGGCCTACTTGGTAACTGAACACACACCTGGTTATTCTACCTCAATCAAAGCAAAGTTTTCCGAACCGGATCCGTTGTGTTTTTGGGTATCGATGGGTCATGGGTGATTGTGTGCATGTGTATGGAGTGTGATGTCTGTGAGAGGTTCTCGTTCAGGGATACAGTGTGGTCAACGTTGTACATTCTTCACACTAAAACCAACTTCGCTACCCCCCCTCCCTCACTCTCATAAAAAAAATTTAAAATGTTTTTTGTAATACCCTGATGCCTGCACATATCACATCCCCTCTCCCCAATTAAAATAAGTCGTTAGCTTGACAGATGAATTTAATCTGGGGTTGGTGTCACATGGGCATGATGAACCGAATGGTCTCCTGCATCAAATTTCATTGCTGGAGGTTCATAGCATCCCTCCCTCCCATGAGCTCAGAACCCCAGACGGTCGCCTGTCCCTAAATCTTGTCCTGACTACAGATGTCAGTTGATGACCGAGGGACTACTTGATTTCAATTGAATTTTGTATTTTAACCCTGAATCGGAACATGAATCTTACTTAAGATGAAGCGGAACATGAACCTGAAATTTAGTGGAACTTTGGCTCTGAATTTGGCAAATTGTACAGAATGTCATCCGATCGCACATGCACACAGAGGAGTAAGGTAATTTTTTTACTCTGTCTGTCTGTCTTGGAGTCAAACAAAACCTAAAATCATTCCAAACTGGAAACTTGCTGTTTATTAATGGCATTATAAACATTTTCCCTGTTACAAGAGGAATCCAACCTTCGTGGTCATATGGTCCATTTTATTCTTCCCTCAATCTAGCTATGGGTACCCCCCTCCCACATTCACGTAACAGTATATATATGTGGATATATATATATATATATATATATATATATATATATATATATATATATATATATATATATATATATATATATATATCACAACCCGTCGGGTGGTTTGGGGGTGGGGGGTGAGGAGGGAGAGGGAGGAGGAGAGAGAGAGAGGGAGTCGGGAGAGGAAGGGGTGCGGGAGCTCTGAAGGGGGGGAAGAGCGAGGAAAGGGGGTGGGCAGAGTGACGCCTCACCAAACGTCACTATACACTCCAGGAAGGGGGGATAGAGGGGGGAGCGAGGAGGAGGGGGGAAGTGGAAGTGGGGAGGAGGTTTGGGAGGAGGTAAGCGTGAGGGGAAGGGAAAGGGGATAAAATGCTCCCAAACAGCAACATTTTCTTTTTAACCACCGGGTTCTGTATAAAACTGGTCGGGAGCATTTAAAACCCACTCCATCTTCCTGGTAAATTCAAAATTAAACCGTCAGTCCTCAACAGTCTTCTTAACAGAGGGGGAGGAAAACTCACCTTACGAGGCACCACATGGCCAAATGCAGGCGGGTGGGCCCTGAACTTTGTTCAAGTCAATCGATATATTTAGTGACAGTGTGAATATTGTAGAGCACTCACATATTGGCATAAGCTCTCAAGCAAGCACTCCAACGAAACGGTTGATTAGGAACGGCTGGATTGGCAAGCGATTAGTGATTGCCGATCGGTTATGTAAACACCATGCACCGATTGACACCCAGAATGTCAAGCGATGTCCAAATTGGACATGTGAACACTTTTTTAATAGTCAAAACTACTGCTGACGTCAATAAAGAAGTTTAAATGTTGAAATTTGGCTGAGATTAATAGATTCTTGAGGTTATAGCATGTACGGAAATTAAATAAAGCCACGAGCGCTGGCGTCTCCTGGTGTTTATAAGCATTGCAACGTATCCAGTGATTCGTCGGTATGATGATCAGGCATTCGATGATATGAGTGAGGAAAGTGAAACAAAGAAAACTTTATCATGAAGAAACCGATGCGGCCTGTTCCCAGACAAGGAATTGTTGAGCAGGCCAAAAAAAGATGGTGGCTTCAGACTCGAGTGAGCTTCTTCTTCTTGCATATGGCAGCTTGGCTGTCACGTAGCTATCATTTCGTGAGGGCACAACTATGCTGCTGATGCTGTACCCCTATATCAGTGCACTGGTGCTCATTTTGCCAACCTCAGAAAGATGTTAGGGTGTTTGTTTGTAGGCACGATAACTCGAGAACGGAAGAAGCTACCAGTGTCAAATTACACAATGTGATTCAGGAGGGTGATGGCTAGCGCTGATTAGATTTTGGTCAAAATCGGTCAAAGGTCAAGGTCACAGTGAGGTCAAACATAATTCCATAAATTCATGTGGAGAAATTGAGTGTTTTTGCTTCGGTCGACGTTACGAGTTCGTTTTAACTTCGATTTTAATTTTGTCTTCAGTTTTTGCTATCGCTTAGGACGCTTAACACTCGGTTGTTGAAATTCTGGTAAAAATCGGATGTTTTGGAGACGTTTTAAGATTGTATAAAAAATATTTCACTCACCGCTTCACGGGTCGTCACGTGATGCAGCGCGCTCGAGCAGACGCGTCGTTGAGTAACGTAAAGGTTTTGCATGTGCGCGCTGACGGTGTTTTCGATAAAGATGGTGTTTAAAAGTCATTTTTTTTTATCCCAATAAAGGTTATCGTCGAATGCCTGACTCTCTAAGCCGTTGGATTATGTAAAGATTGTTGGTGGATGGCTGAATATCACGGTTTTGTGACTTTGATAAAATAATATTAAATAATTGCGTGGAGAAATGGAGATTTTTGCTTCGGTCGACGTTACGATTTTTGATGGTTTGGTACAGAATCATCGTAGAAACTTCT
The DNA here is from genome assembly GCF_056783735.1 of Eptatretus burgeri. Lineage (NCBI taxonomy): Eukaryota > Metazoa > Chordata > Myxini > Myxiniformes > Myxinidae > Eptatretus > Eptatretus burgeri. The sequence continues at coordinate 6,736,121 of NC_140977.1, read as the reverse complement.
GGTTTGCGTCGCTACCTTCTCTAGAGACAGCTTTTATTTGACAAGGTCAGAGGTCAAATTGACGATTTCGTAAGTACCAGTCTATGACTGCTTGTTTATTTGTTTATTTATTTATTTATTTATTTGAGCAATGTATGCAATGGTTGGTGTAACCTTCATGATCTGTGTCCTTGCCCTTGCCAAGGCGTCGCCTCCAAACATCAGGCTTTGTAAAGGCAGCTCTTTACGGCACGGAGCAATTATAATTGAGCAAGACGCTTTGAGGAACAGGCTCGTCTTGGCACCGTTCGCAGTGACAGGCGGGCACCATGCCATCCCATGCCCCCCCCCCCCCGCCTGCGTTTCCATTCGTCGCCTCCAATGGCCAGATGGCAGCACGGTAGGTCGCTCTTTAATCCGCCTTCCAATGATATCGTTTTTATGGGGTTTGAGCGCTCGGAGCGGCTAATTTTCACGTAATGCTCTTGCTCTCCCCGACTGGGGAAACACGCTAATGTTGCCATGTGCGAAGCGTGCCCGCGAGACGCCATATTGAGAGGAATAAATGATGCTGCTCGCAGAGATACTTCCTTGCAATCAGGTTGGCCGTTTTGACGGCAGCCAACCGAGATGTTTTCGATACGGTGCGATTCCTGCTTGCACTTCATTATGAACACTCACTCACTCACAATGACGGTGCACTCACTGTTCATATATGGAGCAATGACGTTTAGTCTTGGACATGACGTCATAAGTACAAAATCTCTTTGAGGCGTTTTGTAAAATATTGATTTGATGTCAAAACGGTCATCATCGCTAAATCGATTTGACGGCATTGTATCGTGTATAACATACGTGATGTCTGCATTGATTGGTAAATAAAATACAAACACAACTTTTGTATATACTCCATGGCAGCAAAATGTAAACACATTTGCTGAAAAAACGTGGGTTCCAGTCCTGTCACTTTTGGGGTTCCCAATTTCTACACACCCACAGGAATACATCCATGCACACCGGTTCATGTGTCATGGTTTGTGTGTAAGGTGTGCGTTTTGTGGGTTTTTCTGTAAGGTGTGCGTTTTTGTGGGTTTTTGTGTAAGGTGTGCGTTTTGTGGGTTTGTGTGTAAGGTGTGCATTTTGTGGGTTTTTGTGTAAGGTGTGCGTTTTGTGGGTTTGTGTGTAAGGTGTGCGGTTTGTGTGTAAGGTGTGCATTTTGTGGGTTTTTGTGTAAGGTGTGCGTTTTGTGGGTTTGTGTGTAAGGTGTGCGTTTTGTGGGTTTGTGTGTAAGGTGTGCATTTTGTGGGTTTGTGTGTAAGGTGTGGGTTTGTGTGTAAGGTGTGCGTTTTGTGGATTTGTGTGTAAGGTGTACGTTTTGTGGGTTTGTGTGTAAGGTGTGCGTTTTGTGGGTTTGTGTGTAAGGTGTGCGTTTTGTAGGTTTGTGTGTAAGGTGTGCGTTTTGTGGGTTTGTGTGTAAGGTGTGCGTTTTGTGGGTTTGTGTGTTAGGTGTGCGTTTTGTGGATTTGTGTGTAAGGTGTACGTTTTGTGGGTTTGTGTGTAAGTTGTGCGTTTTGTGCGTTTTGTGGGTTTGTGTGTGAGGTGTGCGTTTTGTGGGTTTGTGCCTTTGATCGTAGTTTTGCAGAAATTGCATATTCTTTTCTTCTGAACAATCGATAAATGTTCCAGACTTGTGACGGAGCATTGGTGCTGCCGAGCAGTCTTTTGGCAAGGGTTATGCCAGCTGGATTGATTATGCAGGGCACTTTGGTTGAGGCGGTGGGTGGGAGAGGGGGTGTTGGTGGTTGGGGAGGTGGGGTGGTGGCTGCGGTTGGTTATGTCGCATGGTTTAGTTATGCCGGGTGGGTTGGTTACAGCGGTTTGGTTGGTTATGCCGGGCGGGTTGGTTATGCGGGGTGGGTTGGTTATGTCGGGTGGGTTGGTTATGCAGGGTGGGTTGGTTATGCGGGGTGGTTTGGTTACGCCGGTGGGTTGGATACGCCGGGTGGGTTGGTTATGCGGGGTGGGTTGGTTATGCGGGGTGGGTTGGTTACAGCGGTTTGGTTGGTTATGCCGGGTGGGTTGGTTATGTCGGGTGGGTTGGTTATGCGGGGTGGGTTGGTTATGTCGGGTGGGTTGGTTTTGCGGGGTGGGTTGGTTATGCAGCGTGGTTTGGTTATGTCGGGTGGTTTGGTTATGCGGGATGGTTTGGTTATGCGGGGTGGGTTGGTTACGGCGGTTTGGTTGGTTATGCAGGGTGGGTTGGTTATGCTGGGTGGTTTGGTTATGCCGGGTGGGTTGGTTATGCTGGGTGGTTTGGTTATGCCGCGTGGTTTAGTTATGCCAGCTGGGTTGGTTACAGCGGTTTGATTGGTTATGCCAGGTGGGTTGGTTATGCCGGGTGAGTTGGTTATGCCGGGTGGTTTGGTTATGCCGGGTGGGTTGGTTATGCCGGGTGGTTTGGTAATGCAGGGTGGTTTGGTTATGCCGGGTGGTTTGGTTATGCGGGGTGGGTTGGTTACGCCGGGTGGGTTTGGCTATGCACGGTGGTTTGGTTAATGCGGGTGGTTTGGTTAATGCGGGTGGTTTGGTTACGCCGGGTGGGTTGGTTATGCGGGGTGGGTTGGTTATGCCGGGTGGTTTGGTTATGCAGGGTGGTTTGGTTATGCTGGGTGGTTTAGTTATGCCAGCTGGGTTGGTTACAGCGGTTTGATTGGTTATGCCGGGTGGTTTGGTTATGCCGGGTGGGTTGGTTATGCCGGGTGGTTTGGTTATGCCGGGTGGGTTGGGTATGCCGGGTGGTTTGGTTATGCAGGGTGGGTTGGTTATGCCGGGTGGTTTGGTTATGCAGGGTGGTTTGGTTATGCTGGGTGGGTTGGTTATGTCGGGTGGTTTGGTTATGCGGGGTGGGTTGGTTATGCGGGGTGGGTTGGTTATGCCGGGTGGTTTGGTTATTCCGGGTGGGTTGGTTACAGCGGTTGGGTTGGTTATGCGGGGTGGGTTGGTTATGCGGGGTGGTTTGGTTACGCCGGTGGGTTGGTTACGCCGGGTGGGTTGGTTATGCGGGGTGGGTCGGTTACAGCGGTTTGGTTGGTTATGCCGGGTGGGTTGGTTATGTCGGGTGGGTTGGTTATGCGGGGTGGGTTGGTTATGTCGGGTGGGTTGGTTATGCGGGGTGGGTTGGTTATGCGGCGTGGTTTGGTTATGCGGGATGGTTTGGTTATGCGGGGTGGGTTGGTTACGGCGGTTTGGTTGGTTATGCAGGCTGGGTTGGTTATGCTGGGTGGTTTGGTTATGCCGGGTGGGTTGGTTATGCTGGGTGGTTTGGTTATGCTGCGTGGTTTAGTTATGCCAGCTGGGTTGGTTACAGCGGTTTGATTGGTTATGCCAGGTGGGTTGGTTATGCCGGGTGGTTTGGTTATGCCGGGTGGGTTGGTTATGCCGGGTGGTTTGGTTATGCAGGGTGGTTTGGTTATGCGGGGTGGGTTGGTTATGCCGGGTGGGTTTGGTTATGCAGGATGGTTTGGTTATGCCGGGTGGTTTGGTTAATGCGGGTGGTTTGGTTACGCCGGGTGGGTTGGTTATGCGGGGTGGGTTGGTTATGCCGGGTGGTTTGGTTATGCAGGGTGGTTTGGTTATGCCGGGTGGGTTGGTTATGCCGGGTGGTTTGGTTATTCCGCGTGGTTTAGTTATGCCAGCTGGGTTGGTTACAGCGGTTTGATTGGTTATGCCAGGTGGTTTGGTTATGCCGGGTGGTTTGGTTATGCCGGGTGGGTTGGTTATGCCGGGTGGTTTGGTTATGCAGGGTGGGTTGGTTATGCCGGGTTGTTTGGTTATGCAGGGTGGTTTGGTTATGCCTGGTGGGTTGGTTATGCCGGGTGTGGTTTGGTTATGCAGGGTGGTTTGGTTATGCTGGGTGGTTTGGTTATGCCGGGTGGTTTGGTTATGCCGGCTGGGTTGGTTATGCTGGGTGGGTTGGTTATGCTGGGTGGTTTGGTTATGCTGCGTGGTTTAGTTATGCCAGCTGGGTTGATTACAGCGGTTTGATTGGTTATGCCAGGTGGGTTGGTTATGCCAGGTGGTTTGGTTATGCCGGGTGGTTTGGTTATGCCGGGTGGGTTGGTTATGCTGGGTGGTTTGGTTATGCAGGGTGGGTTGGTTATGCCGGGTTGTTTGGTTATGCAGGGTGGTTTGGTTATGCCTGGTGGGTTGGTTATGCCGGGTGTGGTTTGGTTATGCAGGGTGGTTTGGTTATGCTGGGTGGTTTGGTTATGCCGGGTGGTTTGGTTATGCCGGCTGGGTTGGTTATGCTGGGTGGGTTAGTTATGTCAGGTGGTTTGGTTATGTGGGGTGGGTTGGTTATGCGGGGTGGGTTGGTTATGCCGGGTGGTTTGGTTATGCCAGGTGGGTTGGTTACAGCGGTTGGGTTGGTTATGTCGGGTGGTTTAGTTATGTCGGGTGGGTTGGTTACAGGGGTTTGGTTAGTTATGCCGGGTGGATTGGTTATGCCGGGTGGGTTAGTTATGCCGGGTGGTTTGGTTATGCCGGGTGGGTTGGTTATGCCGGGTGGTTTGGTTATGCGGGGTGGTTTGGTTATGCGGGGTGGGTTGGTTATGCCGGGTGGGTGTGGTTACGCAGGGTGGTTTGGTTATGCAGGGTGGGTTGGTTATGCCGGGTGGGTTGGTTATGCAGGGTGGTTTGGTTATTCCGGGTGGGTTGGTTATGCCGGGTGGTTTGGTTATGCCGGGTGGGTTGGTTATGTCGAGTGGGTTGGTTATGCGGGGTGGGTTGGTTATGTCATGTGGGTTGGTTATGCGGGGTGGTTTGGTTATGCGGGGTGGATTGGTTATGTGGGGTGGGTTGGTTATGCCGGGTGGGTTTGGTTATGCAGGGTGGGTTTGGTTATACCGTGTGGTTTGGTTACGCCGGGTGTGTTGGTAATGCGGGGTGGGTTGGTTGTGCCCACTGATCTCTACTACTGGATTGGTCACGTGCACAGCGATTGTATACCGAGGAGTGAAGTCACCGGAAGTTCACTTTCCGCCATCTTGTCTCCCCCAAAACATCACTGCAGCGAATACGAAAACAGCAGACTGGCAGTAAGAAATCTCCAAATGCAAGCAATAAATTTGCATGAAACTCATGCAAAGTTTTATTAGTTGGTGTAATGAACTTGTGAAAATCACAGACCTCATGTGACCGTGAGAGAATGTCACTTTGCGTGGTTTAATCACCTTTTACGTCTGTGTGCTGACAGGGAACGTTGACATTTCACATTTTCATGTGTTAAGTGTATTTTGTGACGTCATACACATGGTGATTAAACGCAGGTGGTGACCTTTCGGCCCATCATACCTGCACCACATCAACACAAGAAAATTCCGGACTTTTTTTTTCCAACTTCCAGAGGAGTGAGCATGTCTTGGGTAAAAAAAAAACAAAAAACCATCAACCACACAACACCCCTTGACAAGACCCACCCCCATCAGCAACACTGTGCAGACATGCACATAATCATCCATCAATGCTCAAACTTGAAAAAAGACCTGCCAACATCCCTCTACCCCTCTCTCACTATCGAGTGCAGCCTATGGCTGCTGGTTGCATCATTGGTTGGGATGCGGCTGTGCCGCTGATGCAGTGTCCCCCTTACCAGTACACTGGTACTCATTTTGCCGACCTCGAAAGGATGACAGGCCGAGTCAACCTCCTGGTGTATATTAATTCAGCGGCCAACGGGACTTGAACTCAGGACCCTGGGATCCCAAGCCGCCACCCGAACCACTAAGCCAACACCAGGCTTTTTCCTCTACCCCTCAATCTCCATAACTTCCAGGTTCCTATCTAATTCCAATTTAAACCCACCCACTGTTTCTGTCACAAATTCCTTCCAGGGAGACCGTTCCATGCATTAACTAATCTTTGAGTGAAAGACCCCTTCCTTACTACCTTCTTAACTCGACTCTTCTTTCCTCTCAAGCAATGCCCCTGGTGCGATCACTGTGTCTACTCTGCTGAATAATTCTTCTGCACTTATTTTGTCGATGCCCTTCAATACCTTAAACATCTCAATCATATCGCCTCGTAACCTCTTTCTTTCTATTGCATAAAGCCCTGTCTCCTTCAACTGCTCCTCAGCTGAGTCGAGTGAGGCCCGGAATCAATCTGTTCGCCCTGCGTTGAACCCTTCGACATGGCAGCGATGTCCTTCCTGAGTTGTGGTGACCAAAACTGCACACAATATTCTAGATGTGGCCCTCACTAAATTACTGGGCTATGTTAACAACTCTTTTGATATATAATTGATCCCCTTCCAAATACAACTGAAAACCAGATTTGCTTCACATTGTGCTGCCTGGCACTGTGCTGCCTGCTTACCTCCCATATCTCTTACCACCCCGAGATCCTTCCCCGATGTGACACACTCCAACATTACCCCTTGTATCCTGTAATCTCTATTTATATTGTTCTTCCCCATCCCCAACACCTTACACTTGCTCAGGTTAAATTACATTCTCCAATCTTTTGCCCAATCTATGAGAGTATCAACACTTTCCTGAATCTGATCACCACCCCCTCTGCTATCCACCTTCCCTCCAAGCTTTGTGTCATCTGCAAATTTGGAAAACCTCTTCACCCCTCTCTCCAAATCATTGATGTCAATAATTAATAGTAATGGTCCAAGTCCTGATCCCTGAGTACATATAAATTACATTGAAAGGCTATGTATGGAGTTATTGGCCTCGTCATGGTTAACTTTTGCCTGCGAACTTTGGTCTCAAAACGCCCTTCAAGCCAACATCTCGTAGCTCACAACCTTGCCCCGAAAACATGAAGAAAGGTAGAATAACCAAAAATTGCCTAAAATAAGAACACATATTTGAAATAACATAAAAATTTATCCCTGTGTTGTAAGAGGCGACCAGGGTTGCGTCAGGAAGGGCATCCGGCGTAAAACATGTGCCAAATCATTATGCGGATCATAACGGATGATCCGCTGTGGCGACCCCTAACGGGAGCAGCTGAAAGAAGAAGAAGAAGATTTTAAATAACATAAAAAACATGACTTTAGTTTTGTTTTGTTGTTGATGAAGTGACCTGGAGCCTAATGTAACTTGGATGTTAGGCCTATTTTTGTTTCCCGATCCAACCCTGTGTTGGGCCTCATAATATGCATTGATCTCCTTGCAATTGCCAAGGGAATTTTCCAGAATTCGATTGAGTAATTGGAACAGTAATTTACTTCAAAATCCATTAAAATATTAGACAGAAGTTGAAATATATTTGAAGAAATATATTTTGCAAAATCGGCCAGGCCCGGTTCAACGTTGCGTGTTACGACAGTTCGCCTCTTTTGGGGGAGACAAGATGGCGGAAAGTGCACTTCCGGTGACTTCACGCACGAGACATCGTGACCAATCCAGTAGTAGAGATCAGTGGTAATGTCGAGTGGTTTGGTTATGCCGGTTGGGTTGGTTATGCCGGGTGGGTTGGTTATGCCGGGTGGGTTGGTTATGCCGGGTGGTTTGGTTATGTAGGGTGGTTTGGTTATGCCGGGTGGTTTAGTTATGTCGGGTGGTTTGGTAATGCTGGGTTGTTTGGTTATGCCGGGTGGGTTGGTTATGCTGGGTGGTTTGGTTATGCCGGGTGGTTTGGTTATGCCGGGTGGTTTGGTTCTGCCGGGTGGCCTGGTTATGCAGGGTGGTTTGGTCATGCCGGGTGGTTTGGTTATGCCGGGTGGTTTGGTTACGCCGGTGGGTTGGTTATGCTGGGTGGGTTGGTTATGCGGGGTGGGTTGGTAATGCGGGGTGGGTTGGTTATGTCGGCTGGGTTGGTTTTGCAGCGTGGGTTGGTTATGCTGGGTGGGTTGGTTATGTCGGGTGGTTTCGTTACACCAGGTGGGTTGGTTATGCGGTTCCCCAGGTGTTGGAATGCATTTAGTTATGCGGGGTGGGTTGGTTATGTCGGGTGGGTTGGTTATGCGGGGTGGGTTGGTTATGCAGGGTGGTTTGGTTTTGCCGGGTGGTTTGGTTATGCCGGTTGGTTTGGTTACGCCGGGTGGGTTGTTATGTCGGGTGGTTTTGTTATGCGGGGTGAATTGGTTATGTCGGGTGGGTTGGTTATGCGGGTGGGTTGGTTATGCGGTGTGGTTTGGTTATGTCGGGTGGTTTGGTTATGCGGGGTGGTTTGGTTATGCAGGGTAGGTTGGTTATGCCATGTGGGTTTGGTTATGCAGGGTGGTTTGGTTATGCAAGGTGGTTTGGTTATGCCGGGTGTTTTGGTTACGCCGGGTGGTTTGGTTTCGCCGAATGGGTTGGTTATGTGTGGTGGTTTGGTTATGCAAGTTGGTTTGGTTACGTCGGGTGTTTTGGTTATGTGGGGTGGTTTGGTTATGTGGGGTGGTTTGGTTTTGCGCGGTGGGTTGGTTATGTCGGGTGGGTTGGTTATGCGGGGTGGGTTGGTTATGTCGGGTGGTTTGATTATGTGGGGTGGGTTGGTTATGCGGGGTGGGTTGGTTATGCGGGGTGGGTTGGTTATGTCGGGTAGTTTCGTTGCGCCGGGTGGGTTGGTTACGCCGGGTGGGTTGGTTACGCCGGGTGGGTTGGTTATGCGGGGTGGGTTGGTTATGTCGGGTGGTTTGGTTATGCGGGGTGCGTTGGTTATGCAGGGTGGGTTGGTTATGTCAGGTGGTTTCGTTACACCGGGTGGGTTGGTTATGCGGTGTGGGTTGGTTATGTCGGGTGGTTTCGTTACACCGGGTGGGTTGGTTATGCGGGGTGGGTTGGTTATGTACGGTGGTTTGGTTATGCCGGGTGGTTTGGTTCTGCCGGGTGGTTTGGTTACGCCGGGTGGTTTGGTTCTGCCGGGTGGTTTGGTTATGCAAGGTGGTTTGGTTATGCCGGGTGTTTTGGTTACGCTGGGTGGGTCGGTTATGTGGGGTGGGTTGGTTATGCCCGGTGGTTTGGTTATGCCGGTTGGGTTGGTTATGCCGGGTGGGTTGGTTATGCTGGGTGGGTTGGTTATGCCGGGTGGTTTGGTTATGCCGGATGCGGGGTGGTTTGGTTATGCCGGATGGTTTGGTTGTGCAGGGTGGTTTGGTTGCGCCGGGTGGTTTGGTTATGCTTGGTGGGTTGGTTGTGCCGGGTGGGTTGGCTACGCCGGTGGTTGGTTATGCCGGGTGGTTTGGTTATGCCGGGTGGTTTGGTTATGCGGGGTGGTTTGGTTATGCCGGATGGTTTGGTTGTGCGGGGTGGTTTGGTTATGTGGGGTGGTTTGGTTATGCCGGGTAGGTTGGTTATGCCGGGTGGTTTGGTTATACCGGGTGGGTTGGTTACGTCTGGTGGTTTGGTTATGCGGCGTGGTTTGGTTATGCCGGGTGGTTTGGTTATGCTGGATGGTTTGGTTGTGCGGGGTGCTTTGGTAACGCCAGGTGGTTTGGTTATGCCTGGTGGGTTGTTTGTGCCGTGTGGGTTGGCTTCGTCCGGTGGTTGGTTATCCCACGTGGTTTTTGATCATAGTATAGAACACGTTTCTGAGTATAAGTATTGGGACACAGTGATCGAATACAAATTGAAGTGGAAAAATAATTCCCAGGTGTTTGGAATACAGTAAGAATTCCCAGGTGTTTGGAATGCATTAAGAATTACCAGGTGTTTGGAATGCATTAAGAATTACCAGGTGTTTGGAATGCATTAAGAATTACCAGGTGTTTGGAATGCAGTAAGAATTACCAGGTGTTTGGAATGCAGTAATAATTACCAGGTGTTTGGAATGCAGTAATAATTCCCAGGTGTTTGGAATACAGTAAGAATTCCCAGGTGTTTGGAATACAGTAAGAATTCCCAGGTGTTTGGAATGCATTAAGAATTACCAGGTGTTTGGAATGCAGTAATAATTACCAGGTGTTGGCTGGAAAAGCAAACCAATGATTGTACTTTTTAAGGAAGTTGACAGAGCTCCAAGTCTGTAATAGCATTTTGGTGTTTTTCTATCAGTCCTTGATTCAAAGTGTTCTTTCCTTCAATTTGATAAATACATTTGGTGATTCATCAAAAGAGAATGTTAGGAAATTGGAAAGACCCACGAAGATTTCCCAGCGTGTGATTCGGACAAACCTTTCCATCAATTTGTACCTCGTATGAGAAACGTGCCATGTTGAAGGTTCACAATATAACGGAAGACCCATCTCACCCATTTCTTCTCTGTTGTTGTTTTAATCATTCAGGCGTTCACCTTCGTGCTTCACTTACCTTGTGCTGTGATTTTCGACGATCATTTGTGCTGAATTGAATTTACATGTTTAATGCAAAAAGGATGTGATGCACCGTTTCTGAATTGAATTGCCAGTGGATGAAAAATTTCCATGTTTCACGTGGACAATAAAAATAAATGTAGTGGAGTGGAGTTGTGTGCACAGTCTTTCGTGTCACGTGCAGAGGCCACGCCACTTGATGCTCTCAGGGTTGGAGTTGAATTGGTGAAGAATCCTCCAAGGGAATGATACTCCACTCACTGTCTCCGGCTGTGGTGTTGCATCAGTTAAAGGTCACGACAAGGAAGTAGTGCGAGTCCAGGTCTCCTTGCCTTGATGATGCACGAGTCTGTTCTTGAGTTCATCTCCCCGTTGAGGACATCTCGGTCATCCCCTCAAAGTACCCAGGTCCTCCATTGTGCTTCCACCTATCTCCTCTAACTCATCCATGATTGTTTCACTGAATGGGCCCGGGAGGAGCTTTAGTAAAGTATTGCCATCTCTCTCTTCCCTCTCAAGTTGGTGGTGTGCCTTCATCTCGTCATCCCCCATTTTTACCCCCAATCCTTATTACCCACATTAACCCGACCTAACCCAACCCTCCTACTTGCATGTTACTGTGTTTCCTGTCATCCCCTCTCTCTCTATTCCCATTCGTTCATTCCCTTGCTTATTCTGTCCAAAAGTTGCCCAACTGCCCAACTGTCAGTCTGTGCCCAAGTCACATTGCTCCTCAATGAGCCTTGACCTTGTATAAAAAACAGGCAGTGGATGCAGGGCTGAACCCATCCAACAATTCTTTATTCACAGCAAGTCAAATAAAATTGCTCCCCCCCGGCCCCCACCTCCCTGTGCCTGGCTATGTTGCCTTCGTTTCCGTAAATACAAAAGAAAATGCGTAATTTCCAAAGCATTAAACTTATCTTTTTCTCCTGTTTGAAGAATTATATTGAGTGAACAAAAACATTTAGGAACGTGCAAAAATTAACCAGCTTCATTGAGCTATATGATTTAATGCATTCACTGTGAGACCTCACGTCCTGTCCCCCAGAGGGACTGCCTATCCATAGCAGCTGCCAGATCTGTCGATATTTTTGGATGTTTCGCGAGGTGCTCTACAGGAAATCAATTTGAACTTTGCGATGTCTCCAGGGTTGTTCTCCATGAAGCAGCAACTGTTTTGTGGATATCATCATTATTTGAACAAATTCATTTTATTTCATTAATTGCTGTGTGTGGGGAGAAGACTGGCTTTCAAGTTCAAGGGATCCTTTATGATATACAGCGACAGCCTGACCAACTGTTCCTGATCAACCATTTAATTGGAGTGCTTGCATGAGTGCTTAAGCCACTTGCTGAACACCTTACGGTCAATCGTGGTGCTGCGCCACGTCCTTCTGAGCGATTCGTTCACTCACTGCGGACGCTCTTGCCCGCCATGTCATTCAGTGCGATTGGTTCGTGCTCCATCGCCCTGAGCGAGTGGTTCGTGCTCCATCACCCTGAGTGAGTGGATCGTGCTCCTTCACCCTGAGCGAGTTGTTCGTGCTCCGTCGTCCTGAGCGAGTGGTTCATGCTCCGTCGCCCTGAGCGAGTGGTTCGTGCTCCGTCGTCCTGAGCGAGTGGTTCATGCTCCGTCGCCCTGAGCGAGTGGTTCGTGCTCTATCACCATGAGCGAGTGGTTCCTTCTCCTTTCCCTGAAGCGAATGGTTTGTGCTCCTTCACCCTGAGTGAGTGGTTTGTGCTCCTTTACCCTGAGTGCGTGGTTCATGCTCCTTCACCCTGCGTGAGTGGTTCGTGCTCCTTCACCCTGAGTGAGTGATTCATGCTCCTTCACCCTTAGTGAGTGGTTTGTGCTCCTTCACCCTGAGTGAGTGGTTCGTGCTCCTTCACCCTGAGTGAGTGGTTCATGCTCCTTCACCCTTAGTGAGTGGTTTGTACTCCTTCACCCTTAGCGAGTGGTTTGCACTCCTTCACCCTGAGTGAGTGGTTTTTGTGCTGTCGCCCTGAGCGAGTTGTTGTGAAATAACACCTGATTTCTGAACTGTTTGCCGTATTAACGTGTTTGCTAAATTTCTGAGCCAAAATTTTCCACACATTACACACAGCTATTTATAAAGATTAATGTTTGTGAACATGTCCATGAAACGTTTCCATAAATTTAACGTTTTTTAGTGAAGCTGCTCATGCTTTTTGGGTTGTTGCCGCTATCAGGTGTGTGTGTGTGTGTGTGTGTGTGTGTGTGTGTGTGTGTGTGTGTGTGTGTGTGTGTGTGTGTTCATAAAGCATAACTCTCTCTCTCCCTACCTCCTTCCAATACTGTGCAGCACCCTCCTCCCACACCTCTCTCACTCCCCCCCCCCATCTCTGTCTCTCTCTCTCTCTCTCTGGACATATCCGGACGGTGGTTATGTCTGGACGGTGTTTGTCTACAGACCTGTCCGGGCGGTGTTTGTCTCCGGCCAGCTTGGCTCCGGACTTGTTCAGGCAGTGTTCATCTCCGGACGCGACCGGGCGGTGTTTGTCTCCAGGTGCATCTGGGTGGTGTTTGTCTCCAGGTGCATCTGGGTGGTGTTTGTCTCCAGGTGCATCTGGGTGGTGTTTGTCTCCGGATGCATCCGGGTGGTAATTCATGCTCCACTGAGCATCTGCCTTCCTTTCCTCACTTGTCACACTCTCTTTCTTTCCCCCACCCCTCCTCGATCCCCCACCCCTCCTCGCTCCCCTCCCTCTGCCTCCTCTTTCCCTTCTCCCTGCTCTCTCTCCCACACTCCTCTCTCCCTATTTTTCTCCTTCCCCCCTTTAGTATTCCCGTCAGTGAAGCGACGGGTAGTATTTGCTCGTGTATAATACATTTTGTAACAGTATGTGTTCTAAATGTGATGTAGAATTTGATATATTCAGAGGTGACACAACCCCTTGCTGACTACTTGTTATCTGGTGACTCGCACATCAACAAATAAATCTCTCTCACAAAGGGTAGCAAGTGTATGTGTCTGTCTGTAAATGAATCTTTTCCAGCTGCAGAAGTTCCTGACCTCCATTCATTCCAACTTAAAGGTCACCAAAGGCTTGCACTTCATGCTGTATGTTAGTGACCAACCCTTTTCTCCTAAAATCTTCAATGGTGAAGAATCACTTTTAAAATTAAATAATTCTCGTATCCAGATCCGGATCTAGATCTTCACCAAAATCTAATCAATTCGTTCTTGTCACAAACCCAACATGTCCACCAAGTTTCATCCGAATCCGTCCACAACTTTCGAGATATCGTGCTTTTTATTGTTTTTGGCCTGATCTCTCAACGGTGAAGAATCACTTTAAAAATTCGAGGAGACGGATCCGGATCCGGATATTCACCAAACTCCAATCAGTTTGTCCTTGTCACACACAGAACCTGTCCACAAAATTTCATCCGGATCCGTCCACAACTTTTCTAGATATCCTCGACACAGACAGACAAAGAAACAAACAAACCGGTAGGCGGACATGGGTAGTCGACTACCCAATATAACCTGACGCGATGGGCCCGTTCGATGGGGAATGACCTGAGGATTAAGCACAAGAAAATTCATGATTCTAGCTTCAAGGGTTAATGCTGCAGATTGTTTTTTTCGTTAAAATACCCCCACATTTAGAGGTTTTTCGGCCGTTGCTAGGCAACGGAGGGATTCATAGCAACGGTTCTTTCTCACACATAACTAGGACATACCATGAACCTACCATACCAGTTTCATGTATATCTGACTCATCGTCTCTGAGATATAATGAACTTCGTTTTTTAATTGTTTTCGACCAGGGTTCATTCAAAGTCTATCTTCTCCGACAGTTTTAATAGGATCGGCTGGAAATTTTTGACAATATGGCTGAATGTACTGCCCACAGTCACTCATGGCCCGATTTTTGATTTTTGAAAAAATAAATTTTTTATGATTTTTCAAAAATTTCAAAGTCCCGTTGCTCGGCAACGGATGGGTCCATAGCAACGGTTCTCATTTGCACACAACTAGGTCATGGTATGAACCTACCAACCAAGTTTCATCGAAATTATTTTAGGATTTTTCAAAAATTTCAAAGTGTCGTTGCGAGGCAACGGTGGTGTCCATAGCAACGGTGCTCAAATGCATACAACTAGATCCTGGTATGAACCTACCAGTCAAGTTTCATCAAAATCGGTTAACTCCTCTGGCCTCCAGAGCTGTCCATTACATACATACAGACAGACGGAAAACCTGAGAATAAGGGTAGTCTCGCGACCACCCAAAAACATAACCTCCTTCCACCTTCGGTGGTAGAGGTAATTAGAGGTCTTTCAGGGTCTTGGTAGTATTAAAGGATCTTCAAAGATAGAAGGGGTCTCAGCATTCTGTCGGGTCAAAAGGTACATTCCAATCGTACGTAATTAATAGACACAGAAAGCATGACACTCGCTGACACACACACACACACACACACACACACACACACACACACACACACACACACACACACACACACACACACACACACACACACACACACACACACACACACACACACACACACACACACACACACACACCTCATCCATTTGTAGTAGATGTAGGATCTGGCAACCTCAGCCCTTCCATCCACTTAGTGTAACACACCCCTCATAACCTTGTTGCAGGCCTTCCTGAGATGAAGGGTGTGGTTTGTTCTTTCTCTTCCGTCCTCCCCCTTCACCCTCTCCCTCAGTTCCTGTGTTGAAGCCAAAGGATCTTGGATTCCATTATTGGTGGACGTGAAACGACTTGTATGAGGTATGCTCTTTTACATTCGCATTTCCTGTCATATTTTACATATAAAAGGTATTATGTTAGATTCAAGTTGGGCTGGCATGGCCGAGAACCGTCGTATGTCATGTGAATATGCACACTCAGCACGATGCTGTCAAGTCTGAGTTCGGATCCCGTCCCACCTATAAACCGTCATCGCGGTGTTTCACAGCCAGGGTTATTTATCAATGTGTGTACCGTCGCTCGGACGGACTTTAAACTGGGCATCAAAGATCCCACGGTGTCCTTTGCAAAGAGTAGTCGAGCTATCACCGGCACCCTGAACAAATCACAAATTCCTTCCCTAACTACTTAGTCGAGCGTCAGTGCCTGGCCAGCCGATTTGTGAAAGACTTGGGCTCAAAACTTCCCCCGGCTAACCCCTAAGGAACATAACACGGGACTCATTTTGGCCATGAAAGGAGAAGAAGACGAACACGTCATATTAAGTTACTGTTTTGTTTCACGAGAAACACCTGTTTCCTTTGAGAGCTTTTGCAAGTTATTCCTGTCCTGCTTCTGCTTCTGCTTCATACAAACCTCTCTTCCCTTCTCCCTCTTCCCCTCCACCCTAACTGCTTCCCATGTTTTTGTCATACATACATGACACATTTGGTGGTCTGCATTAATAAGCCTATAAATACACCGGTTTGCTGTGTATTGTAATAATAATCAACAACAAGTCTGGAGACGACGATGGTTCACTCGCGGTATTTGACGATGTAGATTGTTTCAGAAGTCAAGGATGAGACAATGTGATAATGTTTGACGGAAGTTATAAAAATGATCAACATGATGTGGTACGAGTGACGGGTTATAGCTGCAAAATGTTGAAAACCCGGTTTCGTTCAACAACTTTCAAAATTTGATCTTTGCATAACCTTTAAAGGTCACAAAACAATGTTGTGGATATTAAAATAAGGAAACAGGATACGTGCTATAGCTTATTGGAGTTAGTTCGTCGAAGAAGGTAGAAAAACCGGTTCGATTCCCACAACTTTGAAAATTTGACCTTTGTGAACTTTAAAGGTCAAAGGTCAAGGATTATGACCTTTGGTGCAAAACTTCCTCTGGAACATTCCAGGAACAATATAACGTCATATAGGCTTTATGGCATTTCGCACTCCTCGGATTATCCATACTTTGATGAAATCGGCGTAAAAACAAACTTTAAGGGGGAGCCACAGGCAAGGTGTTAGAGATAGAGCAAAATGGTTTCAAGACTTTAGGTGGGGAATGACCACAAGATTATGCATAAAAAATATTGTCATCCTAGCTCTCAAAGTTTGGGCGGTCGTATGATTTTTATGTCAAAATTCGAAATTTTCAAAGTTCGTGACCTTGTGACCTTGACCTTGGGACAAAAATGAAAACTCAAGCTCCGTGGGGCTATGTAGGTGCCATTGGGCGAACCAAATACCGAAACCCCTGTCAGATTCGACAAACCCCCTAGGAGAAGATGCAAATTGAAATCGGCTACCCCCTAAAAACACTTGTTTTTTGGGCATGGCTCCACCCATAATGGGCGCACCACGCCCATTCTCAGGAAAACACAACTAGATCATGATATAAACTTCCCACCCTAATTTTATCAAGATCGGATCAAAACCCCACAGAGCTATGCTCGGGACAGACAGACAGACAGACAGACAGACAGACAGACAGACACACACACACACACTCATAACGAATATAGTGGTCACTTACTGACTCGTGAACCAATACTCTAATACCAATTGCATTCCTCAGAGTACATTTTCCCTAATATAGTATATAACATACCTTTCTTGTTACAGCATGACTTTCCACAGAGTATGTGGTATACATGTCAACACCAGCCATTGACCTTCATATACAGTGCTGCCACATCTGCCCAATCACCGTTGCCACTAATTACAGTACGGCACTTCGTTATCACAACACTGTGTGCTCCTTTCTAGATAACATGGATCTCCTTTTTGTCTATGGAACCTTAAAAGTGTCGCAGCCGAACCACAACCAACTGGAGGACAAAGAAAATGGCAAAGCAGAGTTTGTGGGGAAAGGCCGCACGGTCTTACAATTTCCGCTCGTCATCAGAGGGAAATGGAACATTCCTTACTTGCTAAACTGTCCCGGAAGAGGTCACCGCGTCGTCGGAGAGGTCTATTGTATCGACCGCACCATGCTGGCAACCCTCGACCAATTTGAAGGCGTACCGACTCATTTTCAGCGACTGTCGGTCGCCGTTGAGGTCAGTTCCGGGATGTCGCGGAATTATGGGTAAAACCCGCATTTCATCAACGTAGATAGGAATATTCTTTTTTCTGTTCAGATAATACAGTGCGTCCTTTCGTCAGCCATCTTGTTACCCTTGTGGAAGGACAGGGTATTGCATTTGGGTCCGTTTGTCTGTCTGTTTGTCCGCACAGAACTTTCGTGTTTTTCTCCGCAACCGCTTGTCGGATTGAGACTAAATTTTCACCATCGGTGTGACTACTTATGTAGACTGTTTCAATGGTAATTATGATGTCGTAGGTCTTGTGGTGTGGCAGCCATATTGGAAAAATGGAATAATTTTGGACCTCTGTATCTTTGAAACCACACCAAGGAACAAATTGAAACTTGGCACATAGCAAGTACTCCTCATGGGGAATGAGTGAGATTTTTTTTTTGATGCCATAGGTGCCTTCGTTATGACGTCATAATTGCATATGTAGAACGCCACATCCGATGAGTATGAAAATTTTTGAGGGTCATCTTGGGATAAAGTGGTCCACCAAATTTTTTTGAGGACGTCGTCGGTCACGTGATTCGGCAACCATATTGTTAAAAAAAAACCTTCAAAAATCTCTGATCTTGTTGAACCAGTCATCACTGCCGGCATTTATAAAGTGGCAGTTCTCATTATGTCTCTTAATTACGTAACACACCAGTGCACAAACGCCACACAACGCACCACACAAAACAAGTCCTGGTGAGTGTCTGCAATCTGATTGCTCTTTTTCTTGTTTTGTTTTGTTTTTGTATCAGGCATCCGTAACGAAGTGTACCCGCATTCCATTTCTTAATTGATGTCGAGAGGAAAGGAAGTCTTGTTCACAGTGCCTGTTCATTCTAAAAATCCCATGCAATGTCCTGTCTTCCGTCAATGGACCTTTCCCAGTTTTATTTTTGGCCACAACATGTCGCCATCATGTGTTAAAATTCAAAGGATAACTCGTGAGAGTTGCAAAATGGCCAGGGTGTGTTTCTCAAACTGGTGAGGAAAGGAATAATGAGCGGAGATGGATAACCAAGTGGTATGTCATGGTCTGGGGCCCATTAGGACAATCACTAGGATATTCCAAAAGTCAATAAACATTGGTGAGATTTTTGTCCTGGTGTTGGCTTCGTGGTTAAGTGTGGCTGGCTTGGGATCTTAGAGTTCTGTTTGGTCGGATATTTTAAAATGTAACAGTATTTTAAAATCAGAAACAGAATCTTATCTTGGGGGATGCTTGTTGGCAAGCAGATTAGTGCTGTTCACAAATCAGGAGGAACTTGCCACTTGTAAGCGTGAATAAAGTGAGCCAGCCAAGAGTGAAGGAGAACATTGATGCCACAAGTTGAAAAGTTGGAAAGTAGGTCAAGTCCCAGACTTTTTAAAATCGGAGGCGGCCTTTGATTCCCAATAGAGACTGCCTTGACTTCGAGCATTTGTTGATGAATAAATGCTGATGCTGATGCTGAGCCAAGCTGATGAATAAATGCATATGTAACAAACTCTTCACAGAGCGTTGGTGCTGCCAAAGCAGATTTTTTTAGCAAGGGTTATACTGGGTGCTTTGCCATTGCCTTCCTAGTGTTGTTTATCCGTGCTATATCCCTTTAAATGCTGAGACTCAACAAAGGAAGCAGCACGTTCCATTTTTAATGCCTTTGGTATAATTCGGTCGGGGTTTGACCCGCCGACTTCCCGGACTCAGAGCGGGCACTCTAACCATCATGTAACCGAGTCTTGTATTCTACCAAACTGATGGCAGAGCTGAAAAAGAGGAACGCCTTGAGGGTCTTGTCTGATTATTATTGGTTGAAAACTTTTGTTTTATTCATGGCTATTCACAAAATTGATGACAAGAGAGAGACACATGATGAACATGCCAAAAATGAGGGGGGAGCATGTTGGTGTTGAGGTGGGGGAGGGGGGGCAGAGCGACGTCTCACCACACGTCACTATACACTCTGTGAGGGAGAGGATGTAAGGGCGGGGTGGGGGATAGAGGGAAAGACAGAGATAGGCGGGGTGGGAGGGGGAGTTAGCTAAGATTATGTAATATTATGCTTTATGAACACACATCTACATACACACGCACTTCCCTATTTACGTCATGGATGCTTACCTGGAAGACATCGTTTAAATCGAACTTCAAAATCCAATTGACTTTGAAAAATGTATTAAAGGGGGAATTAGTTTCTGACAGAAAAAAACAATTTAGTGGAAATTTTTCAAAGAGTAAATTTTCCAATTCTTTCTTGAACTTGTAGTTTACTGGTAGTTTACTCGTTCTAATCCCTCCCGTTATGTTTATCATTATTTTAATTTTACAAGGAATAACAAGGAAATCCAACACAGGTGGAGGCAATTCAGCCCATCATGCCTGCGCGAACACCACACCAACCCATTGACACAAGATCCAAAGAAGAAAATCCCCCAAAAAAGTTTTTAATTCATGAAATTAACAAAATAAATTATTTTATTTTATTTTTTGTAGTTTTTTTGCAGTTTTTTTTTGTATTTTTTTCCCTTTCCTTCCCCCCGGGGAGGGGGCAGGGGCTTGGTTAAAAACACACATCAACCACACAACCCCCGTTGACAAGACCCCCACCAACAGCACTCCGTACACAATCATCCATCAACACTCAAACTACCTAAAAGTCTCATCAACATCCCCATACCCCTCTATCTCCATAACTTCAGGAACCTATCTAATTCTAATTTAAACTTATCTCCTGTTTCTGCTGCCACTACCTTTCCAGGGAGACCATTCCATGCATTTACTCTTCTGTTAGTGAAAGACCCCTAACCCTTATTATTTTCCGAACTCTCCTCTTGTTTAATTTTAGGCTATTCCTCCTGGTCCTGCCACTGTCGATTTTACGGAAAAAACTCTTCTAGTCCAGGGAGACCATTCCATGCATTAACTACTCTGTGAGTGAAAGTCCCCTGCCTTACTACCATCTTAACTCTCCTCTTCTTTACTCAGGCTATGGCCCCTGGTTCTATCACTGTCTACTCTGTTGAATAATTCATCTTCACTTATTTTATCTCTACCTTATATAATCTAAAACATCTCTATCATATCTTTTCGTAACCACCTCCTTTCTAGTGAATAATGCCCTGTCTCCTTCAGCCACTCCTCATAGCTGAGTCTACCTTGGCGCGGAATCAATGTAGTAGCCCTGCGCTGAACCCTCTCAATGGCATCTATGTGCTTCCTGAATTGTGGTGACCAGAACTGCCCACACCATTCTAGAAGTGGCCCTCACTAAATTCCTATACAATGTTAACACCACTTCTTTTGATTTATAATTGGTCCCCCTCCGAATACAACCGAAAACCCTATTTGTTTTATTTATAGCTGCCTGACACTGTGCTGCCTGCTTACCTCCCGTATCTATCACCACCCTCTAGATCCTTCTCCTGTGTGACACACTTCAAAACTTACCCCTTACATCCTGTAATCTCTATTTTCATTGTTCTTTCCCATCCCCAACACCTTACACTTGCTCAGGTTAAATTACATCTGCCAATCTTTTGCCCAATCTATGCAAGTATCAGTACTTTCCTGTATCTGATCACCAGCCCCTCTGATCTAGTGCCCAACTGTGTCTGCAGACGTCCTCCTGCAGTTGGGTTACTTCTTATTTGGAGGTTGGTGGCAGGATTTTTATTTTGTATACCTTGTCGAGGCTCGTGTGAGAGCTAACACACAACGCACAGCAAGGGGGGCATGAGACAAGAGGGGAGGACAAAACGGTGGGGAACAGAGACATTAGGAGATCTGTGGAAGGGAGAGGGATGGGGCGGGGAACATGGGGAATACAAGATTTACATTACAGGGACTTTCAGGAAGGAAAGCAGGGAATTTGAAGGAGGTGGGCTTGGGTGGATTATCAGGGGTAGAAAAGATCGAGGATTTGGATGGGGGATGATAAGAGGTGGTGGTGAACAGCTGTTTTGAAGGCCTGGAGGGAAGAATGGGATTGAATAGAGTGAGGGAGTTTATTCCAAAGGCGGGAAAAAGAGGAATGAAAGAGTGAAGGTGAGCAGTGATTCGTGATTTTGGTAGTTTTACCAGAAGGGGGTTGTTGGTGGACCTTGAGCGCCCTGCGGAAATGTGGTGGGGACAAATCGCAGAGAGAGCGGGGGGGGGGGGGCGGCGAGGCTGGAGAGGGGATGAAGGATTCATCACTCCTTGGGTGTCATTTCCCTGTTCTCTGTAAATTCTCCGACTGAGGCGACTGATCTCACCATGAAGGACACATTCTATGCCACGCTCGAGTCTGTAGTTGATCAGCGCCCCAGGCGAGATACACTTCTTGTCTTGGGGATTTCAATGCATCGACTGGAACTGATCGGGATGGTTATGAGACGTGTGTTGATCCCCATGGGTCTGGAACTGTGAACCTGAATAGCACGAAGTTCTTTGACTTTGCAAGAAGTCAAGGACTTAGGGTGGCCGGTTCATGGTTTCAGCACCCACAAGCTCATCGCTGGACATGGTATTCCAACGCTGGGGTGTGGCAAAGGAGATAGACTCATGCACAGATTTATCCCCTCTCGTGTTCAGTTGTCTTACCCTTCCTCCCGCCCTTGGTTTACTGAAGCTTGTGGCGAGGCAGTTGTCCTGAAACAACTTGCCTTTGCCTCATGGAAAGCAAACCCAACTGAGGGCAATCTCAGTTCTTTCCACAAAGCTCGGAACAAGTGTGTATCTACCCTTAGGAGAGCCAGAAAACAACATCTTTCTCATCTCAAGTCTGAACTCTCAAACCTTTTTCCCTCCTCAAAATCCTGGTGGCGTTTAATCAAATCTGTTTCTGGTGTATGTTCCCCCTCCATCCCCTCCCTTACCTCAAATGGCCGCACTGCTGATTCCACACGTGATAAAGCTGAATGTCTAAACTTGGTGATGCAGCTAAATCTTGTGTCCTAAACCCATCTCTATCTCTACCCACTTTACCCAGTCGCACCCAACTGTCCCTGGACTCTGTATCCTTTTCTCCTGACAAGGTGGAGAGCTTGCTTTCAAACCTCGAGTCAGATTCTGCAACCGGTCCAGACGGCATCAGCCCACGTGTCCTCAAAGCCTGCTCTTCTGCTCTTGCTCACCCTCTCTCTGTTCTATTCACCCTCTCATTTGCCCAAGGTCATCTGCCATCTGCTTGGAAATCTGCTAACATCACTGCCCTGCATAAAAAAGGTGCAAAAACAGATCCCTGCAACTACAGACCAATCAGCCTTCTCCCAATCATCAGCAAGGTGATGGAATCCATCATCGCCTCAGATATGAAATCCTTCCTCTTCTCCAATGGCTTGATTTCCAATCATCAATTTGGTTTCAGACCAGGTCACTCTACCCTGGATATGCTGCTTCTGTCAGGTCAGGTATGGGAGCATGTGCCAGAACAGCGCGTCGCTGCGTCCACTTTCTGCCGGTACTCCAGGGGCCTCCGTCTGGCCATCCCCCAGGCAGATGCCAGGCCCATCCCCATCTCCTTGAGATGATGGTCAACCTGCTGCAACCATGAGGCACGTGGTCGGCCCACTGGCCTCCTCCACTCATGAGACTCCCTCGCTGAGAGAATCTGGTGAGCAGGATCAGCGTCAGGAAAACGAGCCACATGTCCATACAGCCGCAGCTGACGCTCACGGACTATGCAGGTAACAAATCTCATCCGAGTCTCTCTCAGCAACCGCTCGTTGGACACAAAATCCGACCAGCGATAGCCAAGGATTCTCCGAAGAGACCTGGTACCAAAGGAATTAAGTCTCCGTCTCAGATCCTTGGTCAAAGTCCAAGTCTCGCACCCATAGAGCAAGACTGGAAGTACCAAGGACCTGAAGACTCGGACTTTCGTCCTCCCGCACAGGTACCGGCAGCGCCACACCCCATGATCCAGTGAATCCATGACTCCCCAGGCCCGACCCAGACGTCTATTGACCTCCGGCTCACAACCTGCGGAGACATGAATATCACTGCCAAGGTAAGTGAATCTATCCACGACCTCAACATCCTCACCACAAACAGACACAGACAGGACAGCAGCATCCAAGATGTCACCGAAAGCTTGGATCTTAGTTTTGACCCAAGAAATCCGTAATCCCAACGGCTCCGACTCCTCATTCAGCACCTCGAGGGCCCCCAAGAGGATGTCTAAAGTCTCCGCAAAGATGACTGCATCATCTGCAAAGTCAAGGTCCGAGATCTTGACATTGCCAAACGATGCACCACAACTTGATCGCTCCGACATCCTCCCAAAAATCCAGTCCATACAAGTGCTGAAAAGTGTGGGGGCAAGTACACATCCCTGACGAACTCCAGTAACAACTGGAAATAAGTCAGAGATGGCACCACCACACTTCACAGCACTCTCAGTACCAGAGTAGAGTTCAGACATCAGATCGATCAGTTTCGGTGGCACCCCACGAAGACCAAGAATCCTCCAGAGGACATCTCGATTCACTGAATCGAACGCTTTACAGAGATCAACATAGGCTGCAAGCAGCCCCTGCCGAAACTCTCGTCTGCGTTCGGTGAGGACACGAAGTGCAAGGATACGGTCAATCGTTGACCTCTTTGGTGTAAAGCCTGACTGCTCTGGACGCTGGTGCTCAAGCAGATGGTGGCGAACCCTATCTAGAATTATCCGAGCAAAGACCTTGCCCGGCACTGAGAGCAGCGTCACCCCTCGGTAGTTGTTGCAGTCTTGGCGATCACCCTTCCCTTTCCAGAGAGGGACAACAAGGCCCCTCTTCCAGTCAGTTGGGATGATGCCTGTGTTCCAGGCAGAGCACAAAACTGCATGCAACGACACGAGTGCAGCATTTCCACCAGCCTTGAGAAGTTCAGCATGGATGCCACAGATCCCTGGAGCTTTGCCCCGTTTCAACTGGTTCACCGCAGCCCGTGTTTCCACAAGCGATGGTGGACCACAGTTGATTCGAGGGTCAGCAACAGGGATTGTAACACCCTTGACGTCCAACTCGACAGCTGGGGGATCAGCCTGGTACAACCGCTCAAAGTAACCGGCCCAGCGGGCCTTCACTTCAGACTCCTCTGTCAAGAGCCTACCACTCTCTGCTCGAACTGCAGTGCTCCGAGGGATGGGCTTGGATGAACGTAATGTGCGAATTCCCTGTAAGCGGGACGAGAATCACCTGTCCACAGGTGATGCTCTACCCCCTCACAGATTCCTCGCACATAGGCCTCCTTGTCCACCCTCAGTGCACGTACAGTTTTACGCCTCAGCTCCCTGAACAGCTCAGCTCTGCCATTCAGCCTGGCCCTGCGACTCTGGTCGATGGTATCCAGTGTCCCTTGAGAGACAAAATTCTTCTTTGCCCTGCGGTGAACTCCAAGGCATCCACCGGCAACATCAAGGACGGTGGTCTTGAAGGTGCTCCACAACTCTTCAGGACCCCCCAAAGCACCCAGACCCCCCAAGTGTCCACTCAGCCTGTTCGCAAACTCCTCAGCTACTCTCTCATCCCTGAGCTTGGCAACATCCAGCCTAGGCTGGGATGGTACCATTCTCCAGGATTTAAGGTGCAGCTTTAGAGTTGCTACAACAAGCCTGTGGTCAGTATTGAGGAACTGAGCACTCCGGTAGACCCTGCAGTTCTGGATCATCCTCCAACGACCGTCAATGAGGACATGGTCAATCTCCTTTGCCACACCGCCAGCGTTGGAATACCAAGTCCAGCGATGAGCTTGCGGGCGCTGAAACCATGAACCAGCTTCCCTAAGTCCATGACTTCTTGCAAAGTCAAGGAACTTAGTGCTATTCTGGTTCATAGTTCCTGACCCATGGGGACCAACACACACCTCATAACCATCCCTATCAGTTCCAGTCGATGCATTGAAATCCCCCAAGACTAGAAATGTATCTCGTCTGGGGCACTGATCAACCACAGACTCGAGTGTGGCGTAGAATGCATCCTTCACGGTGAGATCACTCGCCTCAGTCGGAGCATAAATAGAGACCAGGGAAATGACACCCAAGGAGTGGCGAATCCTTAATCTCATAATACGCTCGTTGACCGGTGTTACCTCAATTATCATTGGGGTCAGCTTATTGGACACAGCTACAGCAACTCCTTGGGTATGGTAACCATCAGAGCGACCAGACCAATAGTAGGTGTAACCACCCACCATTATCTCGCCGCAATCCGGTCTCCGAACCTCAGAGAGAGCTGCAATCCCGATGTCCAAACGCTTGAGCTCAGATGATAACAGAGACAGGTGATCATCCTCTCTTAGGGATAGGACATTCCAGGCACCCACCCGAAGGGACCACCTCAGGTTAACCCAAGGAGACCGCCGTCTGGTGGACGACACCTCAGCACCACTCCGACACACTCTCCCGCAATCTGACCCAGGGATGTTACCCCGTGGTTTCCTTCCTATCAAAGATTGGGGGTCCCGAAGGCTTTGCCCCAATCCCGTCATCCGGTGAGCTGCCCTGCGAAGGGAAGCTGCACAGGAGGTACTCCCACGGAGTGGGTTTTCAGATTTTTTTGCGTTTTTGCGTTTTGCGGAATGAAGGGTTTTACGGTGGCCGGAGTGCAAATCCTGCCACCAACCTCCTAATAAGAAGTAACCCAACTGCAGGAGGACGTCCGCAGACACAGTTGGGCACCAGATATGGATGGCCGTTGGCTCACAAGGAGCTCCTCCGCCCTTTGACAGGTTTTGTCTTTAATCCTGCTGGGTGTCCATATCCAAACACCCTCCTCACCAGAAAACCTGGTGGGGGAGACGGTTTAGTCGCCGACAACCCGACCATGGAACAGGTTAGTACAGGTTTACATGGTACCTGTAGCAGGTCACAGATCGAACCTGACCTGACGTAACCTGACGTAACCAACGTAACCTGACGCTGCTTCTGCTCTCCCATCAATGGATGGAGGTCCTCAATGCCAGACAGGAAATCCGAGCCGTATCCCTGGACATATCACGTGCTTTTGACACAGTCTGGCACCCTGCCCTACTCACCAAACTCTCTTCCCATGGTATTCAAGGCCATCTCCACTCATAGCTCGCAGACTTCCTCTCCTGTCGCAGTCAACGTGTGGCCCTAAATGGAGTTCTTTCATCCCCTCTTCCTGTGCAGGCTGGAGTTCCTCAAGGTAGCGTTCTGGGCCCTGTTCTTTTTCTGGTTTTCATCAATGATCTCTCGGACTCTCTGGAAAATCCTCTATTTCTCTTTGCCGACGACTCCACCCTCTGCCGTACCATCTGTCATCCCTCAGACCGGCAAGCAGCAGCTTCTTCACTCACTGCAGATCTGGATAAAATCACAAACTGGTCCAACACGTGGAACATGTCTTTCAATCCAGACAAATCTCACACTCTCACTATGTCTCTTCGAAAGGACCGTTTACAAAACCCCCCATCCACTTTCTCAACAATCCTCTGGAAGAAGTCTTTTCTTTCAAGCTTCTAGGTCTCACTATCTGCCATGACCTTTCCTGGGAAAGTCACATTTCCAACCTCGCCTCAAAAGCCAGTCGCCGACTGGGAATCCTCCGTCGTGCTCAGTCCTTCCTCGGCCCTCTTGAGCTCCTGACCACTTACAAAGCTTTTGTCCGTAGCCTGATGGAGTACTGCTCTCCCCTCTGGGCTGGTGCTCCTGCCTCCCACCTTTCTCGGCTTCACGCTGTCGAAACCAGGGCATTTAAGATCATCGGCATCTCCCGCAATGAAGCTGAGTCTTTGGGCCTCTCACTCAATCACCGCAGGTTGGTCGGTGGTCTTTCTGTCTTCTACCGACTCCTCTCCAGCCTTGCCCCCCTGCTCTCTCTGCGATTTGTCCCCACCACATTTCCACAGGGCGCTCAAGGTCCGCCAACAACCCCCTTCTGGTAAAACTACCAAAATCACGAATCACTGCTCATCTTCACTCTTTCATTCCTCTTTTTTCCCGCCTTTGGAATAAACTTCCTCACTCTATTCTTTCCCATTCTTCCCTCCAGGCTTTCAAAACAGCTGTTCACCACCACCTCTTATCTTCCCCCATCCAAATCCTCGATCTTTTCTACCCCCGATAATCCACCCAAGCCCACTTCCTTCATTTCTCCTGCTTTCCTTCCTGAAAGTCCCTGAAATGTCCATCTTCTCTTCGCCATGTTCCCCGTCCCATCCCCATCCCTCTCCCTTCCACAGTTCACCTAATGTGTCTGTTCCCCACTGTTTTGTCCCTTCCACTCCCGCCCCTCTTGTCTCATGCCTCCTTGCTGTGAGTTGTGTGTTAGCTCTCATACGAGCCTCGACCAAGGTATACAAAAAAAAAAAAAGACCATCTCCTCGTTGATGGTCGCTGGAGGATGATGCAGAACTGCAGGGTCTACCGGAGTGCTCAGTTCCTCAATACTGACCACAGGCTTGTTGTAGCAACTTATAAGTTGTACCTTAAATCCAAGAGAATGGTACCATCCCAGCCTTGGCTGGATGTTGGTAAGCTCAAGGATGAGAGGGCAGCTGAGGAGTTTGCGAACAAGCTGAATGGATATTTTGGGGGGTGTCTGAGTGTTTTGGGGGATCCTGAAGAGTTGTGGAGTGCCTTCAAGACCACCGTCCTTGATTTTGCTGATGGATTTCTTGGAACTCACCGTTGGGCAAAGAAGAATTTTGTCTCTCAAGGGACACTGGACACCATTGACCAGAGTCGCAGGGCCAGCCTGAATGGCAAAGCTGAGCTGTTTAGGGAGCTGAGGCGCAAAACTGTACGTGCACAAATGGTGGACAAGGAGGCCCATGTGCAAGGAATCTATGAGGGGTAGAGCATCACATGTGGTCAAGTGATTCTTGTCCTGCTTACAGGGGAATTTGCACATTGCATTCATCCAAGCCCATCCCTCGCTGCACTGCAGTTAGAGCAGAGGGTGGTAGGCTCTTGACAGAGGAGTCTTAAGTGAAGGCCAGCTACCTGCTGGGCCAGTTACTTTGAGTGGATGTAACAGGCTGATCCACCATCTGTCGAGTTGGACATCAGGGGTATTACAATCACTGTTGCTGACCCTCCAATCAACTGTGGTCCACCTTCGTTTCTGGAAACAGGCTGCGGTGAACCGGTTGAAATGGGGTAAAGCTCCAGGGATCTGTGGCATCCATGCAGAACTTCTCAATGCTGGTGGAAATCCTGCACTCGTGTCATTGAATGCAGTTCTGTGCTCTGCCTGGAATACAGGCATCATCCCAACTGACTGGAAGAGGGGCCTTATTGTCACTCTCTGGAAAGGGAAGGGTGATTGCCAAGACTGCAACAACTACCGAGGGGTGATGCTGCTCTCAATGCCGGGCAAGGTCTTTGCTCGGATAATTCTTGATCAGGTTCGCTACCATCTGCTTGAGCATCAGCGTCCAGAGCAGTCAGGCTTTACACCAAAGAGGTCAACGTTTGACCGTATCCTTACTCTTCGGGTCCTCATCGAACGCAGACAAGAGTTTCGGCAGGGGCTGCTTGCAGCCTATGTTGATCTCTGTAAAGTGTTTGATTCAGTGAATCGGGATGCCCTCTGGAGGATTCTTGGCCTTCGTGGGGTGCCACCAAAATGGATCGATCTGATGTCTGAACTCTACTCTGGTACTGAGTGCTGTGAGATGTGGTGGAGCCATCTTTGACTTATTTCCAGTTGTTACTAGAGTTCGTCAGGGGTGTGTACTGGCCTCTACACTTTTCAACACTTGTCTGGACTGGATTCTGGGGAGGATGTCAGAGAGATCAAGCTGCGGTGCATCGTTTGGAAATGTCAAGATCTCTGACCTTGATTTCGCAGATGATGCAGTCATCTTTGTGGAGAACTTAGAAATCCTTTTGGGGGCCCTCGAGGTGCTGAATGAGGAGTCGGAGCCGCTGGGATTATGGGTTTCCTGGGTCAAAACTATGATCCAGGCTTTCATTGACATCTTGGATGTTGCTGTCCTGTCTGTGGCTGTTTGTGGTGAGGCTGTTGAGGTCATGGAGAGATTCACTTACCTTGGCAGTGATATTCATGTCTCTGCTGGCTGTGAGTCAGAGGTCAATAGACGTCTGGGTCGAGCCTGGGGATCATGGATTCACTGGATCATGGGGTGTGGCGCTGCCGCTACCTTTGCGGGAGGACGAAAGTCCGAGTCTTCAGGTCCTTGGTGCTTCCAGTCTTGCTCTATAGATGTGAGACTTGAAGTCTGACCAGGGATCTGAGATGGAGACTTAATTCCTTTGGTACCAGGTCTCTTTGGAGAATCCTTGGCTATCGCTGGTCTGACTTTGTGTCCAACAAGCGGTTGCTGAGTGAGACTCAAATGAGATTTGTTACCTCCATAGTCCGTGAGCATCAGCTGCGGCTGTATGGACAAGTGGCTTGCTTTCCTGACGCTGATCCTGCTCACCATACTCTCTCAGCGAGGAATTCTCGTGAGTGGAGGAGGCCAATGGGCCAACCACATGACTCGTGGTTGCAGCAGGTTGATCGGCATCTCAAGGAGATGGGGATGGGCCAAGAATCTGCCTGGGGGATGGCCAGACGGATGCCCCTGGAGTATCGGCGGAAAGTGGACGCAGCAACGCGCTGCTCTGGCGCATGCTCCCATACCTGACCTGACCTGACCCCCTCTGCTATTCACCTTACCTCCAAGCTTTGTGTCAACTGCAAATTTGGAAAGCTTACTCTTTACCCCATTATCCAAATCATTGATGTAAATAATGAATAATAATGGTCCGAGTACTGATCCCTGAGGTACCCCGCTACTTACATCATCCCAACAAGACATCCTCCCACTCACAGCCACTCTTTGCTTCCTACCACCAAGCCAGTTTGGAATCCAATTGGCTACCTGACTCGCCACTCCACAAGCCCTCACCTTGGCTAACAACCTCCGATGTGGTACCTTATCAAATGCCTTCTTAAAATCTAGATATACTATGTCCACTGCCTTTCCCTCATCCACCCAATCAGAAACTGCTTCACAGAGCTCTAAAAGATTTGTTAAACAGGAACTACCTTTGGTAAACCAATGCTTATGACCTTTAATTAGTTTGTATTGGTTAAAATGTTTCCTCATCTGGTCCTTAATTAATGTCTCCAACACCTTCCCCACAACTGGTCAAACTAACAAGTCTATAGTTTCCCAATTCTTCTCTGGATCCTTTCTTAAATAATGGTTTTACATTTGCTACTCTCCAATCCTCCGGTACCTGTCCTGACTCCAGGAAACTATTGAAAATATCCGTTAACATCACGCTTACCTGCTCAGCCACCTCCCTCAATACTCTCGGGCATATATTATCTGGCCCCGGAGCCTTATCTACTCTTAGATTACCTAGCTGTTCCGTTACTTCCTCCACTCCAACCTTGATCTTCTGTAAAAGCCCTTCCTCACCTCCTCGATAGATACTCTCAGCGATTGGCAATTCTCCTGACTGTTCTTGTGTAAAGGTTGAATAAAAATACCTGTTTAATAAGCCTGCCATCTCACTTTCCTCACTAACCACTCTCCCGGTGCTGTTCCTCAATGGGCCCACACTGGTCCTAACCTGTTATTTTCCCCTGATATACTCAAAGAAAGCCTTGTTATTATGTTGAATATTTTTAACCATGTCCTTCTCATCCTCTCTTTTGGCTTGACGAGTTATTTTCTTGACTTGCCCCTCTGTTTACTCCGGTACTGATATAAATCTAACTCCAGTCCTGTTATTTTAAATCTAATAAATGCCTTTTGCTTCTCCTTAATGGAATTCCTTATCTCACTGCTCAACCACCCTGGTCTTTTTCTGTTTCTAGTTTTACACCTCATTGGAATGTACTTACTCTGCACTCTGCACATTTGCTCCTGAAAGGTTTCCCATTTCTCTTATTGTCCTGTTGTTCGTTTCTCCCAATCGACATCACCAAATTCTCTCCTCATACCCTCAAAGTTTGCCTTCCTGAGATCTAATAGCCTTACCCTGCTATCCTGAACTCTAACCCTTAACAGAATCTTTGCACACACAATGTTATGGTCACTTGCTCCGAAATGCTCTCCGACCGCCACCTCCTCCACCATATTGGGATCGTTACTTGACAGAAGGTCCAACACTGCACTCCCCCTTGTGGGCTTATCTGCAAACTGGGTTAAAAAGCAATCTTGGAATAAAACTCGGAAATCCTCATCCCTGTTCCTGGACCCAATCTATCCCTGGCAAGTTAAAATCCCCCCAAATCAATACTCTTCCCTTACCACATGCCCTTTTGAATTCTTCATGTACTCCTCCTCCCTCCTTTTCCTTCATACCCGGAGCCCTATAAAAGCATCCCACCAGTGTCTTACTGTTTTTACAATCTCTAATCTCTACCCATACAGAATCCTCAACATTTATTCCTTCCTTAATGTCACCCCTCTCTCTTGATGCAATGCTGTCCTTTACCCAGATTTCTACTCCTCCTCCTATTCTCTCCTTCCAATCACACCGATACACCTTGGAGCCTTCTAATCCTGTCCTCCAGTTACTCTCCTCCTTAAACCATTTCTCACTCACTGCAACTATATCGTACTCCTCGTTATTCACTTTGGCTTCAAACTCTTTCATCTTATTATTTAAACTTCTGTCATTGGTATAGAATATATTTAACTTTTCCCTTCCTGAAATCCTATTTTCCTGCCTGGCCTTTCTCATCACAATTACTTCATCCGTTTCTTCCTTAATACCTTCTTCACCTTCCACTGACCGAAAAAAAAAAGCCTGAATTCCTTCCTCAATTCCCACTGCAAACCTTGCTGCCCCCTTTCTATTTAACATTCGGTCATCATTCTGGAAACACTCCCTTTGTCCCCTAAATGATTCCTACTGCTTCTTAAATGTAAAACCTTCCTCCCTACATCATTCTTCCAGCCATTGGCTGACGTCTATTGCTCTGCTCATACTTTCTATATTGTTTCCGAATCTTGGGAGATTCCCAGAAAACATGACCTCACAACCCTTTGCTTTCAGCCGCTTACCCAATATCCTGGATCTATTTTTCAAAACCTCTGAGTAAACTTTCCCTACACCATTCACACCTTGGTGTACCACAACCAACTTCTTCCTGCCATGACCCGATACAATGTCATTTACCCTTCCTTCAATGTCCCTAACTCCTGCTCCTTCAAAACTGCTGTTAGGTGGTAGAGGTAGAGCTGAACAGGAGAAAAAGTTTAATGATTTGGCAGTTTAATATTTTCTTGTGTAAATATGGAGGAGTCACAGCCTTGCTTACACTTTCTTACACTTTATAATAATCGCTAATTAAATTTAATTTACAGATTTTGACTCTTATTTAGTCTACGAGTTCCGATCCTCAAATCCAAACGCAGGTTTTGATGAAACATATTCTTTAATTAACCCGTGAGAGTCCATCATGGTTCGAAAGCAAGGCATTTTTGATTAGGCCGAAACAAAATGGTGGATTGACACCGCTGTGAGGTGAACGCCGGTTGACCAATGATAAGCCTGTTTTTGGTTTTAATTAAATTATCCCATTAATTATCTTCAAAAGGGGTGTTTTAATTCACCCAAACGCCCAATTTTCACTCATGCACTTCCTTGGAGGTCCCTTAGTATGCATGCAAAGTTTCAGGCTGCGAGGTTTCATGGTTTTGGAGTTAGGGAGGACACACACACACACAGTCATTTATTATTATAGATGGTGACTAGCAGCCTTGCATTTGTTTTGCAGATGGATGATGGCCCTGTGCTGGTTGAAGCGACGCACCAAGGCACACACCACCTGGATAAATGCTACATCTACATGAAGGATACGTTTTCTGAGGAAGACCTGGCACTGCCGTACCTTGACAATTTTGACACCAATTCCAATGGTGGGCTGCACTACATCCCACTGCACGAGAGGCAATCTGGAGAAAAGTGATGTCATCCTGATGACGTTCATGTGAATTATTCATCGTCACATGATTAGTACTAGAAGGGCACTCGGTAGAGCGCATACCTCGACCATGCAATACCTGATCCTCGAGAACATATCGGGCCCATTACATGTTTGAAATATCATGCTATACAGTGCTGTTTCGTTTGTGGCCCCATCTCTCAATGGTGAAGAATCACTTAAAAAATTTCAGATTCGGATCTTCACCAAAATTGAATCAATTCTTCCTTGTCACACACCCAACATGTCCACCAAGTTCCCTCCGAATCCGCCCACAACTTTTTGATCCTATATCGCACTATGTTTCAAAAATGTATTGGGCCCAATATGTTCCCGTGGATCAGGCATTGCGTGGTGGAGGTATGTGCTCAACCGAGTGCTCTTCTCGTTCTTCATTTGTTTGCTTTCTTTAAATTCACTAATCTTACAACTAATCTTGTAATAAGTAGGTGGAAACGTAGGTGGAAATTGCACAATGGTGTGTGTGTTTGTTTTATTTTAGTTTCACCTGCCCTGCAGTCTGAACGGAGAATCCAAGTTTTCTTTTCCTGATTTTATAAATGGCATTCCTAAGCTGAGATTTGCCCATTGATTTCCTATTTCCGGAGAGACTTTGGTTCTGATTTTTCCATTATATATATATATATATATATTGTTACGGTTCTCGGAACCATATGCATACAACAGATAGTTGTCCTGAGTCAGTTATTCCATTAATATACGTGTAGTTAGGTCCCTACCTTTTGTCTGGTGGGAAGACGAGGGAGTGTGTTGCGATGGGCTATTAGTTAGGTTATCAAATTATTTTTCCCCTCCATTCCACTTCCCACTCTTCCTCTTTTCACTGCTGAGGTAAATTTTCCTCGCTTCCTACCCTCGTCTCGCTTACCACAACGTGACGATCCACGGTGCCTTCATCTCGCTTGCTACCCTCGTTTCGCTGGCCACAGTGTACCACCGTCTACCTAGCGACTCGTTTTCAGAGGCAAAATCCCGACATTCAGCTGGACACACGTGATAAGCTTTCCCGCCAACCATATTCCCAAGGCCAGATGTGGACGGGCCAGGCTGGCCTCTGGCTGAATCCCCGCCCAGAAAGGCGGACCATGTGAAGGGCCGGTCCAATCGGCATGCTCGGCTCGGACAATGACGTCAGGTTTCGGCAAGGCTCCTCCCCGACCTCCAGGTTCAAAAGAGCGCGGACCTCCATGTCGTTGGTGGGTTGGGAAGAGAATTGCAGGTGGGTTGGGAAGATAATTGCAAGTGGTTGGGAAGAGAATTGCAAGTGGTTGGGAAGATAATTGCAAGTTGGTTGGGAAGAGAATTGCAAGTTGGTTGGAAGGAGAATTGAGAGAGGTTTTTGAGTATTGAAGAAGGAGCAAGGAGAATTGAAGGAGAGAAGGAGTCATTGAGAGTGAGTGTTCCTGCCACTTGTCTCCGCCGACACGACGTCAAACCGCCCCTTGCTTTTCGACGAACGGCCTCTTGCCTGGTCCTGCCTGCTGCTCACCTCTCGCCCCCCTTTGGACTCCGCTCTTCTCCACTCAAGCCCCTCCTGCAGACATGACCTCCACACGTACGGTTGTGGCCGAACAACTCAATCATTGTTGGGTGCTGCACCACGGAGCATCCCTCCCCCGAAACGCTCAGGTACCGAGAAACTGTTACCTCAACTCCCTCCCTCCCTGGCTGCAAAAGTCCCTTTCACAATTGGGTTTACTTTGTCTGAGTGTGTGTCTGAGAGTGTTGGTGCCTGTCCATGAAGTAAGCCTGTATAACATATTTTATTGTTGTGATTGGTGCTTTATTAATCTCGCGTCAAGTCTGCACTGTGTCTGCTTTGTAAGTTTCTTGTAAAATTGCTGCACTCCACACCTCATCTTTCCCTGCATTACATCCCCAATAAACATTTTGTTGTGCCACATGGTTTTCCTCGTTTATTGTAAATAAATAATTGTTGCAGAAATATTCCCAGCTCGCCTTTGTCTTTTCCCTCATTGGTCCAGTATGGTTCGAATCTAAGTCAAGCCGGGTCTTTATTCCCAACAATCCGTTCCTTCCAGCCGGTACGTCCTTGGCAGTGTCGCTCGGCTGCACCTGATCCGGAAAGGTGATCCGATCCGGTAGAGTGATCCAGTTCGGACAAGGCGTACCGAGGGCATGGTTCCCCGGTGGTTAAACCGCGTGGTTAATTAGGTAACCCGATTGACCTATAGACGGGAGGACCCTAGGTCACGCGGTTGAGTTATTGGCGTCCACGGTCGGTTAAGAGACCCGCCGCGTCACGGAATTATCCGTGAGCGATGGCCTACAATTCCGGGGAGTCTGGTGGGAATCGACGTAGCTTTCCCCCACCAAGTGGTCTTCTCACCCGACCCCACCGGCCCACAACATTATATATATATATATATATATATATATATATATATATATACATATATATATATATATATATATATATATATACATATATATATATATATATATATATATATATATACATATATATATATATATATATATATATATATATACATATACATATATATACCGGGCGTAGTGGCGTACGCCTGTAATCCGGCGACTCGGAGGCTTGGGTTGGAGGATCGCTTGAGGACGGGGGCTCTGCACTGGGCAGGGTGTAGAGCAGCCCGGAATCATGGTGAAACCCAAATCCTGATCCCTGTGTTGGAAGAGGCGACCAGGGTTGCGTCAGGAAGGGCATCCGGCGTAAAACCTGTGCCAAATCAGTATGCGGATCATAACGGATGATCCGCTGTGGCGACCCCTAACGGGAGCAGCCGAAAGATGAACAACATATATATATATATATATATATATATATATATATATATATATATATATATATATATATATATATATATATATATATATATATATGTATTGTTACGGATTTCAGAATCCGGTCTGATGAATGCATCCACACATCCAAGTCCTTAGACAGTTATTTCCTTAAATGCATGTTCAGATTAGCCCCATCCCCATGTCTAATGGGATCTTAAATGTGATGCGATGAGAAGGGTAAAGGATAGATCCCCTCCCTTATGAGAAGCTTTTTTTTCTTTACGACAGACACGTTCACACACAATTTCTTTCACGAGCTCTGAAGCCCGCCCTCATTTTTCCTCAGCAACATTCTTTCACGAGCTCTGAAGCTCGCCCTCATTTTCCTCAGCATCATTCTTTCCCAAGCTCCGACGCCTGCCTTTTTTGAGAGCGCACGGGTCGTCATGGTAACCGTGCCCCCAGTGGGGTGGGGTGAGGTTGGGGTGGATGGCACCCCATGGAGATGGCCGGGAATATAAAAACGAGCGAGAGAAAGCGCGAGGTGCGTTCTGTGAGGAGAGATGTTCTGTGAGGAGAGATGTTCTGTGAGGAGAGACGTTCTGTGGAGAGAGACTTTCTGAAGGGAAAGAGATACATTCTGTGAGGAGAGACGTTCTGAGATATAAAAAACGAGCGAAAGAGGGACGTTCTCTGAGGAGAAAAAGTCCAGAGAGGAAAAAGCAAAGGACGAGAGAAGCGACCAAGAAGCGGGTGCCTAACCAGCGCCGACGAGACAATTCGCCCTTCCAGTGCTCCGACGTCGACTGGCGTTCAAGGCTGCCCGGCAAAGCTGGGTGCTGGCGACGGACGTGACACACACACATTTTCAGGACGTTTTCGCTTCACCGACGACTTTCTGGTGAGCGAGACGATTCTCCCCCTACCCTCCCCCTGAATGATCTGTTGGGAACCCATGTCTGCGTTTGGCTGTAAGTAAGTCAACCCCCGATAAGCATCTGCTCTTTGTCTCTTTCCTGGCATTTTGATTGATTCTGCTTTGAAATTCTTTATTTACCTCAGCAAGTAAAAAGTTCCTTTTATTCATTAATTTTATCATTAATAAATTATTTGTCGATTTCCAACCTGTCCGTGTTTGTCTTTTCCTTCTAATGGTCTAGCATTGTTCGAACCGAGATAGACTGGGAGGTAATTACCACAGATTTGACCAAAACAATCGTCGGCACGCACCAGTGGTTAAAACGCTCGGCCGCCCCAATTAAAATTAAATGAAGATAACATTGGTGCGTTGCCGAGGGCGCGCTCCCCACTCAGGTAACCACGTGACCTCCAGTTACGGAATAATTAGACGGTGGACACTGGAACTCATGTTGACTGGGTGGCGTTCGTGGTTTTAAAACAACCCACCGTACCATAACGATAATTGTGAGCAGTGGCCCCAGGTCCTGCTCTACCGAGGACAACCGGGGATTAATCCCCCTGAGTGACAAGCTGGTGTCTCGGTACCCGTGGCTGCAACAATATATGAATATATATATATATATATATATATATATATATATATATATATATATATATATATACATATATCTTCTTCTTCTTCTTTCGGCTGCTCCCGTTAGGGGTCGCCACAGCGGATCATCCGTATGATCCGCATAGTGATTTGGCACATGTTTTATGCCGGATGCCCTTCCTGACGCAACCCTGGTCGCCTCTTACAACACAGGGATATGGTACACCTATTTTAACCGGGGTATACACCGGCCCAGTACACTGGTACTCATTTCGCCGACCTCGGAAGGATGACAGGCTGAGTTAACCCCCTGGTGTATTAATTCAGTGGCCCAACGGGGCTTGAACTCAGGACCTTTTGGATCCGAAACCACTGCCCTAACCACTGCGCCAACACCAGGCTATATATATATATGTATATATATATATATATATATATATATATATATATATATATATATATATATATATATATATATATATATATATATATATATATATATATATATATATATATATATATATATGTATGTATGTATGTATGTGTATATATATATATATATATATATATATATATATATATATATATACCTGGTATTGGCTCAGTGGTGCCTTGCGATGCCCTCTGGAGGATTCTTGGTCTTCGTGGAGTGCCACCAAAAATGATCGATCTGATGTCTGAACTCTACTCTGGTACTGAGAGTGCTGTGAGATGTGGTGGTACGATATATATATATATATATATATATATATATATATATATATATATATATATATATATATATATATATATATATATATATATATATACATACATACATACATACATACATATATATATATATATATCTTCTTCTTCTTCTTTCGGCTGCTCCCGTTAGGGGTCGCCACAGCGGATCATCCGTATGATCCGCATAGTGATTTGGCACATGTTTTACGCCGGATGCCCTTCCTGACGCAACCCTGGTCGACTCTTACGACACAGGGATATGGTACACCTATTTTAACCGGGGTATACACCGGCCCAGTACACTGGTACTCATTTCGCCGACCTCGGAAGGATGACAGGCTGAGTCAACCCCCTGGTGTATTAATTGAGTGGCCCAACGGGGCTTGAACTCAGGACCTTCAGGATCCCAAGCCGCTGCCCAAACCACTGCGCCAACACACCAGGCTTATATATATATATACATGTATGTATATATATATATATATATATATATATATATATATATATATATATATATATATATATATATATATATATATATATATATATATATATATATACATGTATATACATATACATATATATACATCTATATATATATATATATACATATACATATATATACATCTATATATATATATATATATATATATATATATATATATATATATATATATATATATATATATATATATACACACACATACATATATATATATATATATATATATATATATATATATATATATATACATACATGTATATATATATATATATATATATATATATATATATATATATATATATATATATATATATATATATATATACATACATGTATATATATATATATATATATATATATACATACATGTATATATATATATATATATATATATATATATATATATATATATATATATACACACACATACATATATATATATATATATATATATATATATATATATATACATACATGTATATATATATATACATACATGTATATATATATATATATATATATATATATATATATATATATATATACATACATGTATATATATATATATATACATACATGTATATATATATATATATATATATATATATATATATATATATACATACATGTATATATATATATATATATATATATATATATATATATATATATATATATATATATATATATATATATATATATATATATATATATATATATATATATATATCGTACCACCACATCTCACAGCACTCTCAGTACCAGAGTAGAGTTCAGACATCAGATCGATCATTTTTGGTGGCACTCCACGAAGACCAAGAATCCTCCAGAGGGCATCCCAATTCACTAAATCGAGCACTCCACTGAGATCAACATAGGCTGCAAGCAGCCCCTGCCGAAACTCTCATCTGCATTCGGTGAGGACCCAAAGAGCAAGGATGTGGTCAATCGTTGACCTCTTTGGTGTAAAGCCTGACTGCTCTGGACGCTGGTGCTCATGCAGATGGCGGCGAACCCTTTCAAGAATTATCCGAGCAAAGACCTTGCCCGGAACTGAGAGCAGCGTCACCCCTCGGTAGTTGTTGCAATCTTGGCGATCACCCTTCCCTTTCCAGAGAGGGATAACAAGGCCCCTCTTCCAGTCAGTTGGGATGATGCCTGTGTTCCAGGCAGAGCACAAAACTGCATGCAACGACACGACTGCAGCATTTCCACCAGCCTTGAGAAGTTCAGCATGGATGCCACAGATCCCTGGAGCTTTACCCCATTTCAACCGGTTCACCGCAGCCTGTGTTTCCACAAGCGAAGGTAGACCACAGTTGATTGGAGGGTCAGCAACAGGGATTGTAACACCCCTGACGTTCAACTCGACAGCTGGTGGATCAGCCTGGTACAACCGCTCAAAGTAACCGGTCCAGCAGGTCTTCACTTCGGACTCCTCTGTCAAGAGCCTACCACCCTCTGCTCTAACTGCAGTACACCGATGGATGGGCTTGGATGAACGCAATGCGCGAATTCCCCTGCAAGCAGGACGAGAATCTCTTGACCACAGGTGATGCTCTACCACCTCACAGATAGGCCTCCTTGTCCAGCCTAAGCGCACGTACAGTTTTACGCCTCAGCTCCCTGAACAGCTCAGCTCTGTCATTCAGCCTGGCCCTGCGACTCTGGTCAATCGTATCCAGTGTCCCTTGAGAGACAAAATTCTTCTTTGCCATATGGTGAGTTCCAAGACAGCTCCTGGCAACATCAAGGATGGTGGTCTTGAAGGCACTCCACAACTCCTCAGGACTGCCCAAAGCACCCAGACTCCTCAAATCTCCACTCAGCTTGTTCGCAAACTCCTCAGCTACCCTCTCATCCTTGAGCTTGCCAACATCCAGCCTCGGCTGGGATGGTACCATTCTCCTGGATTTAAGGTGCAACTTCAGAGTTGCTACAAGCTGTTGGTCAGTATTGAGTAACTGAGCACTCCGGAAGACCCTGCAGTTCTGGATCATCCTCCAGCGACCATCAACGAAGACATGGTCAATCTCCTTTGCCACACCGCCAGCGTTGGAATACCAAGTCCAGTGATGAGCTTGTGGGCGCTGAAACCATTAACCGGCCACCCTAAGTCCATGACTTCTTCCAAAGTCAAGGAACTTAGTGCTATTCTGGTTCATAGATCCTGACCCATGGGGACCAACACACGTCTCATAACCGTCCCTATCAGTTCCAGTCGATGCATTGAAATCCCCCAAGACTAGAAGTGTTTCTCGTATGGGGCACTGATCAACCACAGACTCGAGCGTGGCGTAGAATGCATCCTTCACAGTGAGATCACTCGCCTCAGTCAGAGCATAAACAGAGACCAGGGAAATGACACCTAAGGAGTGACGAATCCTTCGTCTCATCTGCTCCTTGACCGGTGTTACCTCAATTATCATTGGAGTCAGCTTATTGGACACAGCTACAGCAACTCCTTGGGCATGGTAACCATCAGAGCGACCAGACCACCCACCATGTAACCATGACCACCATGTAACCACCCACCATGATCTCACCGCAATCCGCTCTCCGAACCTCTAAGAGTGCTGCAATACCGATGTCCAAACGCTTGAGCTCAGATGATAACAAAGACAGGTGATCATCCTCTCTTAGGAATAGGACATTCCAGGCACCCACCCGAAGGGACCGCCTCAGGTTGACCCAAGGAGACCGCCGTCTGGTGGACGACACCTCAGCACCACTCCGCCACACTCTCCCGCAATCTGATCCGGGAATGTTACCCTGTGGTTTCCCTCCTGTCATCAAAGATTGGGGGTCCCGAAGGCTTTGCCCCAATCCCGTCATCCGGTGAGCTGCCCTGCGAAGGGAAGCTGCACAGGAGGAACTCCCACAGAGTGGGTTTTCAGATTTCTTTGCGTTTTTATGTTTTGCGGAATGAAGGGTTTTACGGTGGCCGGAGTGCAAATTCTGCCACCAACCTCCTAGTAAGAAGTAACCCAACTGCAGGAGGACGTCCGCAGACACAGTTGGGCACTAGATATGGATGGCCGTTGGCTCACAAGGAGCTTCTCCATTCTTTGACAGGTTTTGTTTTTAATCCTGCTTGGTGTCCATATCCAAACACCCTCCTCACCATAAAAACCTGGTGGGGGAGATGGTTTAGTCGCCGACAACCCGACCATGGAACAGGTTGGTACATGTTTACATGATACCTGTAGCAAGTCACAGATCTAATCTGGCCTGACCTCACACCTGTTCCAGTCAAGTCACCAAAGTAATTAATTGTTCGTCACTCTCTCATTGGCATTCTTCTATAGTCTTTCATTCGGTGACAAGGGGAGAATATGGAGAAATTAAGTGCAGAAGAGTTCTTTTACAGAGCAGATAGTGAGAGGACCAGGAGCCATCGCCTGAGAGTAAAGAAGAGGAGAGTTAAAATGGTAGTAAGGCAAGGGTCTTTAATTCATAGAGTAGTGAGTGCATGATATCTACCTGCAAAGGTGGTAGCAGCAGAAACAGCAGAAACACTACAGGTCAAAAGTTTTAGAACACTGCCATTTTTCTAGTTTTTACTGAAATTTAAGCAGTTCAAGTCCAGTGAATAACCTGAAATGGTACAAAGCTAAGCGTT
Organism: Eptatretus burgeri; assembly: GCF_056783735.1. Classification (NCBI taxonomy): domain Eukaryota; kingdom Metazoa; phylum Chordata; class Myxini; order Myxiniformes; family Myxinidae; genus Eptatretus; species Eptatretus burgeri. The sequence continues at coordinate 6,693,796 of NC_140977.1, read as the reverse complement.
AAACTGCCAGAGGTTAATAAAAAAAAAGGTTTAGGTTACCAAAAACTGAAAAATAATGTAAATTTCAGAGTTGTTAAAAAGGCCCTTTTCAGGGAACAAGTAATGGGTTTGCAACTGCAGCTGTTCTGCAGCAATGGAAGTAAATTAAGCCTTGACAGTTGATGCAAACAATTCCTTCAAGTGTCCCAACTTTTGTTGATTAGTTACAAACCCTCGGTCTGTATAAAAGCAGTGTTGGAACAGACTGTGTTGCTACACCCTCTGAAGCATTATTTGGACAATATTGCACTGCAGGAAGTAGTTTATTGCTATCATAATGGCGAGAAAAACACAATTAACAAAGGAAGACAGACAGACCATTATAACCCTTAAAAGTGAAGGTCTTTCCTTTTGAGAAATTGCAAAGAAGCCAATGTGTCTGAGTACAGTTTCCTACACCATTAAAAGGCACTTGGAAACGAGAGGAAACTCTGACAGGAAGAGGTCTGGCAGACCCAAAGCCACAACACAATCAGAAGACAAGTTTCTGAGAGTCAACAGCTTGCGTGATTGGTGGCTCTCAGGACAGCAGCTTCAAGCACAGCTTAACACTGGTCGAAGTAAGGAAGTCTCAGTTTCAACTGTGAAGAGAAGACTTTGAGCTGCAGGTTTGACAGGTCGAGTGGCAGTAAGAAAGCCATTGCGAAGATGGCAAAATAAGAAAAAGAGGCTTGCCTGGGCAATGAAGTACTGCCAGTGGACAACTGAAAACTGGAAGAAGGTCTTATGGACCGATGAATCAAAATTTGAAATCTTCGGTTCATCACGCAGGGTTTTTGTACGCCGTCGAGTAAGTGAAAGGATGGTTCCTCAGTGTGTGACACCAACTCTCAAACATGGAGGAGGAAGCATGATAATCTGGGGCTCTTTTGCTGGATCCAGAGTCGGCGACTTGCACAGAGTGAATGGCACCCTGAACCAAAAGGGCTACCACGGCATTTTGCAGCACCATGCAATACCCTCTGGTCTTCGCCTAGTTGGTTAGAGGTTCATCCTACAGCAAGATAACGACCCAAAACATACCTCCAAGCTATGTCAGAACTACCTTAGAAGAAAAGAACAAGACGGTAGGCTTCAAATCATGGAATGGCCAGCACAGTCTCCAGACTTAAACCCCGTCGAGCTGGTTTGGGATGAACTGGACAGAAGGGTGAAAGCAAAGCAACCAACAAGTGCAACACATTTGTGGGAACTTCTGCAACAGTGTTGGGAAGAACTTAACGAACAATATTTGATTTCCATTGTCGAAAGATTGCCACGAGTATGTTCGGTTGTTATATCTGCAAAAGGTGGCCACTTTGACGAGTCAAAAAGTTAGATTAAATTTTGTTCAACAAAACGATTCCATGACTTCTTTTTTTACCTGCAATTGTTTATTTGTTCTTTGCTTTCATTTCAGAGTACATTGAAACATTAAACTGCTTAAATTTCAATGAAAACTGGAAAAATGGGAGTGTTCTAAAACTTTTGACCGGTAGTGTAGGTACCTGGAAGCATTGGAGATAGAGGGGTACCAGGGATATTGGCAGCACTTGCAGGTAGTTTGCGTGGGAATCGGTGATTCTTTCTCGGGTTGCTGTAACGCAGGCATGATGGACCAAATGACCTGTGTCAAAGTTCCTTGTGTGATCCATGGCAATCGCTGAACGAATCTCCATACACTACCTGAAGTCGTGCGCCCATGAGTATATCGATTCTTACGTACACACTGTTCATGTCCACTGCTTCCAGAAGAGCTGGTTTTACAAACTAACCGATCAGCAGATGGCGCCATTACTTAAAAATAACACTCGGCATTTACGTGCGCGTTCTTATTACTCACAATGGAAACAATCACTGTAGATAGCTTCTTCTTCTTCATTTGCTTGTAAAAGGTTTTGGATTTTTTTTGGCCTCCAAAGTCTTGTCTCTTTGACAACGAGATGTCACACTAAATCTTCAGTATCTAGTACTTTGTGGATATTATTCTATTAATTGTGGACTTTACGGGCCTGACCCTGGGCCAGTGTGTGCAAAGACTTTGCCGCTGACACCGTTAATTTGTTAACGAATCAAACGCTCATTTGAATGGCGTTAGAAACCGGATCGTCGATGTAAGTCGACCATTCACAAACCTTTTGTATTCCATGCACACAGAGGAAACAGTGGTCAATGTGATTGTCCTGTTGAATGTTTCAATGTCCAAAAGGATGGTGCGCAGCCGTGCAGGTAGCTGGTCTGGGTTCGATTACCGACCCGACCAAAAATGGTCGTATTGGTGTTTCGAAGGCAGGACACATAAAGCCCCTCGGATGGCTGTTAATTTGGGTGTCCCATCTGCAGGCATTAGTTGGCGGACGTTATGATGATCCCGCGGTGTGTTTCACGAAGAGTCGGCATGTTATAGCCGGAAGCCCAAACAAATGACAAATTCCTGTCCAAATGAGATCCAGTTTGTGAAAGGCTTGGGATAACAACATTCCTTGGCTAGGGGATCGAAGGGGCGAATGCTCGGGGCCATCAATGAAGATCTACTTTTGTATTTGTAGTCGAGATTAAATGGCGTGAATACCCGAGTGTTGCTGGATGCAAATTGTGAGTCACAAACAAGCTGACAGATGTGGCTGACAGTCACAAGCGCCATTGATTGTCTGCTTTGTGGCCACTTTGATAATCACGATTCAGATACCACAGTCATGGCTGTCACCCATGGACCTTCCTCCCATAGGGAATCGGTAGGATGGGATGAAACGTTCTGTAGGTTCACCATCTCTCCCTGGTGTATCATCATACTCTTCACAGGGCATCAGTGCCGCCGAAGCAGCTTCCTGAGTAAGGGTTATACTCGGTGGTTTGCCATTGCCTTGCCAGTAGTAGTTTTGGCAGGAATTTGTAATTTGCTCATGCTGCCGGCGATAACTCGCCGATGCTTCATCAAGGACATCGTGAGATCTTTAACGTCCACCAACGAATGCTGGCAGATGGGACGCCCAGTTTAACGTCCATACGAGGGACAGCACCCACATTGATGAACCACCCTGCCTGTGAAACGCCAGGATGACAGTTTATAGCTGGGTGGGGATTCCAACCTATGCTAGACATCTTCGTGATGAGTTTTCTTACCTCTGCAGGCACAAGTTCACCATGAGGCCTCTTATTAGGTTTTCGAAAAGAGTTTTCTACCTTATCAAGGTCTCGTGGTTTCTCTTCTGTTGGACAAACTGATTATGCCTCTGACCAGCGCCACACCAACCACGGACTTAGGCCAGGCCTTTATCCGCAGGGGAGACATATGGAGGCACAACTCTTTACAAGCACCACATTTGTGACCTCAACCAGTGTGACCTCTCTTTGGCTTTTTTCACAAGATCTTGGCTAATCGTTGTTCACCTTGGCATCTTGGCTTTCTATAGGTTTTCTGGGTGTAGAGGTTTTCTATTATCATCACTTTTCCAAAACCTTGTGAATTCTTGGCTTTTTTCATTGGCTCACCTTGGCATTTATGAAAATGAGGAGTGGTCACACTGACCTCAACTAGTCCCGTGTGCACAATGACCAAGTAACCATCAAAGTAAATTAAAAACAAAATGGCTGCTGAAGTCAACCAATGAGAGATCCAAACTCCCACCGAGAACAACTGAGATAAACCACTTTATCGACCCAAAGAGTTTCTCTTGAGTAAGATACAATGGAAGATTTTCATCAGTCGGTGAGTGTGGATGAGACTTCCATTCTCAAAATGGCAGGTGTGGTCCACGATGCAACACCTTTTGCAGGAAACACATGGGATTTTACGGTAGAACTTGGAGTGGCATGATAACAAAGAATGCTCTAGTTGTTTTATTAGTCTTGGTGCGAACTTCGACTTCAGCCTTCAAGTCCAGTCTCGGCCCGACCATCGACCAGCTCCAGTCTCGGCCTGACCTCCGACCCACTCCAGCCTCGGCCCGACCTCCGACCGGCTCCAGCCTCGGCCCGACCTCCGACCGGCTCCAGCCTCGACCCGACCTTCGACGGGATAAAATTTAACAGAATATTGCTGGAAGAAGGCACTGTAGTGCATTCTTCCAGCATGCCATCCTTAAAGATGGAGATGTAAAAACAACTGTCCCATTTGCAATTATGTCGTGCACGGGCTATAGACCCCACGGGATATCTCGACAATTGAAGGCTATTTGTGCTCCAGTTCTCCTGCCCGGAGATGTTATGTTTTATTAATTTAATGGTTTAAGCACGGCGTTATGGAAATCTAGTACACTAAGTTGATGGCACATTGGAGCCATATAATTAGTTTCCTCGCATATCCTGATCCAGGTGGATCAACTCCCTTCGTTTAAGAGCAGGTATTTCATTCTTGCACCACAGTCACAACATTTGCTATTTATGATCCTGTACTGAGATTTTAAAATCGTGCGTAGGAGAAAGCCTGAGTTTGTTTTGAAGTGGGGGTGTGGGGTTGTGGGGAGTTAATAAGTTAACCTCACAGCCACAGCGGACCGGTTCACTCCTCGGACATGTGAAGATGCCTGATTGTCTCTGCAAGGGTAGGCACTCATGTCTGACAGACCATCTGCTCGTACGGATGGCTAGCGAGCCGGCTCGGACCCCTGCGCATGTTCCTGGTCCCAGTTGGCTATATTCGCTTTTTCTTCTTCACTTTCACGAACCGCAATGGATGATGATGCACTGCACGCTCCTATTATCAACACTACGTATTGGAAGACATGGAAGTTGAAATCTCAATCAACGTAAGACACGATGCTTGGCCGAAGACATTGTCCTGCTTCAATACGGCTACATTATCCAAGTACAGTCTTGGAATGTTTTATGTGAGGGGCCATCTGTTCATTACGTAAGCAATTATGGTGGAAATGTTAACCCTAACCCTGAATGCACCATGTACACACTTGCCCAGATCCCCCCACCACCACCACCAAATCTTCCCTACTCCATGCACATCATCGTTTGGCCACTATATCATGCAAAAGATTGTGGGAATACGTGGTGAAACACTCTCAAAGTGTGCTGGGAAGTGGGGAAGGAATTCTCAATCTGTCAAAGACATTGGGGGTTGTTGCACTCGGTGTTGAGTTGCTCAATCTGAGTTTGATTCCCAGCATGACTATAAACTGCACTGGGGGATCCGGTGAGGGGACATGAGGTTCCAGCCCTAAAAAGGGGAAAAAAAGAGAGGAGGTATGGGGAAAAAAATCCAGCCAGTGCTAGATAGTCAGGTTTTTGTTTCTTTGGTTTCAGAGGAGGTTTAGCTTTGGTTCGTTTGCAGTCCGCTTACCAATTTCAGAACGTTGGGTTCATCGTTTTATTGCCGGGATGGAGAGGAAGGAATAAAGACTCGGAATCGAACGTGTCAGATGTCTTTTCTTCCACATTAAACACACAGATAGTCCAAACAAAACACAGTTTTAATGACAGCACACACACACTATGTACATTGCAGCACAGACAAGATGGCTGACTTCCACCCCCGCGTCGCTTTTGGAGCTTGGCCTGCGGAGCAGAGCCTTGTTGCCGGCACGTGATATAATCACAACACATACAGTATGTACATTGCAGTACAGACAAGATGGCTGACATCCACCCCCTGCCTCGCCTTCGGGGCTTAGCCTGCGGAGTCGAATCATCTTGCCGGCACGTGATTTAATCACAACACACATACAGTATGTACATTGCAGTCAGACAAGATGGCTGACTTCCATCCCCGCGTCGCCTTCGAGGCTTGGTCTGCGGAGTAGAACTTGTTGGTGGCATGTCGTCTAATCACAGTACACACACAGCATGTATGTTGCAACACAGACAAAATGGCTGACTTCCATCCCTACTCACCCCAAGAGCTGGCCTGTGGAATACAGCCTTCTTGGTAGCACGTGATTGGCTCGTGGCTATTCGGGAAGATGCGGAGCAAACGAGGTCATGTGGCATGTTGGGAAGGTTATTCCGGGAAAGTCATTCATTTATTTTATTTTATTGCTCGTTCTTCCACGAACCTCGACATTGTATACAAAAAAGGAAGGTCCAAAGTTAGGACAGCTCGGTGGAGTGCACAGTGTGACTGTTGGCACTCTGAAAACCACCATGATCATGATGTGCTGCATCATCCTCATTGTCTGGTCCTCTTGACAGACTCCGTGTCTCATTCGTGATTTTCCCGCCATTTGCCAGTCTGACGCCATGGCCGAGGGCCCGTTAGGTATTTTGTGTGAACCTGCTTCCCCACACCCCCTTTGGGATATATAGGATTGTGTATGTGCTGTGCCGGTGTCTGCCTCCGTCGGACTCATGCCATGTGTCCTGTTGTTTATTTATTAATTACCACAATTTTTTGGAATTGAATGAATGATTGATTCTCATGATCACATTGATAAAGTTGTCAGGATCTTCAGAACTCTGCATCCCTGGTGTTTGGAATATCCGAACATTTTCTGCTGTTATGGAGTCAAGTACTTGTAATTAACAAAGTCCTTATGAACCCATTAACCCTCCCCCCCCCATTTCTGTGATGGACTATGTTATTGAGCTAGTCCACCCATTCCCCTACGGCAGCGACAGGAAGGGTCCTACTATTATCCTGTCTGGGATATGTAGATGACAGTACATCTTGTCTCTGCTCCATTAATCTGTGGTGGACGCGATAAGCATAGCATGCCTCAAGGATGTCGGGATTCCTCCAGATTTCTTCCAGGTTAGTGTTAAACAGCAGTAGCAACTGTTTAAAAAGGCAATCATTAAAACTTCCGGTGGGCCTCTTCCTTCTCACAAAATGCCATGGTAAGCTATTTATCCATGTCAACACGGTGTTTGTCCAAGGAGGAAAATCCCTTTAAGGAGAGAGGATATAATTAATATTAATGCTGACTTGTAATAACATTCATATTATGCTATTATCATTAGTGTTATTATTAATTTTGTTATTAGACGCGGCCTTGGAAGAACGCCATCATTAGCTATCTTAACATGGACTCCCCCCCCCCCCTTCTCCCCAAGGTAGAACACCCCCTTGGAGAGAGAGAGGCAAGTTTAATCGCTGCAACCTCCATCATTAACGCATGAAGACTCATATAAGCAGCTTTGTTCGCTGAAGATCGTTGCTTCTTATCTTGAGGTCCAGCAAGTCGAGACGGCTCTGGTCCGTTCATCTGAGGGAGGCGCGATAAGTGTAGAATGCCTTAATCACGTCGCGTTTCCTCAAAACCTTTTTCCAGTTTAAAAAATGTAAATGTACGTTGAACAGAATTCACCGAAACATTTGTGGTTTTAATATCTTTTACATCTAGAAGGTGTGCCCCATGAGAGCTATGATAACCTATTATACACCTCAACATGGAGTTCGTGCATGGTGCAAGTCCCCCTTAGGGATGAGGGGAAGTTAAATTGCTACAACCTCCATCGTGTAACCCTTAGTACTCCTGTGAAGTTTGGTTTTGAGTAGATAAGTAACCACTGAATGTGTTGCGTACAAAAATATGGACAGACAGAGACACCAAAATGCGTATTTTATTAAGAAGATAACTACATGTGGTACCGGCTTCCACCACTTCCGGGAGTATGAATTAATTATTATCCCCATGTTGTTTTTGTAAAAATCGGGGAGAAATTGTAATCGGCTCTGTCTGTCTGTCCGTCCTTCCATCACGCTATCTCCTAAACGGTTGGGCAGAAATTCACCAACCTCGGTAGTTATGATCACCACATGGCACGAAGGTCCTAGAGCAGTATCATTTTTGGCCCTGCACCCTGTGTCAGGGTCAAAAGGTCAAATACCAAAAAAAAGCAATTACAGGCACATTTTTTTTATGAAACTGTATATGCAATCAACATTGGAGGACACATGAAATATGTGACGATTTTTTGGGATTTTACCTTCGGTTCATACCCCAGGTCACAGGGGTCAAAGCAGAAGAAAAAAAAAATACTCAAAATTTGATGTTGGGTCATTCCTGGTGGAACCTTTTGCCATTTTTCATCCTTTCTTTAGGTGGGAAGCATGGTGATTTGCGATGGCACGCCATCGACTTCGCTGTAGTTTTATTTTATTTTACCCTGTAAAGCACCCCCTCCCGAGTACAACGACCTGTTTTCAAATGATTCGGGAATGCATTGAAATTGTATTTGGGAATGCATAAACAAACAAACACTTGTATAACTAGAGAGTTCATTGAACCCACTACCCCACACAGTCTTGAGAAACAATGACATGGGTGGGGTCTACGAGCGGCAAATTCGATCGGTCGTGATGACGTAAAAATAATGCTGCAATATTTTGTCCAAGTACTGCTCGAGGGAAGGATTTTGAAAGTGCCAAAAAGGCGATTTGTGTTCGAGTGTTCAAGTTTATAATTAAATTGAAATAAAATAAAGATTTTAAAGGTTGTAGAAATTTTTTTCCAGAAACATATCACCGTTGATGCAGTATCTTTTACACCACCTTATTTAACACGTAACATTAGTTCTTAGTGCCTGTTGTTTGTGTCCTTTATGACGTCCTTAAAAAACAGCAAGTTTCCTGTTTGGAATGATTTTACATGTTGTTAAACTGCCATAAAGGCAGACAGGAAAAAAAATTTCACTCCTCTCTGTGCATGTGTGATGTTTGTGGACCCACTGACAGACAGACAAAGTGAACCAATTGCTGAACCCACTTCTCGCTTCGCATGTGAGGGGTAATAATATATGGTATGATATGATAACTGCGTGAAAGTAAATGTTTGTGGCAACAAAATTGGCTATGTTATGGTATTTGTGTCGACCTCCTCGACATTGTGAGCGACGTCGCAACGCACCACTTTTCGTGAAATGTCCAATGTGCTGTTTCCATAAGGATTGCTGCCAAAATTTTGCTCTTCCGTCTGAGATGGAGTCTACTCCTTTGATTGGTGCTTCAGGTGTCACGTCGTCTGTAACTGGCCTTTTCCAGGGCCGAGGTTCTTTAATGGATCGGCCGACTGATTATTATTGGCTCGTCGACTCTTATTACAAATCTTGTTTTCTCATGTTGGCTTCACTGTGTCGCTCAAAGCAATTTCCACCTTGTTGTGAGAATCAAACTTGCCAGGCCTTTTTTGCATTGTCAAACCACATGATGATTTGTTTACCTCTCCTGGTTAGAATTAATCTCTCAGTGCTTGGTGTGGCATCCCGTGTACGCAGTATGAAAGAAACCATGACAAAGGCTTTCGTACTCAAAGTCTGGAGGTCATGGACGAAATGCCACCGGAGTGCAAACCAGGGGTGTGTTCCGTTAGCAAGTGGCTTACTGTTGCTCTCCAAGCTAGGTTTTCCATATCAACTGCTTTGCAAGCTGCTCGCCTAGCCGCTCACCAACAATGGGAGGGTCCATAAATATGCTTGGTCGGGAGTTTCTCCTTCTGACTCCCCATTTATCTATCTTTCTCTCTTTCCCTCTTCCTCGTACCTGAAAGCCGCTTCCAACACCATAAATCCGTTTGAGGAAGTTGTCACAAGAGGATCGAGTAAAACTCAAAACGACGGCCTGGACAGCATTTGTTCAGTACCACTATATATGGCATTGTTTCCATGGAGACGACTATGTTGCTAAGCGGTGCCAAGCACTCTGTTCTGTTGGAGTGCCTGCTTGAGCACTTTGAATCAAAGATTTTTTTAAAAAAACAACAATATGGCTGCCGAAACATGTGACCGATGACGCCATCAATTTTTTTTTTCTATTAACCAATTTATCCTGAGATTACCCTCAAAAATTTCCATACTGATTGATTGTGGTGTTCTATGTATGCAATTATGACGTCATAACGAAGGCACCCATGACATCCTGAACCAAAATCAAATCAGCTTGCTCTTGTCATACACCCAACTCATCCACCAAGTTTTTTTTTTCATAATCCATCCACAACTTTTCTGAAATATCGTTTTTGGCTCAATTTCTCAACAACGGTGAAGAATCACCGATGAAAATAAGAAAACTGTCGAATCCGGATCCGGATTTGGATCTTCACCAACATCGAATCAATTTGTCCTCGTCACACACACTTGTCCACCAAATTTCATTTGAATCCATCCACAACTTTTTGAGATATCCTGTTCACAGACAGACAGACAGACAACCAAACAAAGACATTATGCAGACAATGATGCCTGCGAAATCCCGAAAACGAATTTGACCATAAAAATAATTGAGTAACCTAATATGCAAATCCTCTTCAAATTTCAAGTCAATCGAATGAAAAGTGAGGATTTTGGGAACTCCACCTTAGCTGTTGTTGACCTTGGTCTATTTTGACCTTTTGGCTTATGTTGACCTCAAAAACAATTGGTGGTTGAATTAATTGACCTGGTGTACAAATCCTCTTCAAAATTTAAGTCACTTGGACGAAAAGTGAGGATTTTAGAAATTGCACCGAAGTTGTTGACCGTTGGCCGATGTTGACCTTTTGACCTCAAAATCAATCGGCTTCTTGCTTATGACCAACTCTACCATTTTGTGAAGGTTCATGAAGATTGGTTTAAAATTGTGACCTGCAGGCAATTGACGTACAAACAGGCAGACAGGCAGACAGACAGACAGGGGTGAAAACTGATGAACATCTCTGATCGAGTGATTGTAAATAAACTTTCGTTTACACAACGTTAAACTTCACAAAATGTTTAATTTAAACATTTCATTTCAACGGTATTGGTGGGCATTAAAGATCCTACGGTGTCCTTCGTAAATAGGAGGTGAGCTATCGCCTGTACCATGAACAAATTACAAACTTTTTGCCCAAACCATTTAGTCGAGCGTCAGGCCTGGTTAGCCGGTTCATGAAAAACGTGGGCCACAAACTTCCCTCGACCAACCCCAGAAGAACGTGCGAATCATTCTGGTTGTTTGCTTCTGTATCCATCTTGTCCACCCCATGTATCCTGTCCGACCCATCATTCCTCCCCTCATCCCTTCGTTCTCCAAGTCTCTCTCTGTTTTGTCCCTCAACCCTGCTGTTGGTATCCCCCCCTCTCTTTCTTCTGTTGCTTTTGTTCTGTTGTGTCCTGATCCGTTCTCTGTTCTCGCTCCTCCATGAGCCTCGACCTTGTATGAAGAAAAACTAAAACTCTGTGATGCAAACATAAGTAAATGTTCTCCATGTATTAGTATCATATAGCATGGACCTTTACTATCACAAGGCGCTTGAACCCGTGGAGGCATCACACCCTGATGTAGATTTTACGAAATGTGGAGTCCATCTTGTTGCAGCTCTTGGGTATTACTTGGCTGAGATGAGCGTTTTCATGGCAACCGATCCGTTTGTTTCCAGGTGTGTTTGATGGTGTTCATAGAAGGACTCCATGCGGGTGATTCCATCTCTTCCAGAGACAAGTGGTTTTTGAGAATCTTCCGGGAAAAGAACAGGAACTTAGAACTTCGTCAAGGTCCTGGCACACTCTACCAGCCACCAACGAATGTTAGCAGACGGGAAGCCGGATTAACCGGCCGTAAGAAAGACGGCACACACATCGATGACTCGCCTTGCTGCCTGCGAAACACCAGGATGGCAGTTTACAGCTGAGTCGGGATTCGAACCCAGGTAAACATTTACGAAGCGAGTGCACGTACTTCTCGGGTGCTGACTATCCTTCCGACGCTCAAATCTCTCCTGCAATGCTCTTGCAAAAGAAAAAGTAAAACAAAAACACCATTAGCAAGAAGTGTTCCCAAAGGCCCGATGGATGAAACGATATTTACTGCTGCACTTGATTATACGCAACCAATTAACGATTTTATGATACAACATTAAGCAAAACAGAGAGAGTGTCACTCACTGATAAATGTTGTTTTAATATGTGGATAAGTCTCTGATGTGATTGTATACCCCCATTGCAGTCTGGAAAGTGGCGAAGATTTCACAATCCATTAATGAGGCAGCGCGTTAATGCCTTGTTGTCGGAAAGGCAATTAGAATATGAGAAATTAACTCGACAAAGACATCTCGGGCACCAACAACACGTACACAAAGTTTTTGGGTGATCGAGATGTGAATCGGTTTCTTTTTTTTGTTGTTGTTGTTTTCAACTCGAACTTGCCGTACAATTAACCGTGCACTTAACCATGCGTACAATTAACCGTGCACTTAACTATGCGTGTAATTAACCGTGCACTTAACCATGCCGTATAATTAACCGTGCACTTAACCATACCGTACAATTAACCGTGCCGTACAATTAACCGTGCACTTAACCATGCCGTACAATTAACCGTGCACTTAACCATGCCGTACAATTAACCGTGCACTTAACCATGCCGTATAATTAACCGTGCACTTAACCATGCCGTATAATTAACCGTGCACTTAACCATGCCGTATAATTAACCGTGCACTTAACCATGCCATATAATTAACCGTGCACTTAACCATGCGTATAATTAACCGTGCACTTAACCATGCCGTATAATTAACCGTGCACTTAACCATGCGTACAATTAACCGTGCACTTAACTATGCGTGTAATTAACCGTGCACTTAACCATGCCGTATAATTAACCGTGCACTTAACCATACCGTACAATTAACCGTGCCGTACAATTAACCGTGCACTTAACCATGCGTATAATTAACCGTGCACTTAACCATGCCGTATAATTAACCGTGCACTTAACCATACCGTACAATTAACCGTGCCGTACAATTAACCGTGCACTTAACCATGCCGTACAATTAACCGTGCACTTAACCATGCCGTACAATTAACCGTGCACTTAACCATGCCGTATAATTAACCGTGCACTTAACCATGCCGTATAATTAACCGTGCACTTAACCATGCCGTATAATTAACCGTGCACTTAACCATGCCATATAATTAACCGTGCACTTAACCATGCGTATAATTAACCGTGCACTTAACCATGCCGTATAATTAACCGTGCACTTAACCATGCCATACAATTAACCGTGCCGTACAATTAACCGTGCACTTAACCGTGCACTTAACCATGCCGTACAATTAACCGTGCACTTAACCATGCCGTGCACTTAACCATGCCGTACAATTAACCGTGCACTTAACCATGCTGTACAATTAACCGTGCACTTAACCATGCTGTACAATTAACCGTGCACTTAACCGTGCCGTACAATTAACCGTGCACTTAACCATGCCGTACAATTAACCGTGCACTTAACCATGCCGTACAATTAACCGTGCACTTAACCATGCTGTACAATTAACCGTGCACTTAACCATGCCGTACAATTAACCGTGCCATACAATTAACCGTGCACTTAACCGTGCCGTACAATTAACCGTGCACTTAACCATGCCGTACAATTAACCGTGCACTTAACCATGCCATGCACTTAACCATGCCGTACAATTAACCGTGCACTTTACCATGCCGTACAATTAACCGTGCACTTAACCATGCCGTACAATTAACCGTGCACTTTACCATGCCATACAATTAACCGTGCACTTAACCGTGCCGTACAATTAACCGTGCACTTAACCATGCCGTACAATTAACCATGCACTTATCCATGCCGTACAATTAACCGTGCACTTTACCATGCCATACAATTAACTGTGCACTTAACCGTGCCGTACAATTAACCGTGCACTTAACCATGCCGTACAATTAACCATGCACTTATCCATGCTGTACAATTAACCGTGCACTTATCCGTGCCGTACAATTAACCGTGCACTTATCCGTGTCGTACAATTAACCGTGCACTTATCCGTGCCGTACAATTAACCGTGTACTTATCCGTGCCGTACAATTAACCGTGCACTTATCCGTGCCGTACAATTAACCGTGTACTTAACCATGCCGTACAATTAACCGTGCACTTAACCATGCCGTACAATTAACCGTGCACTTAACCATGCACTTATCCGTGCCGTACAATTAACCGTGCACTTATCCGTGCCGTACAATTAACCGTGCACTTAACCATGCACTTATCCGTGCCGTACAATTAACCGTGTACTTAACCATGCCGTACAATTAACCGTGCACTTAACCATGCCGTACAATTAACCGTGCACTTAACCATGCCGTACAATGAACCGTGCACTTAACCATGCCGTACAATGAACCGTGCACTTAACCATGCCGTACAATGAACCGTGCACTTAACCATGCCGTACAATTTACCGTATCATACAATTAACCATGACGTCGAATTTTTTTATTTTCTTGTATACCTTGTCGAGGCTCATGTGAGAGCTAACACACAACACACAACATGCGGGACATGAGACAAGAGGGGAGGGAGTGGGAAGGACAAAATAGTGGGGAACAGAGACATTAGGAGATCTGTGGAAGGGAGAGGGATGGGACAGGGAACATGGGGAATAGAAGATGGACATTACAGGGACTTTCAGGAAGGAAAGCAGGGAATTTGAAGGAGGTGGGCTTGGGTGGATTATCGGGGGTAGAAAAGATCGAGGATTTGGATGGGGATGATAGGTGGTGGTGAACAGCTCTTTTGCAGGCCTGGAGGGAAGAATGGGAATGAATAGAGTGAGGGAGTTTAGTCCAAAGGCGGGAAAAAATAGGAATGAAGGAGTGAAGGTGAGCAGTGATTCGTGATTTTGGTAGTTTTACCAGAAGGGGGTTGTTGGCGGAAATGTGGTGGGGACAAATCGCAGAGAGAGCAGGGGGGGGTGAGGCTGGAGAGGAGACGGAAGAAGACAGAAAGACCACCGACCAACCTGCAGTGAGAGAATGAGAGGACCAAAGACTCAGCCTCATTGCGGGAGATGCCAATGATCCGAAATGCCTTGCTTTCTACAGTGTGAAGCCGAGAGAGGTGGGAGGCAGGAGCACCAGCCCAGAAGGGAGAGCAGTACTCCATCAGGCTGCGGACAAAAGCTTTGTAAGTGGTCAGGAGCTCAGGTGGGCCGAGGAAGGATTTTGCACGACGGAGGATTCCCAGTCGGCAACTGGCTTTGGAGGCGAGGTTTGAAATGTGACTTTCCCAGGAAAGGTCATGGCAGATAGTGAGACCTAGAAGCTTGAAAGAAAAGACTTCTTCCAGAGGATTGTTGAGAAAGTGGATGGGGGGGTTTTGTAAACGGTCCTTTCGAAGAGACATAGTGAGAGTGTGAGATTTGTCCGGATTGAAAGACATGTTCCACGTATTGAACCGGTTTGTGATTTTATCCAGATCTGCAGTGAGCGAAGAAGCTGCTGCTTGCCGGTCTGAGGGATGACCGATGGTACGGCAGAGGGTGAAGTCATCAGCAAAGAGATATAGAGGATTTTCCAGAGAGTCGGAGAGATCTTTGATGAAAACCAGAAAAAGAACAGGGCCCAGAATGCTACCTTGAGGAACTCCAGCCTGGACAGGAAGAGGGGATGAAAGAACTCCATTTAGGGCCACACGGTGACTGTGACAGGAGAGGAAGTCTGCGAGCCATGAGTGGAGATGGCCTTGGATACCATAGGAAGAGAGTTTGGTGAGCAGGACAGGGTGCCAGACTGTGTCAAAAGCACGTGATATGTCCAGGGATACGGCTCGGATTTCCTGTCTGGCATTGAGGACTTCCATCCATTGTTGGGAGAGCAGAAGCAGCATATCCAGGGTAGAGTGACCTGGTCTGAAACCAAATTGATGATCAGAAATCAAGCCATTGGAGAAGAGAAAGGATTTGATGTCTGAAGCGATGATGGATTCCATAACCTTGCTGATGATTGGGAGAAGGCTGATTGGTCTGTAGTTGCAGGGATCTGTTTTTGCACCTTTTTTGTGCAGGGCAGTGATGTTTGCTGATTTCCAAGCAGATGGCAGATGACCTTGAGCAAATGAGAGGGTGAATAGAACAGGGAGAGGGTGAGCAAGAGCAGAAGAGCAGGCTTTGACGACACATGGGCTGATGCCGTCTGGACCGGTTGCAGAATCTGAGTCGAGGTTTGACAGCAAGCTCTCCACCTTGTCAGGAGAAAAGGACACAGAGTCCAGGGACAGTTGGGCGCGACTGGGTAAGGTGGGTAGAGAAAGTGATGGGTTTTGGACACAAGGTTTAGCTGCAAACACCGAGTTTAGGCATTCAGCTTTTTCACATGCGGTATCAGCCGTGCGGCCATTTGAGGTAAGGGAGGGATGGAGGGGGAACATACACCAGAAACAGATTTGAGAAACAGATTAGATGAGAAGATAGAAGTTGGTCCATTTTTTCAGATGGTGAGGTGTAGATGGAGTCATCACTGTTCGGTGGACGGTACAGTACACATATAAACATGAGGTTGGAGTGGAGGGGAAGCCGTAGCCAGAGGTATTCCTGGGGGTGTGGGGGAGTGAGGGCAGTGCATGGAGAGTGAGGAATAGTCTTTGATGAAGAGAGCAACTCCTCCACCAGGACGAGGCTATCTGTCATACCGGAGGAGGGAGTAACCAGGGAGAGATACTTGGGAGTCAGACACGTCTTGGGGGAGGAAAGTTTCTGTTCCGCAGATTATGTCTCGTTTGTCAGTGGCAACCTGTATGGAAAGATCTGAAAGGTTTGAGCGAAGGCCACGGATATTTGAGGTCCACACTTTTAATGAAGAGGGAGGGGAGGGGGAGGGTAGGACAAGGGACGAGGGGGGTAAGTAAGGAGGGTTGTTGAAAGAGTGTGGGGGATTGCAGAATAGCTAGGGGAGGGGGCCGGATGAGGAGGAGAAAAGGCTCTGTGGTACTGTGGGAGAGGGGGTACAAGAGAGGGGGAAGAAGGCAGTTGAGGATTTGAGGAGGTGGAGTGAAGAGATGGAGGTGAGAGCGCAGTGGAAGGAGGCAACTTTGTGGATGAGAAGGGCGGGGCAACTTTGAGAAGGATGAGTGAGGGGGATGAATGGTGGGAGAAAGGTGAGGGGGGAGTTTTTGAGAGAGGTGAGAAGGAGGCTTGGAGGGAGAAGAGTGGGATGGTTGCTTTGAGAGTGAGGGGTGAGAGGGGTGAGTTGGCACTGAAGTTGGAAAAAAAGAATGGTTGATGGAAAGCGAACATTCATAGCAAACTGGGGTTTTTTAAAGTTTTCGGTCAGAGATGCGATTTAACACAATTCTTGATGGATGCAATAAAGGCGAATCCAGAGAATGGAGAGAAGAAACGTTGTAACAGTTGGATTTTTTAGGCAAAGTATGAAGGAAAGGTCGAATCGAGAGCAGTCTGTTTAAATGGGAGAAGAGTGGTGCATTATGATACAGTAAATAGTACCACACGTGTGAAGGAGGAAGATGAAGCATTATAAGAGATCGTTATTGTTATTATTATTATTATTATTATTATTAATGTTTGAGAGAGTTTTCAACAGATTAGGTCATGGAAGTGTTGTAGAAAAAATCGAGGAAGAAGAAGAGAAGAGGAAGAGGAGATGAAGAAGATGAAAAGGAAGAAGAAGAGGAAGCAGAAGCAGAAGAATAATCGAGAGTCGTGAGTGAGGAAGGAGAAAGGTAGCGTTTTTATTATTATTATTATTATTATTATTATTATTATTATTATTATTATTTTGATTTAAGATACAAAATAGAGTGATTAGTTGGGAGGGATGGGGGACGTTAGGAAAGTGGGGAAGATAGAAATTGAAGGTAATGGGGAGAAAAAACAAAACACGATCGTACACCGAGGGGAACCGGTAGGCCTCAAGTCTCAAGGGTAGGCCTCAAGCGTCCGGTAAGACAAGGTCGACAAAATCTCACAAAATAGCATGATTTTTGAAACAAAACTGAACTAGGAACACACAGGAACATGTAAGTGAGAGAATAAACAGTTAAAACGGGACAGATAATGACCGGAAACTTAACTTTGAGATTGTCAGCAGAGAACCCTGAGGGAGACCTGTCGACGCTCCAAACCCGGAACCGGAGATTAACCATACGATATGGTATCGTATATACCATACCATATCGTACAATTAACCATATCGTACAATTAACCATGCCTTACAATTGACCATACAATGAACCATGCCATATGATTAACCGTATAATCAACCCTGCCTTACAATTAACCATGCCTTACAATTGACTATAATTAACCGTGCCTTACAATTAACCATGCCTTACAATTGACTGTATAATTAACCGTGCCTTTCAATTGACTGTATAATTAACCGTGCCTTACAATTAACCATACAATTAACTATGCCTTACAATTAACTGTATAATTAACCATGTCTTCAATTGACCATATAATTGACCATGCCATAAATTGACCATACAATAAACCGTGCCATACAATTATCCGAAAAATTTAACCTTGCCATACAATTAACCGTGCCATACAATTAACCTATAATTTACCGTACAATTTACCATACAATTAACCAAGCTATACAATTTATCATACAATTATCCAAAAAATTAACTATGCCACATAATAATTAACGGTGTAATTAACCGTGCCTGACAATTAACCATACAATTAACCATGCCATACGGTTAACCGTATTATCAGCCCAGCCTTACTATTAACCATGCTTTACAATTATCCAAAAAGTTAACTGTGCCTTACAATTAACCATACAATTAACTGTGCCATAAAATTAACCGTATAATTCACCCTGACTTACAATTGACCATATATAAACTGTGCCATACTATTAACCGTATAATTAACCCTGCCTTACAATTGACCATACAATTAATTGTGCCATACTATTAACTGTATAATTAACCCTGCCTTCCAAACTGACCGTGCCATTCCATTGAACATCCAATTAACCATACCTTACTATTAACCATGCCATACAATTAACTGTATTATTAACTGTTTCTTACCATTAACCGTGCCTTCCCAATTTACCACACCTTGCAATGAACCATGCCATACAATTGACTCTACAATTAACCATTACTTACAATTAACTGTGCCTCACAATTAACCATGCCATACAATTAAGCATTTCTTACAATTGACCGTGCCTTACAATTAACTAATTAACCAGGCCTTAATTAATTGGCCATACCTTCCAAGTTGACCATACCTTACAATTGACCATGTCATTTTACCATACAATTAACCGTGCCATTTTGATTGACTGCGCCCTGCAATTAACCGTGCCATCTGATTGACTATATCGTCCTATGACGTCACAGAGGGCGACCCACGATGTAGGAATTTGAGGGTCGGCAGTGATGGCGGTACCTGGGGAACTTTCCATCGGATTGCATTTCAATGTTTTCTCCAATACAAGGCTAAATCAATGAATAAACAAGAAAAATAGCAACCAGAGATTGTAGACCCTCACCACGACTTGTTTTGTGTGGTTTTTGTGTAGTTTTGTTGTGGTGTATTTTGTGTGGTGTTCGTGTACTGGTGTGTTACGTAATTAATAAGACATCTATCTATAATTCCAGCAGTGTGTGTGTGTGTGTGTGTGTGTGTGTGTGTGTGTGTGTGTGTGTGTGTGTGTGTGTGAGTGTGAGTGACCGCTGTTTCTCGACAACCGCTGGTCCGATCTAATTGAAACTTGCCAGGTATATTGCCGGGGCCCTGTGGATGTGGCTTTTCAAGGTTTTATATTAATCGGACAAGTGCTTCCCAAGTTATGGCCATTTATTTACCAACCAATGACAAGACACGTTGCTGCGTAGGCGTGGCTGATGGGGAAGAGAACCTCAGCCGTGTTCCCCATTACGGGTTACAACGTACGGACTTCCGGATAGTGATGATTTAGTGTATTCGAATAATTTCTCGATTTCTTATGCGCATTTATAGATAAACACAATGCCCCAATCCAGTCGTCGTTTACGAGAGTGAAGAAATGGCCTGTGTGGTTGTTTGAAAGTTTTTTTGTTTGTTTTTTTTGCACGTACGTTTTTTTATTTTTATTTTTTCTCTTCTCTTCTCTTTGTGTTTTTCCTTGCGATGACATTGCGAAAAGGCAAAATATGTTGGCGCTAATTGAATAATTGGCCATTAAAACTAAATTGCGAATAATCGAAACTGTGATATGCCAACTTCCGGACAGTGAGGACATCAAAACATTGGCAGATCCAGCAGCCTCCGCATTCTTGCCCTGGACGAGGAAACAAAGAAGAAGCGCTGTTTCCTCAGCAATATTGTTTATGAAGAGGTGCTAACGAGATAAAGGTGTGTACATGTAGACAATTTTTATTATTAGTTATTTATTGAAGGAAAATTGTCCGAAAATAATTTATCAAAAAAAGTGCACAACTTTTTTTTTGTTTCCAAGTGTCAAAACGGTGTGGCCTTTGGAAGTGTTAAGGAATTCAGCTCTACTCAACATGCTTGCCAACGAAATACATCTCATTTTGGTGGTCTGCTTTGCAAACTTTTTTTTTTTTTAACTATTTTAAAACTAAAACAATTCGAACATGGAATACCTAATGACTGTACTTTCAGGTCTCCTACAAATCCTATCCTGTCGCCTCACCATGGCGTAGGAGTGGCAATGGTCAATGGCAGCGAATGGCATGGCCAGCAAAGACAGGGAGGTAAACTTGATTTTAATTTGGATATTAATTAACTCTGTATATGTAAGTATCACAACAGTTGTTACTTCAATGCAAGCGATAATTCGCGGAATGCATATGAACATTCCGTACAGGCACGCACCACTTCCGGATAGTGATGACTTACTGTATTCTAATAATTTCTCGATTTCTTATGTGCATTTATAGATAAACACAATACCCAAATCCAGTCGTCGTTTACGAGAGCGAAGGAACGGCCTGTGTGGTTGTTTGAAAGTTTTTTTTTTTTTGCACGTACGGCCACGCACGTACGGGCATGCGACAGCGAAGGAATGGCCTGTGTGGTTGTTGTTTCTGGCACGTGGTTTGAAAGTTTTTTTTTTTTTTTTTGCATGTACGGCCACACACGTACGGGCATGCACGAGTAACTATAAATGCCACTTTATAACTGCTGCCAGAAATGACCGGGTACCAAGACATCCTGCTTTGATGCAACCCCGCTTTGATTGGACATCTGACCCTGACCCATGACATTTTTGTTATTATTCAATTGAATTTAGAATGGGATTAAAAAAAGTTCAATTCAAATCAAATGGGAAACCAAATAGTCCTGCATTGGAGTAACCAGAAGGAACCCAAACAAGCAAAAAGCAAAAATGAAGTCATCAGGAGGAATGTGGATAGGATTCACATTTCAGCTGCGACTCCTCGACTCTCAAACCCATCCAGGCACAGCCAAATGAGCCTTTTTCAAAAAATCCATAAATAAACCAAAAAGAACCCAGATCTAAAAATTAAATAATTCGGGCTGCCAGACCATGTGTTTGATCAAGTTGAAATTTAAAACTTATATTCCGCATCACTACTAGATCACAATTCTGTAGTTTCACATCGATTGATAAAGCAGTTCCAGCGAAAACATTATTTAATGTTTTTCTTCAATTCAACCATGGGACATCAATTATTCCTTAACAATCATGTACACGCATGCTTTGGGGAACATTTGTGTGAAGTTTCGCCTCCATCTGTCCAGCCGTTCTGGAGAAGAAGATTTTTTATATGTTTGTGGGTAAATCCAATATGGCTGCCAAACCATGTGATGTATAACACCATGTGTGTGAACTTTTTGTTCCTCATGGGTCGTTTTTTTGTGTAAAGTAAATATGTGTAAAGTTTTTCCTCAATCTGTTCAGCCATTTCAGAGAAGATTTTTGAAGGTTTAAGAAAAAAAAGAAACAATATCGCTGCCGAAACACGTGACCGATGATGTCATCAAAAAAATTTTGTGCACTATTTTATCGCTAGATGACTTTCAAAAATTTTCATACTGATCAGATGTAGCGTTCTTCATATGCAATTATGATGTCTTAAAAAATAATCAAACTCATTCCCCATGAGGAGTACTTGCCATGTGCCAAGTTTCAATTTTTTCCTTGTTGTGGTTTCAGAGATACAGAGGTCCAAAGTTTTTCCGTTTCTCCAACACGGCTGCCACACCACGTAACCTATGACATCATAATTACCATTAAAACATTCTACATGAGTAGTTGTACCTATGGTGAAAATTTCTTCTCAATCCGACAAGCGGTTGCAGAGAAAAACACAAAAGTTCTGTGCGGACAAACAAACAAAGAGACAGACAGACAAACAGACAAATAAACAAATAACAAACAAACTGTTTACTTTGTCGCACTTTTCCCAGAGGACATTTTTTATCTTCTGCGCCTTCATAATTTTTCAATATCAGCAGACTGCAGCTGAGGTTCCTCATTTTTTAATTATTATTTTTTACAATAGACACCAGGGTTTATTTATTATCGCCACAACCCCCTTCCCAAACTGCATCTTCCACCGTGTAGTGAAAGCTTTATGTATGTCATCACACACAGGACAAAGACATGAGGGGTATATAAATACGTCATTGCACGTTGGACAAGAACATAAATGGGAGTATGTCTCCATGCGGGACATCAGGGGTACATACAGTGCCTTAAGAAAGCATTGAAACCCCTCAACTTTTGTCACATTTTGTTGAGTAACAGCTTGAATTTAAATGGATTAAAGACAAAAAAAATTGTCACTGATCTGCACAAAATACCCCATAATGACAAAGTGAAAACAATTAAAAATGAAAAGATGAAATGTTTTGCATCAACAAGTATTCAACCTCTTTGCTATGACACTCCAAATTGAGCTCAGGTGCATCCGATTTCCTTTGATCATCCTTGCGATGTCTCCACAACTTGATTGGAGTCCACCTGTGGCCAATTCAATTGATCGGACTTGATTTAGAGAGAAACACATCTTTCAATATGAGGTCTCACAGTTGACAGTGCTCGTCAAGAGAAGAAACTCCACCACGAAGTCCAAGGAACTGTCTGTAGAACCACGAGATAGAACTGTGAGGAGGCAGAGATCTCGGGAAAGGGATAAAACAATTTCTAGAGTGTTGAAAGTTCTGAATAGCACAGTGAGCTCCATTGTTTGGAAATGGACAGAATATGTAACTACCCAGACTCTTCCTCGAGCTGGCCGTCCGACCAAACTGAGCAACCGGGCAAGAAGGACCTTTCTCAGGGAGGTGACCAAGAACCTAATCACCACTCTGACAGAACTACATAGTTCCTCGGCTGAGATGAGAGAACCTGCCGGCAGGATAACAATCTCTGGAGCACTTTATGGGAGAGTGGCCAGACAAAAGGCACTTCTGAGAAATAGGCACATGTCAGCACACCTGGAGTTTGCAAAAAGGCACGTGAAAGACTCCGAGAGCATCAGGTAAAAGATTCTGTGATCTGACAAGATGAAAATTGAACTCTTTGGCCTGAATGCAGAGCGCGACGTCTGGCGGAAACCGAGCACAGCTCATCACCCATCTAACACCATCCATACTGTGAAGCATGGACATGGCAGCATCATGTTATAGGGATGCTTTTCAGTGGCGGGTACTGGGAGACTTGTAAGGCTAGAGGGATCAATGAATGGAGCCAAATACAGGCAAATCCTTGAGGTGAACCTGCTTCAGAGTGCAAAAGACCTTCGACTGCGGCGAAGATTTACATTCCAACAGGACAATGACCCCAATCGTACAGCCAAAGCAACACTGGAATGGCCTCAGAACAAGAACGTGAAAGTCCTTGAGTGCCCCAGCCAAAGCACAGACTTGAATCCCATTCAGAATCTGTGGAAAGACTTGAAGATTGCTGTTCACCGACGTACCCCATCCAACTTGACAGAGCTTGAGCAAATCTTCAAGGAAGAATGGGAGAAAATCCCAAATCCAGATGTGCGAAGCTGATACAGACATACCCAAGAACACTCGAAGCTGTAATTGCTGCTAAAGGAGCTTCTACAAAGTATTTACTCGGAGGAGGGGAGGGGGGGAGGGGGGTTGAATACTTATTGACGCATGACATTTCAGCTTTTCATTTTTAATTAATTTGTAAAAATTTCAAAAAACACGTTTTCACTTTCTCATTTTGGGGTATTTCATGTAGATCGGTGACAATTTTTTTTAATTCAATCCATTTTAAATTTAAGCTGTAACTCAATAAAATGTGACAAAAGTTGAGGGGTTTCAATGCTTTCTGAAGGCACTGACACTGTATATACTGTGTGTGTATACATATATATATATATATATATACATGTGTGTGTTTGTGTGATCACACAGAATAAGGATATTGGTTGTACGTATGTCATCGCATGCAGGATACGGACATCAGGTGTGGGGATGTCATCATACACAGGATAAGGACATCGGGTGTACGTATGTCATCATACACAGGATAAGGACATCAGGACTCAGGAGTGTTGTGTCATCCAGAGAAATTTGTGAAACCAGAGTTCATTTTCCCGTTGAACTACTTTTCCTGTTCCTATTCTTTTCCATTTTTCTGCGAAGATGTACCATGTACTCCTGATCGGTGAATGTTTGCAAGTTTTCAAGGTTCTTAATAAGAATGGTTTTTCCAAAGATCTGCTCTCTTAGAATTCCTGTTCATATCCATCTGGGATTAGGTAGGCAAGCTTTAACTAAACCATCAACAACTTCATATCGTTTCGAGCCTTATGCGAGCGATTCAGTGGAAGAAGGTGGAAGTGTTCGTGAAGATGAAAACGCTGGTCACATGATCACTTCAATTCATTAGGGTTTGATTTTCCGTTCAATTAACGATTTATAAGCAAGGGAGGGATTTTGTAATAATTAATAAATTGCTTGAGCAGAAATACCCATCATCACTCGACATCACAGGCATTGCCCAGGCACAATCGGACACTGCAGACAAAATAGGCAATGAATGCATCTTCCCACCATCGCAGGCGGACCAGGTATCTTGTATGTCACAGGATCGTCCCGTTTCATACTCTCCCCGGACGCCATTTCTGTCCATGCCGCGTCCCACCGTTATGTCCGTGAGGTGTTGATGTCCCTCCCTCGTGGATGTGGGATTGTGAAGGGCAGGGGGATTGTGAAGGGTGGTGGTGGACTGGTTGTGGGGGGATGGTGGTGGAGGGGGGTGTGGGATGGTGGTGGGTATTGTGGGGGTGATGGTTGTAGGGGTATGGTGGTGGTGGTGGGGAGTTAGGTGTGGGATGATGGTGGGTGTTGCGTGTGGGTGATGGTTGATGGGAGATGGTGGAAGGAGGGGGGGGGGCGGTGGGGGACAACCTGAAAGTTTTAGCATCCCAGGTCAAATCCTCTCGGAGTCTGAGTAGATGATACATACATAGTTTCCATCATATTAATAGACGGTGGTTCATTTGATTTGTAGAAATTTGTGTTGATATAAATAAATAATTATTTTCAGGTGCTCTTGTGGTAACTGCCTGGCAATGGCAACAGGTGTTTGATTCACTGCTCAAATCACCAGTGTACATGTGCTGGTGGCTGGGTAGAGACGGTGTTACAGTTTCGAGCGACGGCTGTTTCTTCCGCTTTGCCCAGTTTGGCGGGATGGCATCCTCTCTCAATTATGGCAGATAATCTCAAGATCTAGCCATCTCTGTTGTTTCATAACGTGTTCAGTTACATGTTCCGAGCGCAAAAGCAAACATTTTCTCGGCCCAATCCACACTCGGGTATTTCAGACAAACCTCGTCCAATTTCTGCCAAACTTAGGGTGTTTCGGCCATTGGTGTCGGATGATTAGGGTATTTCAAAAATGATTCGCCGTTTCAGTTAAATCATATCACAATGTAACTCGGACACAGTACAGATCTGGTGGTCTACTTCCAGGTGTGACATCACGGCTAATCTGAAGAAGACGAAGAAGGTTTTTTTTGTATACATTGTCGAGGCTCATAAGAGAGCTAACACACAATGCACAATAAGAGGGGCAGGAGAGGAAAGGACAAAATAGTGGGGGAACAGAGACATTAGGAGATCTGTGGAAGGGAGAGGGATGGGGTGGGGAACATGGGATAAACAAGATGGACATTACAGGGACTTTGAAGACCTTACACGACAGGGAACTTTCAGGAAGTAAGGCAGGGAACTTCGATTTTTAATCAGAAATTTACCTCCTTTATAATCCGGAAATCGGAATAAGACATCACGTCAATTTTGTACGGTAACAAGGGATAGATTAGCGTTGAGGTGGTCTGAGTGGTTGGGTTCCCCTTTAACTAATTTCTCCTGGATTCCCACTTGGATTCTACTACTGTGAAATCACTAGTCACCTCCAAACGTGTTGAATTCTTCTTGAAGACCCTCTGAGCCATTTGAAAGATTCCTGGGGGTGTTAGGTCTGTTTCTCACACGATGTCTCCTGCAATTCCAGTCTGACATTCTATTTTGACCTCTCTCGGCCTTACTGCCCCAACATTCTACATTATTTGCTCCAACTCAGTCAATCTGGCCAACAAGGTGGCAAACCTTCCATCTGGGTGTTTCACATTTGGCGGACTTCCTGGTGAAGTCCCACGTCTGGCATTCGCGACTGAGGTTTCTGGATGATTCCCCTCTATTGTTCAATTCATGAGATTTGCCCTCTACTGTTGGACTGTGACCATACATCTGACCAACGTCATTGGGTATCGAGGCCATCCAGCCTCTGTTCTAATTTCCAATGATTGTCGGGGATTGTCGGGCCAGTTGACTAATGTTCTAGCACAAGGCTTTCTTGTGTACAAAGTCAAAGTATGTCGAGGAGCAAGATGAAAAACAAAGTGAAAAGGCAAGAAATGTAGACACTACATGTCACCAGTGGTGATTGGCATACGTACACCACTTTCAGCATCATTGACAACAAGCCAACAACAGTAAATTGTAAATGACATCCTCAAGGCCAAGGTCATCCTGAAGCAGCCAGCCATTTGACAAGAATACATCTCCAAATGGCCATCGTCTTGCCATTGGTGTTATAGCTCTTATTGTCGTGATCTGGAGGAGCCTAATTGGTTATTAAGACGAGAATGACACTCTGTAGAGCACGTACCTCCGCCAGGCAGAACAGATTGCATTTCGTATCCCACTGAGAGGTCGGATCCGGATTTGGATCTTCACAAAAATGTAATCAATTCGTCCTTATCGCACATCCAACCTGTCCACCAAGTTTCTTCTGAATGCATCCATAACTTTTGAGATATCCTGCTCACAGACAGACAGACAGGGATTGAAAACGTAACCTCCGTCGACCTTCAGTGGCGGAGGTAATAAAAACGTTACGACTGGAGAGTGAATTGCATTCCAATAAGGAAAGGAATTTTTGAATCCAGCCTTCAAAGAGGTCTGCAAATTCCTGAAAGTCGTTGGTACTCCTACAAATTATTTGCGCTTTCATTCTCATGGGCATGATGAAGCATTTTAAAGGCACACCAGTTGCATTAAGCGTAAAGGGCAGGGGTGTGGACGATAGGGGAGCGGCGGGATGGAAAAGGGGTGAAATGAAGATGGATCAGAGGTCAGTAGGGAGGGCTGGAGAGAATGACAGGAGAAGGAGAGAGGAGAATTATCAATGGAATCCTTTCATCTCCTCTCCCTGTCAAGGCTGGAGTGCCCCAAGACAGTGTTCTGGGCCCAGTCCTATTCCCTTTCTTCATCAATGGTCTGTCTGATTCTCTGGAAAATCCCATTTATCTGTTTACTGATGACTTCACCTTCTGCCGTGACATCCCTCATCCTTCAGACAGGCAAGCAGCAGCCTCTTCTCTCTCTCTCTCTCTCTCTCTCTCTCTCTCTCTCTCTCTCTCTCTCTCTCTCTCTCTCTCTCTCTCTCTCTCTCTCTCTCTCTCTCTCT
The DNA here is from genome assembly GCF_056783735.1 of Eptatretus burgeri. Lineage (NCBI taxonomy): Eukaryota > Metazoa > Chordata > Myxini > Myxiniformes > Myxinidae > Eptatretus > Eptatretus burgeri. Next base: position 6,666,150 of record NC_140977.1, on the reverse strand, counting down.
CTCTCTCTCTCTCTTCAGACCTTGATATTATCACAAGCTGGTCAAACACTTGGACAAATCTTTCAATCCTGACAAATCTCACGCTCTCACTCACTCTCTCCCCCACCGCAAACCACATCTACTTTGTTAACATTCCTCTTGAGGAAGTTCATTCATTCAAACTTCTGGGTCTCACAATCAGACATGATCTTTCTTGGGCAAACCACATTTCAAAATTGGCCTCCAAGGCCAGCCACCGACTGGGCATCCTCTGGCATACAAAGTCCTTCCCTGGCCAAGCTGAACTCTTATCCACCTACAAGGCCTTCATCCTCAGCTTGATGGAGGACTGCTCTCCCCTCTGGGCTGGCTCTCCTGCCTCACATCTTGCTCAGCTTGATGCTGTGGAAACCAAGGCCTTCAAGATTATTGGAATTTCCCACGATGAAATTGAATCAATGGCTCTTTCACTTTCCCATCGTAAACAGCGCGGTGGTCTCTCTGTCTTCTACCGCCTCATTTCTGGTCTTGTACCCTCTGCTCTTTCCGTGCTCTGTCCCCCACCCCTTCTGGTGAAACTCCCAAAATCCATTCTCACTATTCCTTACTATTCCATTCTCACTATCACTAGAATCAGCTTCCTTCCTCAATCTCTTCTATCTCATTCGTCCATTGACAGCAAAAAGCTTTTCAACGCCATCAAGTCATCACCTATCCACAACCATAATCTTTTTTTTACCCCCATTAACCCTCCCCAAGGCCACCTCTTTCTGTGTTAACTCTTTCCTTCCACTTCTGCAATTGAGAGCTTGTGGCTGTACCCATCTCTATCACCCCCTGTGTCCTCCCCTTTCTCCCCTTCTCTTCCCCACATCCCTCATTTCTTCAGGTTTCCCTCTATTTTGTCCTTCAACCCTGCTTTTGGTCTGTTGCCCTCTCCCCCTATTTCTACTGTTCCATTCCTTCTGTTATGTCCTGGTCCATCCTGTGTTCTCGGTCCTCCACGAGCTTCAACACTCTATACAAAAAAATAGAGGTGCAGGTGGAGGTGCAGACAGAGCTATGGAGAAAGAGAAAGATCTCAATAGAGCATTACCTCGGACCACCACCAAAAAGGAACAGCTTGCGATGGTTCCGTGTATTTTGATTTTCATCTTGAGCTGCAAAGAGTCTGAGAGCACAAAACAAGAAAATGTCACCTTCTACTTTCCTGTGCACTTTTTTACGAGGAGCAATTCCCAGGTGGAGCCGTCTTCGGCATCACCATCTTTCTCCGAGAAGAACAACCCGGTCGGTAAATGATATGCTCGCTTCGTGCTGTGCTGCTTGATAATGAACTTTTTCAGTGGTGCAGTAGATTACATCGTGTCACTAATAAATGCCCATAACACATACGGTGAAGGCCTCATTGCTGTTTAGCTCTGTCCCATGGCGCTGGTGGCAACGACGCGACTCGCACGCAAGCTGTAAGCCTTTTCAAACTGCACACTTCCACACAGCATGCCACGGAATCCCGTTATGTACAGATATATTGGAAAAACTTTACTTTCCGTACCTGGGTTTCTGGGTGCAAACTTTTCAGGAAGGCCTCCATCAAAGGTGCGTGCAGACCCAGGGTACCTCCTCCAACTTGTGACCTTTTGACCAAAAGTTTTCACGAGTATTTCTTATTGGTGACAAAATGGTTAAAACCATATGTTTTATCTGTCGACTCACTGAGAAGTAAACTGGGCTATTCCACAACAACGTAGTCAAGTGCACTGAAATTATCTCTCAAGGTGTGTACACCAGTCGGTGATAATGGCTGCAGGTTTCAAGGAAAGCGTTTGGGGTTTGAGACTACTCTTCATTCTGAGGGAGTTCGATGGGATTCCAATCGAGAACCTGAGAACTTGGAAACCCCTTTCCTCAAAACTATGGTCACGTTGGATAGCTCAGTTTACTGTGGCTGACAGGATGGCCTGTGGGTAAGCACACTCGCCTCGAAGATGTCTAGCCTGGGTTTGAATCTTGACCCACCTAAAACTGTCATCCCGGTGTTTCACAGGTAGGGTGATTCATCAATGTGTGTGCCATCCTTTGGATGGATGTTAAACGGGCGTCCAGTCTGCCAGCATTTGTTGGTGGACATTAAACATCCCACAGTGTCGTTCGTGAAGAGTTAGCGAGATATTACCAGCACCCGAAACAAATTATAATGTGCTGCCCCAACCAGCAGTGATCACTTCATCAGTGGCACAGCCACATCCTCAGCCAATGATGCTACCCTGCAGTCTTGTTCTGCATACGAGTGAAAAGGAAGACTTCATCCAATGTAGATCGATTTGTGTGTCACTGAGAGTTTTCTGTTCTAGAAATTACTGACTATCGTTCCTTGAGTTTTAGGATCAAATGCAATGTTGATTGCTTCCTTTATTTTCGCTAAAAATAGTCACTGTTGTCCATTGTTGATGCAATTCTGTGAAATATCCAACATGGAGAAAGAAATAACAAACTGAGACGTAGAAAAGTTCCGGCATGCTCTCTCGGGCCTATGGGATACCGTCGGAATTGATTATTCAACCGTACCGGCCCTGGAGTGGGACTTGAGGTCTTCTATTCCTGGACGCAGACTTCAGATGTAAAGATTTGGACTTTGAGGCCTTTTGACTCGATCAAGTCAATTGCAAGAATAATTCCTTGAGTCGTTGTGGAGAATATTCCACTTGCCATCAATTTATTCCTTCTTGAAATGGCAGGAACATCGCTTGTTCTTGGGACAAGACCTGTGATCCGGTTGCATCAGCGTTTCCCTTAATCCATAGATCTGGGGATTGCGAACAGTTAGAAGACGGCCTGTCCGAAAGGTCTGATAACGCTCGATTTGATTTCTTTCTGGAAAGTCATGACTGATGACACTGGGTGCTGAAGGACCAGATGGGACCAGAAGCTCAGTGACTGAAAAACTGACCTCACGATTCCTCCAATTCACTTCGGGTTACTATCAAAGGAAATGCTGGAAATGCCTTTTCAGCTGTCGGAACTAAATAGGTCCCGGGATCACACCTTTCAACTTGAGCAAACCCCAAGACCATTGATGACTCTTCTGTTAGATTATGTGTTTTCTCTGACTATATTCAAGGCAAGCACGTGATCCCATAGACACATTTGATTGGTTTTGAAGCATGTCACACCTGTGAATTGCATCCTTGATGGTATGGACCCCACAGGTTAGTAAACGTTTTCTCTGTAGGATGTCCTTTTCCTCTTAATGTCACGGACTGTTTGCGATTGTGTTGCTCCGACAGCTTTATTGGAGCTCCGATATACCACGATGACATCACATGATCAAATACCCGAATTTACATATTTTTGTTAAATATTGTTACTGTGTGTGTGTGTGTGTGTGTGTGTGTGTGTGTGTGTGTGTGTGTGTGTGTGTGTGAGAGAGAGAGAGAGAGAGAGAGAGAGAGAGAGAGAGAGAGAGAGAGAGAGAGAGAGAGAGAGAGAGAGAGAGAGAGAGAGAGAGAGAGAGAGAGAGAGAGAGAGAGAGAGAGAGAGAGAGAGAGAGAGAGAGAGAGAGAGAGAGAGAGAGAGAGAGAGAGAGAGAGAGAGAGAGAGATAGAGATGGTGGGACCCTTAGTTAGAACTGTTAAGATAGTATGGTCTGTGTGCTCGAGTAGGGTCCACTCTCCATTGTAAACAAGGACCTGTTACCTTCGAATCGTTCTATCTTTATGTGCACCAAGAAAGGCAGTGTTGTGACTGATAGAAGATAGCGAAGGGTTAAGATTGTGAATTGTATGCTCCTTCCTATCCGGTGGAAGATGAGCGCAGGACTCCATCATACTTCGCGCTTGGACCGGTAAACCTCAGGTGGGGCCCGCCCTGGTATATTGATCGATTTTGCCCGGCAGCAGGGTTGTGTTCAGTTATCAAGCAGCTAGCTAGCGCTTGCCAAGGCAGCCGTCCCTTATCAAAGGTTTCGAATGGAGTGCTTGTAAGGTACTTGGCGAGCGTTCTACAAGAAACGTGGTCACTGAACACACCCCTGGGCCACCACACTGGAACATGAGCATTATTTTTACTAATTTTTATTTTATTTAAAGTCAAGGCTTGTGGAAGAGTTAGAACACAGAATGGATCAGGACATAACAGAACAAAAGGAACAGGAGAGAGAACAGCAGAAAGATGGCAGTGGGTGGGGTGAGTGGAACACCAACAGTCGGGCTGAGTAACAAAATACACGGAGACAGACAAACGAGGGATGTGGATAAGAATGAGGGGGTAGGGAAGGATGCAGTGGGTGGATAAGATGGATACAGAAGCAAACTCTCAGGAAGGAAAAACTTGAATTTTGAGGGGGATGGGAAGGGGCGTTCCATAACGGGTATAGAAAAGATCATGGTTTTAGAATGGGGATGATCTGAGATGGTGGTGAACAGTTGTCTTGAAGACCTGGAGAGAAGAATGAGATTGAAGAGGATGTGGAAGTTTGTTCCACAGTCGAGAAAAAAGATAAATAAGTGAGTGAAGGTGAGCAGTGATTCTGGATTTTGGGAGTTTCACTTGGAGGGGGTTGATGGTGGATCGTGTGCGCCCTGCACACACTTTGGGGAATGGGGGGAGGACAAAGCATGGAGAGGGCAGAGGGTGCAAGACCAGAAAGGAGGCTGTAGAAGACATAGACCACCGACTTGTCTGCGATGGCAAACTGATAAGCCCGTAGACTCTGCTTCATCGTGGGAGATTGCAATGATCTTGAAACCCTTGGATTGGTGCCATGAAAGCTGCGTGCTATTGGTGGTGAAGCTGCACTTGGGCGGTGTGAACACCTGCCCCAGGGGCATCTAATGGCCAATTATCGAGCTGGGCATGGGCTTGGAGGTGCGCCAGTGGGTGGGTCCACCTGGATGGATAAAATGGGAGTATGGGCGCAAAGAGAAGTTATGGCGAGAATTTGTGTGATAGGATAAAAACGAGTCTTTGGAGTCTAGCTTGGAGTTCGATTTGTTGTGGCGTGGCATGACATCACCACCGTTGGAGATCGATTTGATGTGGCATAGCTTGGCACCCTTGTGGGATGAGCATCACTCTGAAAAAAAAGACTTCTCGAAATCCCTGCCTTTGCCCCATTGCTTCGGAGTGAATAAGTGAGTGGTGCCATAATGGGGTTTAATTTCTATTGAATTTCTACTCGTCATTCCTCCCCCTTTTTACGTGGTCTTTGTACACTGGATTTGTCCGGGTTTTGTTGAAACCCTCGCCCGAGTCCCATCAGTATTTCTCTTAATAAACCATTTTATTTACAAGGACATGTCCACCATCTTGTTCCATCTCTCCCACACTCAGAAACCGTTTCAGTAATTAATTGGTCCCTGGAGGAGATATCAATCGGGTAAAGTTCATCCCTTTGTGGATATTTAAATCCTGAGTGATACGGAGCCAGCAATCTGCTCATGTTGGCTCCTAACTAAATCGGCTCATTCTCGAGATTAAACCTCGGCATGGCGGTTTGCTGTTAAACAGGGCCGGCCAAGCGACATTATTATAGGCATTGGGAATTGAGACCTCTCACTTTGACCTCATCTCAGGATCTCTCATGACTCTAACTGGGACTTTGCTCGCAGGATGTGACAATGTCGCCCAATCATGTGTTGTGGTATATAATACCAATGCTAAATGTCTGACTCGCCAAACTTTAGCAATCCTAAATCGAGTAGTGTTAGTAAGGGCTGAGAACGAGTTGCTGGGACATGATATTGGATGTCGTTGTTCAGTCGCTGTCTCTAGCCGAGCAATCGGTACTGCAGGACACCAAAACGTTGTGTCGCAGTACTCGTACACATGGTCCCTTCTGCACTCAGCAGATCCATTTAAGGTTGTGTTCGTTGATTGTTCGATCATTTCGCTGGACAAGGTAAAGATTCAAACCTCGAACTGTCCTTTGTTCAGCATTCCATGAAACCTGGTTCAACCCAAAAAGAAACACTTTTTGCGTGACTCCATCCCGGATCATTCTGATTGCCGTTCTTTGAGTTCCTCCATGATGTCTGGATTTGTAAGCATGGATAAATTGTGCATTCCGTACCATTCTAGACATCAACATGTAAAACATTCAAAATTGTTTGTGTGTGTGTGTGTGTGTGTCATGCTTTTTGTGTCTATTAATTACGTACGTCTATTAATTAATGACGTACCTTTTGACATTTTAGACTGCTGAGACCCCTTTCGACCTTTGAAGACCCTTTAAGACCACCAGGACTCCTAAAGACCTCTGAGTTAAGGGTTCCAAGGCTCACTGGCTGGGAAACCTATTATATTTGTTCAGACGAGCAAAAATGCCCAAGGCCGTGAAGACCAATGAAAATTTGGTCTAATGGACCAAGAGGCCCCCGATAGTATGTTCATTTGTTCAAGGTTTCTCCGAGACCAATTTCATCCATGTTGTAAATGATATATTTTCATTTCCGAACATGCGTGTCGTGTCACTGGACGACATCTCCAGAGCAGAAGTGTGTTGTGTTTATGATCGTCGGGAAAGCTCCTATATTCCTGATCGGATGGAAATTCCCAGTGGAAATCTTTCTGAGAGTAAAGAGGAGAGCTGGGATGGTGGTATGGTAGGGGTCTTTCAATCAGAGTATTAAATGCATGGAATAGTCTCCATGGAAAGGTCATTTTCGGGCAGCAGAAACAGTATGTATATATATATATATATATATATATATATATATATATATATATATATATATATATATATATATATACACAGTATATATACATATATTGTTACGGTTGTGGAAATTCACAGAACACCATTCAGGTTCCCCAGAGGTCAGTTATTTTGGTAAGTGTGTGTGCCAGGTTAGATTTCTCCACCCTTGTATAACGGGATTTGTTCGTGTGCCGGGCTGTGCATCTTTGAGGTAGTGTTAGTCTTTTCTATCTTTATTTTAAAACAAAAACATCGTCACAACAACGACAACCCACAGCCGCGTTCGACGGTGATCTCCAACACGGCCGCGTTTGACGGTGATCTCCAACACGGCCGCGTTTGACTATGATCTCCAACACGGCCGCGTTTGACAGTGATCTCCAACACGGCCGCGTTTGACGGTGATCTCCAACACAGCCGCGTTTGACAGTGATCTCCAACACGGCCGTGTTTTGACTGTGACCTTCAACATGGCCGCGTTTGATGGTGATCTCCAACACGGCCGCATTTGACGGCAAGATCGGATCAAAATGGCGTTACCCTCTGAAAGAGCTGGCCAATCGGAAGGAAAGGGGCGGATCCAGTCTGGGTGAAGGTTCAAAGGTGAAAGGGGGGAGGGCGCTGATTTTGGGTGGTGAAGCCCAGAGCGACCCCTCCCCTTGGGGCTATAAAATGCCGCGTTTACTCGCCGGGAGTGGAGTGTTGGAGTCCGGGGAGTTGAGTGGAGTTGGGAGCGTTTGAGGAGAGCGCTTGAGTTGAGCGCTGCAGTTGAGTGGATTTGGGAGTGCTTGAGAAGAGCACTTGAGGAGAGTGCTTGAGTTGAGCACTGCAGTTGAGTTGAGTTGAGTGGAGCTGGGAGCACGTGAGAAGAGCGCTTGAGGAGACCACTTGAGTTGAGCACTGCAGTTGAGTTGGCGTGGGGAGCTCGGAGGCAGGTGAGAGCAGTGGAGAGCTGGTTGCTTCGAGTTTGTGGTGCACTGGAGTTCGTGGCTTGCGGTTGGCGGTGGGAGTGGCGAGACGTCCCGTTGAGAGCTGGAGAGTTCGGAGTTCAGGCAGTTGGTTCGCTGGGGGTTTGCCGGCGCAACCAGGAGGCCGGAGTCGAGACCCATTCATCCCTCCAGCGCGTCGTCGGCTAAATCAGGCCGCAGTGGAGGCCGGACGACCAAGGGAGCCAGTCGGAGCTCGGGTGTCCAGACAAACACACCGAGGGTCACCGAACCAGGACCCAGCGATTCACTACGAGTGTGTCCAGGTAGCCTGCCCGGTCTCTTGGAGCCCCTTCGGTCATCCCGGCTCCGAGTAATTATAAAGGCTCACGAGCCGGTTCTTTCTTTCTGGGGTTTTGGATGAAAGTCTGTGGCGCCTTGTCTCCCTAAGTAGAACTGATTAAGTGCATGACTGTGTACATGATCATAGGCATCAGCTGTAGGTTTTTGCTCGTGTCTTGTCCCCATCCCCCCATTCATTGCATATGTGCATTTAACATAAATACTCCTATTGTTTGAATGTTAACCTGCTCGTTGTGTCACTTTCTGCCATTGACTGCCATGATGCTTTCAGAATATTAGCTGGCTGATTATACGCCGATAAAACGTACATCTGGTCTGACGGGACTTGGCGATATAAAACGGCTGGGGCAATCACATACGGAACGAGCTGCTTAAGCAGCTCGTTTTCATGCAGGCCCCGTCGAGGTATAAACTCCCGGCATTTCTGTTCGCGCGAATAGTTAGGTATATCAACAATTCGCGATTGACCCTGTAGCGCGTGAACAGAAGAGTTGGCTGGTTTATGGTGTGTTAAAAACACCCGTACCTGGGTTTCGGCGTTGATCTGGAAGCTGCGACTAGATTGCCACGTTCGGTGGGGGCGCGCGGCCGCAATTGGGCTAAAGGTGGTCGTCCGCACGCCGGACGGGCGTAAATCTACAAAAAAAAAATATATATATATATATATATATATACATATATATATATATATTTAAGAAGGGGGGCTGAGAGAGGGAGGGGAGGGGAAGCGGGGAAGAGTGAGGAAGGTGGGGGGGTGGAGAGCTATGCCTCACCAAATGTTGCTCTACCGTGGGATGGAGAGATGCGAGGACAGAGTGTGTGTGAGAGAGAGACAGAGACAGAGACAGAGACAGAGACAGAGACAGAGACAGAGACAGAGACAGAGACAGAGACAGAGAGAGAGAGAGAGAGAGAGAGAGAGAGAGAGAGAGAGAGAGAGAGAGAGAGAGAGAGAGAGAGAGAGAGAGAGAGAGAGAGAGAGAGAGAGAGAGAGAGAGAGAGAGAGAGAGAGAGAGAGAGAGAGAGAGAGAGAGAGAGAGAGAGAGAGAGAGAGAGAGAGTATGAAAAAAAAAGAACAGAGAAAGGTGAGGGGTGGAGTTGGGGTTAGTAAAGAGAATATGTTATGCTTAATGACTGAACACACACACAAAATCAAACTCATGTCAGAACACCTGTACACACAACGGCACAACAGAGATTATAATGTAATCTGCTGTCACATCTGCAAAAACTTTGATATCCCAGTTCCAGAAAATTTGTGGGAACATGAACCAAAAGTAATCACTAAACACATGGAAGTACCTTCAGCTCACGTAGGGCCTAATGATCCCATCGAGCATGAACATCGAAAACAAAGCGTAGCAACCAAATGTCATACTTCGGTACAAAAAATGAGAAGAAGGCATTGCTGATTGAAGTGTTAAGCATGAGTCACATTTGCTCTACGGCTAGGATACGGCAGCCGTACCCCGCCCCCCCCCCCCGAATTGACAGAAACGTGCGGCAGCCGCAGAGTTTCTGAGGTGGCCTCAGGGTGGCCCTACGCCATATGGCTATCTTTTACAGGCCGTAGGGGTCTCCGTGGAATTAGAGCGCGGAGTTATAACTTTTTTCATTTCTCGGTTGGCCATAGCAATTCGACAAGCCGTAGCCATGACTTAGATGTGTTCCACGTCGACCGTACGTAGGGCATACGGTGGGCTTGCGTTATTCGTGCGGCTGCCTTTGGCTCTTATCAATGAAAAATGAATTTTGCCAACCCCCAAAAAATTACGGCAGCCGCACTATTTCCACGGTGCCGTAGGGTCGTCCTAAGGCGTCCCTGTGTTCAACGTACGGTGGCCTTGCGGTCTGTGTGACTACCTGCCGGCAACGCAGGGTCGACGCACGGTTCCCCTACGCCCGCCGTGTGTCCTACGTACGGCCTCCGTGGCAGTCTGCGTCGACCGTGCGTCCACCGTGCGCTATCGCTATAGATCAGAGTATAGGTGTTTGCCACACACATCATCACATTTCATATTATATGTTATTACAGCATATTATACAGTTTATACAGCACATATATAATATTATCATATTATACAGCACATCTGTATATAACCTGGTCCACAATCTATATGACAGATATGAGATATGATATACATATGAAAAAGAACTGGTATATATACCCACTGGTTACCGTCCGTCTGGCCGCACGTTCACCTTAGGGCCCCCCTGTGGTCACCTTGCGGGCACCTTGAGGCTTCCTTGCGTCTGCCTTGAAAATTCTATGGCCGCCGCAGGGACGCCCTCAGGTCACCGTGTGACATCAAATCAAAGACCGTACGGCACCCCCACTTTTTCGGTCTCCACAATTTCTAAATTCCCCGTGCGGCTACCCGAAAAAGAAAAACATATGTGACTGCAACATTGTATGACCGTGGAAATACTGCGGCCGCCCTATAATTGCTAGTGGCCTTATATTTTCTAGACCCTACGGCTGCCGAGCCAAATGTGACTGAAGCATTAACAGCAGTGATTTTGGACTAAACGATGCAGAAATCAAGAAAATGATCAAATACCAAGACCTCAAGAATAAAGCGAGAAGATCCTGGAAGCTGAAGAATGACAAAGTTGTATTAGTGATAGCTGGAGCTCCAGGATTGATGACAAAGAACCTCACAGAGATATTAAACCTCGGGGCAATACCTCTGGGCACTCATCTGTGACTGGATAAGATAACCAGGCAACCCCTGGTAGGCATGGATGACGCACAAAATATAAAACAGAGAAGAAAAAATACCTGTGGATGTATTTTTTTTCATGCCATGAACAAACTTTGGATCACGGGTGATAAAGGTTGAGGTCAATTTTCACTGGAATTGCGTGGGTGGTTTCAGAAAAGGAAGCAAATGCATATTTTGTGGGGCAACCCCCCTTCCCCTATAGATCCTCTGAGACCCCAATTTTTTTTTAATGTCGTGAACAAACTCTAGCACATCATGGGTGGTGAAGATAGTGGTCAAGTTTCATCAGAATTGTTTGTGTAGTTTTGGAGAAGAAAGTAAATTCATATTTTGGGGGGGGGGGGGGGGGGCAACCACTCTTAAGCCCCTTTGGGGCCAGATTTTTCTAATGTCATGAACAAACAAACAAACAAATAACAAATAAATATAAATATAAAAAATGACCGTTTTTACAGCCATTTTCCCCTGCTGTGCAGGGGTTTGGCTTTTTGTGAGGCAATGTTTTATGGCCGGATGCCCTTCCTGATGCCAACCCTGGTCGCCTCTTACGACACACAGGGATATGGTACACCTATTCTAACCGGGGCATACACCGGGACCAGTACAACTGGCACTCATTTCGCCGACCTCGGAAGGATGACAGGCTGAGTCAACCCCCTGGTGTTAATTCAGCAGCCAACGGGGCTTGAACTCAGGACACTGGGATCCCAAGCCACCACCCTAACCACGAAGCCAACACCAGGCTTCTATTATTTATAAATGTCAAGCATAAAGCAAATAAGCAGCAAATACATCTTTGATATGACTGACTCAGCCGAAGGTTCGAACCGACGACCTTCCTTCCAGATTCAGAACAGAAACTCGAACCATTATGCCCCCGAGTCTGTCTGTCTGTCTGTCTGTCTGTCTGTCTGTCTGTCTGTCTGTGTGAGTGAACGTTCTGTCAGTATTTGTTCTTCATCCCAAAACACTTTGGCGATGTCCCTGCACCTGTTCCACTGTTGTCTTCACTTCCTGATCCCAGAATAAAATTGAATAAATAAACTGATACATTGAATCAATATGGATTGATACAAATGACAGCGTCGGCTTGATTAGCCAAATGGTCATCGACTGTGTCCAAGTTTCTTGTGTTTCTCTTAAGGAAAGTCATGTTCCTGTTGTCTGGCAGGATAGCCCAAAGGTACGCGCACTTTCCTTTGAGCAATCGAACCTGCGTTTGAATCTCAATCCACTTATGAACTGCCGTCCTGATGTTTGGAACGCAGAGAAGCACGTTCAGCCGGAGCACCGTTGCGGTTGATGGTGGACAAGATGTCCTTCATGATGAGTCGGTGAGTTGTCACCGCCATCCTGGAAGAAGTTTCTAATATGTGAGTTTCCTGTGTCAGAGTGGTTACCTGTCCACCGCCCAGGTTTGTTTGACCTTCGAATGACTCTCGACTGGTCATGATGCACCCTGCATCTTTGTAAGAGTAAGTGCCTCGAAGTTATATCAAAACACACCTTCAAATTTCTCGCTGAAATCTCTCTCTTTAAAGGGAAGTTCTTAATATTCCTGATCATCTAGAAGGTTCCAGCTGGAAGTATTTCTCTTTGTTTACCTCCTTTGTGCAACCGATCACCCCACCACCTGCTTTGAAAATATCCCGAGTGAGATCTACTCATTGTATCCAGCCAATCATTCAGTTCTGGAACAACACATCTCATTCCGCCCCTGGTTGCCAAATATTAATAACGGTAATGACGTATCACTCACGTTCGCCAACAAGGAGATTCTAAGAAAACGTGACACATCAAGAACCGTGGAGGTTACATTTTCATCATCTACTACACAAATAGCGGTTCTCAACCTCATGGTGATGATGTCGGTAAGCCTGTTTTTGCTGCTTGAGCAGCTCCTCTGTGCATCAATAGTCAACGTTCGCGAGGCACACAGTGTGTTGGTGCAGCGACGCAGAAAGTGCAGGAGTTAAAAAGGCCGAATGTCCCATTCAACTGAAGTCGTAACACGAGCTCGTTCGTGCGAATAGCTCCTGTGCGATGTGCGTCACGGCGACCTGCTCGTTGCCATGTATTATTTAAAGCAACCGGGTGATCAGCAGCGATGAATTGTCTCATTATGTGCTGTCTCCCAAGGTCGTTCCTTTTGCTTGTTCAGCGCAAACGACGGCAAAAGCGAGCGGTTGTCCAAAGGTGTGATCTGCACGTCGTGGGTCGATGGCCATAACGCGGCGGTCTATGCACAATGGGCGTTTACGAAAACCACCAAAGTGCCAAGATGTGCTACTTATAAATATCTTATCAATGGTTCAAGACTTTCTGTATATTTTATTCTCCACCGACTCTTGCGATAGTGCACAAGAGAAGTGTCGAGAGGTTGACGTTTTGGACGTTTGCCCTTCGTCAATACAGATGCTGCACTGGCATCCCAGAGGTTGTGGGTCATATTCTGGTTCAAGGTAAGAGTGTTTGGGATCCGGTAAGGCAATGTAGTGTCAGGAGAATTGCTATGTCACAATTGTTGTTGTTGTTGTTGTTGTTCGTCTTTCGGCTGCTCCCGTTAGGGGTCGCCACAGCGGATCATCCGTTATGATCCGCATACTGATTTGGCATAGGTTTTACGCCGGATGCCCTTCCTGACGCAACCCTCTTACGACACAGGGATAAGGATTGGGTTTCGCCATGATTCCAGGCTGCCCTACACCTTCACATAGCGCCTGTCCTCAAGCGATCCTCCAACCCAAGCCTCCAAGTAGGCGGATTACAGGTGCACGCCACTACGCCCGGTATTGCTACGTCACAATTGTATTGTTGGTAAAAAAAAATCCAGCCGGCTCATTAACGACCTTCAAGATGGGATAATCTGCTTGTCCCACCTGGTCTGATCTATACCTGTGATGCGAATCCACTGACTGTGGTTGACTCTTATTCCATGTTACACAGGAAGTCATTCTGAATGGCTTTCTCAGATTGAACTTACAACATTCAACTGGAAAGAGCAATCAGAGATTGCACACCCTCACCAGGACTTATTTTGTGTGGTGTTTTGTGTGCTGGTATGTTTGTGTTTGTGTAGACAATGCATTGACAACATAAGGTTATGTTCACACAACAGACAGAGACCTTTTCGGTTTAATTGAATAGATTCACGTTGCCATCATATGTATTTTATAGACGGTCATGTTCCCTACTTTATAGGCATGCACGTTCTAATAGTATGTACTTTATAGACATCCTCACATTATAATTGTACATACTTTATAGAAGTACTCAGTTGAAAAAAAAATAACGTGTAATACTGGCTATCACCATGAGGTGGCGTTTGTGGCCTATGTTGGTGCATTATGTGCAAACAAGAAAGATGTTGCGGCACAGAGCACGATCCTTGCAAAATCCCGAAAACAAATTTTGCCGAAGAAAAAAATAATTTGTAGTTCAATTCAATGACCAAATATGAAAATCCTCTTCAAATTTCCGTTCAATCGAATGAAAATTGACGATTTTAGAAATTTGCCAGATGTTGACCTTTTGGCCGATGTTGACCTCAAAAATAGTTGGTGGTTGAATTCAGTGAGGTGATGTGCAAATCCTCTTCAAATTTCAAGTCAATCGGATGAAAATTGAGGATTTTAGAAATCTGACAAAATTTGACCTCAAAATCAGAAGGCTTCTTACTTATGACCCACTGTACCATTTCGTAAAGTTTCATGAAGATCGGTTTAAAATTGTGACCTGAAGGGGATTGACATACAGACAAACAAACAGAGAATCATAGACCAGACCAAGCAATATACTTCCAAATATTCGATTTTGCAAGTAACAAACAAATCCAAATGCAATACACTCTCCTCTGGCGAAGGTAATAATAAATTATACACTCAACCGGCAACAGAATCCTCTCCGCAACTAGCGACAGAATCCTCTCCGCAACCGGCGACAGAATCCTCTCCGCAACCGGCGACAGAATCCTCTCTGCAACCGGCGACAGAATCCTCTCCGCAACCGGCGACAGAATCCTCTCCGCAACCCGGCGACAGAATCCTCTCCGCAACCGGCGACAGAATCCTCTCCGCAACCGGTGACAGAATCCTCTCCGCAACCGGTGACAGAATCCTCTCCGCAACCGGCGACAGAATCCTCTCCGCAACTAGCGACAGAATCCTCTCCGCAACCGGCGACAGAATCCTCTCCGCAACCGGCGACAGAATCCTCTCTGCAACCGGCGACAGAATCCTCTCCGCAACCGGCGACAGAATCCTCTCCGCAACCCGGTGACAGAATCCTCTCCGCAACCGGCGACAGAATCCTCTCCGCAACCGGTGACAGAATCCTCTCCGCAACCGGCGACAGAATCCTCTCCGCAACCGGCGACAGAATCCTCTCCGCAACCGGCGACAGATTCCCCTCCGCAACCGGCGACAGAATCCTCTCCGCAACCGGCGACAGAATCCTCTCCGCAACCGGCGACAGAATCGTCTCCGCAACCCGGCGACAGAATCCCCTCCGCAACCGGCGACAGAATCCTCTCCGCAACCGGCGACAGAATCCTCTCCGCAACCGGCGACAGAATCCTCTCCGCAACCGGCGACAGAATCCTCTCCGCAACCGGCGACAGAATCCTCTCCGCAACCGGCGACAGAATCCTCTCCGCAACCAGCGACAGAATCCTCTCCGCAACCGGCGACAGAATCCTCTCCGCAACCGGCGACAGAATCCTCTCCGCAACCGGCGACAGAATCCTCTCCGCAACCGGCGACAGATTCCCCTCCGCAACCGGCGACAGAATCCTCTCCGCAACCGGCGACAGAATCCTCTCCGCAACCGGCGACAGAATCCTCTCCGCAACCGGCGACAGAATTCTCTCCGCAACCGGCGACAGAATCCTCTCCGCAACCGGCGACAGAATCCTCTCCGCAACCGGCGACAGAATCCTCTCCGCAACCGGCGACAGAATCCTCTCCGCAACCGGCGACAGAATTCTCTCCGCAACCGGCGACAGAATCCTCTCCGCAACCGGCGACAGAATCCTCTTTACAATCAGCAACAGTTTGATGTTGCTCCATGTGGAGGTCGAATCTGCAGCTTGCTCCTTCCACTCCAAAGTCGTGTTTTCCCGAACCAGAAGCGTCATATTTTCATGAATCGGAAGCATTGTGTTTTCCCGAACTGGAAGTGTTTTCTCTCTGCCTTCAAAGAAAATTCCTTCCACCCATCGCATGATTTCTACCTCAGAATGTTATATATGGGAATCTTCAGATGTCCAGTTTGCAGAGGTTGTCTGTGCACGGCTATCAAATCCCCTTCACGTTCTTTTGCAGTGTCAAAGCCCTCCGTGTCAGTGCCTTCCCCCTCATAATCTCGTACAACTGTGTCTTTCAAACCCCACCCCTTCTGCGTGTCCCCTTCTTCAGCATCAGACACTTCATGTCCCTACTTTCTGCACCCCCCTCACCCCACCCTTTACAAGCTTCCCTCATCACATCCTCTCTAACCTTCCCATCACCACACCCTCTCTAAACTCACCCTACCTCACATCCTCAATGCTTCCCCTCAAAACGTCCTCTCGCCCTGCCCCTCTCAGCTTGCCCCTCATCCCACATCCTCTCTGCTTCCCTCTTGGCTTCCCCTCCCCTGTTCCACCTAAACCCTTGGCTTCCCCCGTGCCACCCCCTCTCAGAGTCCCCCATCCCACTCCATCTTGGCTCCCCCCTCACGTTCAGCCCTCTCTCAGCTCTCCGCCGTCCAGCCTCCTCTCGTGCTCTCAGCTTCCCCCTCCTGTCTCGCCCCCACTTGGCTCCCCTCCAGTCCCACCCCCACTTGGCTCCCTCCCGTGCCTCAACTTCATCCACCCCCCTGTAAAGCCCCAATCTGCTTTCCCCATCAAGCACCTTTTCGGCTTCCCCCCCACCCCACCCCTCTCTGCTCCACCCCCCCGTTCTGCCCCCTTCTCGGCGTACCACACGTTCTCGGCTTACCACCGTCTTGCCCCCTCTTGGATTCCACCCTTCGGCATCCTGCCTCTTCTTGACTTCCTGCCCCCTCTCAGTTTCACCCCACCGCATCCTGCCTCCTCTCTTGGCAGCAGGACCCCCTCTGCAATTGTGGCAACGAAACCCCCTCTGCGATCACGGCAACAGGACCCCCTCTCCGATGGCGGCAACAGGACCCCCTCTGCAATGGCGGCAACAGGACCCCCTCTGCGATGGCGGAAACAGGACCCCCTCTGCGATGGCGGCAACAGGACCCCCTCTGCGATGGCGGCAACAGGACTCCCTCTGCGATGGCGGCAACAGGACCCCCTCTGCGATGGCGGCTGCAGGACCCCCTCTGCGATGGCGGCTGCAGGACCCCCTCTGCGATGGCGGCTGCAGGACCCCCTCTGCGATGGCGGCTGCAGGACCCCCTCTGCGATGGCGGCAACAGGACCCCCTCTGCGATGGCGGCAACAGGACCCCCTCTGCGATGGCGGAAACAGGACCCCCTCTGCGATGGCGACAACACGACCGACCCTCTCTGCACTTGTAGATATCAATGTACGTTCTGACTATTTTATCACAAACAAGAACAGTCGTGGCTTGTCTGAAGCTTCATATGTAATGAGGATTCTCAACCCCTTAAATCCACCTGGGTTGCGGTTTTTGAAGTCGATGTTCATGATTTTTCTGGATATGATTCATCAAATGTGCATCCCATAAGAATGCTATTAGCTTTTGGATAATCAGCAAGTCATGGAAATATGCCAGCCAAGCATAGTCAGTTAAATGTCATCAAGATGAAAAAGCGACTCCAGAAGCATGATGTAATCTTTTGATGGCGTGCATCATATTTCTGCTTATGATTTCACCGATGGGGTGCAGTGGCAGGAATGTGGTTGCCAGCCTGAAACTATATCGACTTGGTGGGTTGTCTTGGCCGGAGCTGTAATCAGCATCATTCTCAATGATGCAATAATGATGAGAAGGACGTGTAGCGGTTTTGAATGTCAACGTTTTGGGCGTCGCAGTTCGCACAGCCGACATGACCATGATGTCAGCCATGCAACAAGGCTGATGATCTATTGCGTCACATGCAGTCCAAGACCTCTCATTTGAGCGTCCTTTGTAAAAAATCAAAAATATGTCTTGCACCGTAATGGCCTCGCCATAAAGGCTTCAGACTCCGAGCAAGGCCTCTCCGCTCTCCAGTTCAGCTTACGCACCCTCTAGTTACAGTGTCGTCCTCTTGCATAATTGCACCACAATGTCACCGAAGCCATGCGGATGAACTTGTGAGCGCGCAATTTGCGTGGCAGCGTAAGCGTGCAAATTTATTTTCTAAACGGTGCACGATTAAAGTGGAAAAATGGCATCCGAAGGCACCGCAGACTTAAATAGGCCGAAGGCCTCATCAGATCGCTCCATCGTACTGGGTTTTTATCACCGCCGTCTCGCTAACATAGTCATTGCTATAATTACTCAGTGTTTCACAAACCTTCCGTCTTGTGCCTTTACTGTTCCGCGGATGAGATAAACGCATTAACAAGTGCCCATCCGAGGGCCTGCGGCCTGTTCGCTCAAACCTGCAAAAGCGCGGTAAAATTTAATTGCTGATTATCCTCCGAAAGTACGAACCCTTTTGAGATGCTGACAGATTTTCTGGGTGAAATTAACGACTATGGTCATGCGTATCCGACGGCTGAGGATGTTCCATTGATTTCTGTTTTGAGAATTGAATGCGCGTCAGCCCCCGCTGCTTTTTAATTTCGGCGCCGCGTGTTAACTTCATTAGGCACGCTCTACCGAATAAATGTAGCGTTCCGAGTACTTTCGCATTTCCATCACAAGGGCTTTGGCCAATCGCGAGTGCTTCTCGCAAATTAACCGTTTTTGTGCCCCGCGTGGGCCGGAGTCCAGGAAGCCGTTTGCTTTCACCTCATTCTGGAGACAAAATGGCGTCCCTGGGCCCTCTGTCTCTGTCTCTGTGTCTTTGCCTCTCTCTCTCTCTCTCTCTCTCTCTCTCTCTCTCTCTCTCTCTCTCTCTCTCTCTCTCTCTCTCTCTCTATCTCTATCTCTATCTCTATCTCTATCTCTGTCTCTATCTCTGTCTCTGTCTCTGTCTCTGTCTCTGTCTCTGTCTCTGTCTCTGTCTCTGTCTCTGTCTCTGTCTCTGTCTCTGTCTCTCTCTCTATATCTCTGTCTCTCTCTCTCTCTATATATCTCTGTCTCTCTCTCTCTCTATATATCTCTGTCTCTCTCTCTCTCTCTCTATCTCTCTATCTCTCTATCTCTCTATCTCTCTATCTCTCTCTATCTCTCTCTATATATATATATATATATATATATATATATATATATATATATATATATATATATATATATATATATCTCTGTCTCCCACCCCCACCTCCCCCCTCTCCGAGGCACGAGCGTGCAGTTCAATATTTGTTTACTCCTGATGCCTGGTCTTTTAATACCATTAGTATTGGCGTGGAACGTCGAGCTGCCTTTGCAAAGATTATTACACTGTAATGGCATCGCATTTGAGGCTTCGGAGAAGGACTCGAAGCGAGGCCTCTGTCAGTTCAACCTAACTTCAGACCGAGTCGTCCCGGGGTCTTCACCCACGTCGGGATTGTGGGCTCTTCCATCTCTTATTTGTCACAGAGTTAGATTGCGATTCTACGAGCTTTAGTCGACTTTACAAATGACTTACTGTTGCTTTTGAGGGCCATTTCTTTATGAAGTACAAAAACATGGCGGACTATTGACCATATTTGCCCCACCCGCCGCCCCACCTGCTCCTTTTCCCCTCCTTCCTCTTATTACGATCTATTCCCAAACTTGTTCTGTAGAGATCTCTCCCTGGATTGATCATTCATTGTGGTGACAGTTTACTCCCATCCTAATGGATCTGTTTCTTTGTGAGTGACGAATGGGTTCATTAATCCGGGGAGGGGGGGGGGTGATGGAGAAACCTCTTTCTTTGCCTTTCTTTCTTCTCCTTCCTCCTATTTCTTCTTATTCTTCTTCTTTGTCCTTCTTTTTATCCTATTTTCTACATTCAACTTTTTCGATTTCTATTTCATCCTTTAATTCTGTCTTTCCCCAATACAAATTTGTGTTTTTCAGGACCCTTGCAGTCATGGTGTCCCTCAGCTTTAATTCAGGGATTTGCCCACCTATACCCCCTAACCTTACCAATACCCCTACCCTCCCATCCATAATCCACCACAACCCTCTCACCCATATTCCAACCCCTACTCCCTCTCCCATACCGCCACCACCCCTCCCCACCCACCCATATTCCACCACACCCCTCTCACCCATATTCTAACCCCTACCCCCACCACCTCTCCCACCCATACCATCAACCCTGCTCCGACCCATACTCCCCCTTCCAATACCTTACCCCGAACCCACGGCTCCACCACCACCCTTACTCCCAACTCGAGGTTTCGTTTTGCCCCAATGTTTGGATCTTTTAAACTCTTCTCTGTGTTGAAAGGCATTTCTCAAAAGGGAAACATCAGTTTCTTGTCAGACCATCCATTTGACCACAGGGTCATGGTGCATGTGTATTCGGTGTTGCTTTCTGGAGATTCTCTTGGCTTTGCAAGACCAACTTAGTCTTTTGGTCTTTGTCATGGTGTTTTGATTTATGTTAATATTAGTTTTATTACAAGAGGCATTTATCATCGGAGAGACAGAACTGTGTTGATGTGAACTTGTACAAAACCCACTGGTAGACATTTTTATACCTTCTTCTTCCCACTTCATTTTCGAATTCTCCTTCCTTTTCATGACTCCCTTTCTCAAACCCCTCCCTCCCCCTCCCCTCCACCCTCACCTCAACCAAGAAAATCTCACCTTGCACACATATGATGTAATTGACCTTAACCCAGCATTTGATTTTTGGAGTTCTTGGACACAGGGTAGACATAGCTCCTTTATGAGTTAGATTGTGAAAGACGGCTCAACAATCGCTCACTCCCTCGATTGTGACCCTAAAGCAACGAAGGTCGTGTGCTGCCAAAAGGGGGCACTGCATCGTCAAGTACGCCACAAGTTACCTTTCGCTCCCCTGTACGACGTGGCTGCACTTGCATAGACATAATTGCTTCTTTGATTTACAAATAAAAAAGAGCTTCCATTGAAGTGTCTCAGATCGACAGCCGAGGAATTTGAACGAACGTAGTCTATTGGCCTGAGGAACCCGCTGGGAAGCCGGTGAAACGACGCCCAAGACCGGATCTGCTCTTGCTTGTTTATTCCTAGATTATCAGGGTAGATACAGATGTTTTTGGTGAAAAAATATATATATATATTACACACACACACACACACACACACACACACACACACACACACACACACACACACACACACACACACACACACACACACACACACACACACACACACACACACACACACACACACACACACACTTATTATTGTGAACCTCCTTTCCTTCTCCTCTCCTCTCCCACCTTAGGCCTTCCACAGCATTCGGCATACCTCAAACCATGGACTATGTGGACGGACACACACTCAGGAACGGGTATTGATAACTTTGACAGAACCCACAATGAAGGTACAAAATAAAAATGTTATACTTACCTGAGATTACTTTGTCGATCTATGCTTCCAGCCACTTGAGGGCACAGTATGAAGGTACCCCACCCCGAGCTGCCTTGCTTGGGTTTGAATCCTGACTGTCACAGCTCCAAACTGTCACACTGGTGTTTCACATGCAAGGTAAATCATCAATGTGCGCACCATACATCATATTATATGCATGTGAGGGCTGGATGACCCGTCCACCAGGAATCATTGCAATGGTGGAAATTAAAAATCCTACGGTGTCTTTCGGGGAAATGTAATTGAGTTATCGCAAGAACCCTGATAAAATTACAAGCCGGCTACAGGTGAATGTCAGGCCGAGGCAGCTGATTCGTGAAGACTTCTGCCAAAAATGTTCCCTGGAAATCTGAGCGAAATGCATAAGTTGGGAATAATTTGGGTCATTACTGAAGTAGTGTTCGTTAATTGGTTTCATTAAATACTCCATTCACATAACGTTGTAAAGTGTGAGAAACACTTAAATATAGTAAAGACAGCCATGCTCGCAACTGCTATTGATGAGAACTTTTGCAAACCCACTTAATTTTGCAGATTAAGTCGCATTTTGGGAAGGGATTCATGCTGCTCCCACCTTTTAGAGATGTAGATGAGTCTGGAGATCGTCCTGAGATCTCGTCGCCGAGTCTGGGGATCGTCCCGAGACCTCGCCGCTGAGTCTGGGGATCGTCCTGAGATCTCGCCGCTGAGTCTGGGGATTGTCCCGAGATCTCGCCGCCGAGTCTGGGGATCATCTCGAGATCTCGCCGCCGAGTCTGGTGATTGTCCTGCAATCTCGCAGCAGAGTCTGGGGACGTCCCGAGATCTCTCCGCCGAGTCTGGGGATCGTCCCGAGACCTCGCCACCGAGTCCATGAATCGTCCCGAGATCTCGCCGCCGAGTTTGGGATCGTCCCGAGATCTCGCCGCCGAGTCTGGTGATCGTTCCGAGATCATGCCGCCGAGTCTGGGGATTGTCCCGAGACCTCGCCGCCGAGTCTGGGGATCGTCCCGAGATCTCGCCTCCGAGTCTGGTGACGTCCCGAGAGCTCGCCGCCGAGTCTGGGGATCGTCCCGAGATCTCGCCGCCGAGTCTGGGGATCGTCCCGAGATCTCCCCGCCGAGTCTGGGGATCGTTCTGAGATCTCGCAGCCGAGTCTTGGGATGTTCCGAGACCTCGCCGCCGAGTCTAGGGACGTCCCGAGACCTGGTCGCCGAGTCTGGGGACGTCCCGAGATCTCTCCGCCGAGTCTGGGGACGTCCCGAGATCTCTCCGCCGAGTCTGGGGACGTCCCGAGATCTCTCCGCCGAGTCTGGGGACGTCCCAAGATCTCGCCGCCGAGTCTGGGGATCTTTCCGAGATCTTGCAGCCGAGTCTGTGGATGTCCCGAGATCTCGCCGCCGTGTCTGGGGATCGTCCCGAGACCTCGCCGCCGAGTCTGGGGACGTCCCGAGACCTGGTCGCCGAATCTGGGGATCGTCCCGAGACCTCGCCGCCATGCCTGGGGACGTCCCGAGACCTCTCCGCAGAGTCTGGGGACATCCCGAGACCTCGCCGCCGAGTCTGGGGACCGTCCCGAGACCTCGCCGCCGATCGGTGATTTTCCTGCAGTTGGAATATTTGTGCGCCATCGAATAATAGGTCGTCATTAAAGTATTTTTAGAAGCGCCATTAGGAACCACATTTGGTACAAATCAGTTTCTCCATTTTCACTGCAAGCCGCACAAAAAAACCTGCTCGTTCTTGGCTCGTATCCCGGAATGTAAACACTGTGAGGCTTCGGCTAATTGGCACGACCGGCACACAGCTTCAGCAGCCTTGTGGCCTTTACATATGTATAGTCCGTAGATTGCTGTATACACAGCATGTCGTAACATCATTCGTTTCCATCTGATGGTAGTGCATCAGATTATAATCTGATCTGATCTCCAGAGGATGGAACTTCACAACTGGAGACACATGGAACATTTTGAATATACAGTCTACTGGTCATTCGAACAGCTCGCTCTTCTGTCGACCATCCAGCTACTTATTTGCTTGAAGGTGAGGTAGATAGCAGAGTTGGAGGTGATCAGATTCACGAAGGTCGAAATACTTTAATCAATTGGGCAAAAGATTTGCAGATGCAGTTTACCATGAGTAAATATAAGGTGCTGGAGGTGGGTTGGGATAATGAAGCAAACGGGGTTTTAGGTTGTACTCGTCGAGGGATAAATTACAAATCAAAGGAGGTAGTTGTTACACTGAACAGGAACTTTGTGGTTCAGTTAATATGGTGTGCAGTTTTGGTGATGGCATCTAAGGAAGGACATAGCTACCATGGAGAGGATGCAGTGTAAAGCCGTGGAGTGACCAGATTAATTGTGGGCCTCGGTCCACTCAACCTTGAGGAGTGGCTGAAGAAGACAATTGTTTATACATTAGAAAGGGGGTGATTATGAGGGGATTTGATTGAAATGTTTCAGATCATGAAGGGTATGGACAAAATAAGTGTGGAAGAATTTCTCAGTAAAATAGACAGTGGCAGGACCAGGAGGAATAGCGTAAAAATTAAACAAGAGGAGAGTTCGGACAATAATATGGGAGGGGTCTTTCACTAACAGAAGGGTAAATGCATGGAATGGTCTCCCGAGAAAGATAGTGGTAGGAGATTACATTTGAGTTTAATTGGTACGTTCAAGCATTGGGGATACAGGGTTACCTGGATATTGGCAGGACCGATAGGTAGGTGAGGTATGGACAGGTGATTGTGTGCACTTGTAGTCATTGTGACATCTGTTCGACGGTCTCGTGATAAGGTGAATATGCTGTCAGTGTTTGTTCATTCTTCACCCTCCAACTCCTCCATGACCCAACTCCCCCAAAATATAAATAATTAACGAAATTAATAGTAACTAGTACGTGCCCATACGTGCGTGGCTGTACGTGCGTGGCCGTACGTGCAACCCCCCCCCCAAAAAAAAAACTTTCAAACAACCACACAGGCCGTTCCTTTACTCTCGTAAACGACAACTGGATTGGGGCATTGTGTTTAACTATAAATGCGCATAAGAAATCGAGAAATTATTAGAATACAGTAAGCCATCACTATCTGGAAGTAGTGCGTGCCCGTACGGAATGTTCACATGCATTCCACGAATTATCGCTTATATTGAAGTAACAACTGCTGTGATACTTACACACACAGAGTTCATTAAAATCCAAATGAAAATCAAGTTTACCTCCCTGTCTTTGCTTGTCATGACATTCGCTGCCATTGACCATTGCCACTCCTACGCCACGGTAACTAAATGATGCCCTTTCCCCATCGGCCACGCCTACGCAGCAACGTGTCTTGCCATTGGTTTGGTAAATAAATGGCCATAACTTGGGAACCACTTGTCCGATTAATATCAAACCTTGAAAAGGCACATACTCAGGTACCCAGTAATATACCTGGCAAGTTTCAATTAGATCGGACTAGTGGTTGTCGAGAAACAGCGGTCACAGACACACACACACACACACACACACACACACACACACACACACACACACACACACACACACACACACACACACACACACACACACACACACACACACACACACACACACACACACACACACACACACATTGCTGGAATTATAGATAGATAATAATACAATATTGTTTGGTACCGTTTGTATCTGCTTCCATAGATCCCACCCCCATCCCACACCCTCCACCTTCCCCGCACCCTTCCACACCCTCCACCTCCCCAATGCTTACGTTGTTGTACTCATTGCCTTGTACTAATAATAATACTGTATTATTCAAATGGTTAGTTCATTCTCATTGGTCATACTGCTATGGGTCTTTGAGCACGACGTGAATATTTAGCGTAATGAGCTTCGCTGTTTCTCACGCCAGGAGAAATAAACGAAATAAATAATTCTCACCAATTAACGTGTTCCCCGAAATTTTGGGATTGGAGAGATTCCCACCATTACAAACGAGACAGCCGTCATAACGAGCCCTTGAATTGTAATGGTGTGCACCATAATGCAGCCCCCATGCTGGCGTTCCACAATTTTTCCAAATTTGATTTTGACACACACACACACACACACACACACACACACACACACACACACACACACACACACACACACACACACACACACACACACACACACACACACACACACACACACACACACACACACACACACACACACCTAAACCAAGATACCCCACCACGAATCCTGAGCAACGTAATTTGTGCTTTGTGGACATCCCTCCAGAAGCTTCGATTGCTCGGTGCTCCAGAATGACGAACAGCAAGCTCATTTGTGGAGTCAGCAGGTGGGGACGCAATGGCCATATCACTGATGTTCCACATCCTATTCCTGCCATAGCGCGTCCTCCGTACAAGTGTTGTTCACAAAAAAAATAAAATAAAACGAATGAGAGTTAGAACAAGCGCTAAGTGAGGACTGTGTGAGAGTGAAAATTTGTGGTTTTCAGTGGTGAGAACATCTGGTATCGCGGATGTTGTGGGTTAAAATCCAGCTGAACGATAATAAAACTTCTTCTGCTTCTTCTGTGCAGAATAATCACTTTGACAGAGATTAATTAAATCACTTTTGGAAGTGAGGACTGTCAGCGAATGCTGCCAATTCCCTTCGGAGCCGAGCATTCCTCGTCACCAGGAAGAAATTCCAATTCCCACCACCGTTCGCATCAACCATCGCTTCTGGCAAGTCGTCGAAGATGTCAACACACGGTGGCTTTGAAGTTTGGTCTTTTTGTGTTTATTTTTGTTTATTGTGTAGCGTGAGTGAGTGTATAC
This sequence comes from Eptatretus burgeri, assembly GCF_056783735.1. Classification (NCBI taxonomy): domain Eukaryota; kingdom Metazoa; phylum Chordata; class Myxini; order Myxiniformes; family Myxinidae; genus Eptatretus; species Eptatretus burgeri. Next base: position 6,640,044 of record NC_140977.1, on the reverse strand, counting down.
CTTGTGTTGTTGTTGCCTGGGTTTGAATCTCTATCGAGATATTATGCTCCTCCGTATCATGGATCAGATGAACGACAGCAATGGCCCTGACCAGTTCAGCCATTACCAACAACAAATTATGGGAATTAAACAAAAAGAAATGCAAACTACATGGGAAAACTAGTAAAAGAACATGCGGAAGAGAACATACCTCCACCGGCTTGAACAGTTTACATTTTGTATCCACTGATAGGTCGGATGTTCATCCGGATCTGAGCCAAAAATCGAATCACTTCTTCCTCATCACTCCCAACTTGTCCACCAAGTATCGTCCGAATCCGTCCACAACTTTTGGAGATATCCTGCTCACAGACAGACAGACAAATAGGGCTGAAAACTTTCATTCAAGCTTCTGGGTCTCACTATCTGCCATGATCTTTCCTGGTAAAGTCACATTTCAAACCTCGCTTCCAAAGCCAATCGCCGACTGGGAATCCTCTGTCGTGCAAAGTCCTTATTCGGCCCACCTGAGCTCCTGACCACACACAAAGCTTTCGTCCGCAGCCTGATGGAGTAATGCTCTCCCCTCTGTGCTGGTGCTCCTGCCTCCCACCTTTCTCGGTTTCACACTGTGGAAACCAAGGCATTTCGGATCATTGGTATCTCCCACGGTGAGGCTGAGTCTTTGGGCCTCTCACTCTCTCGCTGCAGGCAGGTCGGTGGTCTTTCTGTCTTCTACCATCTCCTCTCCGGTCTCGCACCTCTGCTCTGTCTGCGATATCCCCCCCACCCCCATATTTCCGCAGGGCGCTCAAGGTCCGCCAACAACCCCCTTCTGGTAAAACTACTAAAATCACGAATCACTGCTCGCCTTCATTCTTTCATTCCTCTTTTTTCCGCCTTTGGAATAAACTCCCTCACTCTGTTCAATTCCATTCTTCCCTCCAGGCCTTCAAAAGAGCTGTTCACCACCACCTCTTATCACCCCCCCCATGCAAATCCTCGATTTGTTCTCCCCCCATTAATCCACTCCAAACCCACGTCCTGCAAATTCCCTGCTTTCCTTCCAGAAAGTCCCTGTAATGTCCATCTTGTATTCCCCGTGTTTCCCGCCCCATCCCTCTCCCTTCCACAGATCTCCTCATATCTCTGTTCCCCACTGTTTTGTCCTTCCCACTCCCACCCCTCTTGTCTCATGCCCCCCTTGCTGTGCGTTGTGTGTTCGCTCTCATACAAGCCTCAACAATGTATACACCCCCCCCACCCTCCCCAAAAAACATAACCTCTGTCCACCTAAGGTGGCAGAAGTAACAATAAAGAGGACAATAGGGTAGAAAACGACAATGTGGGATAACAATAAACAAGAATAATGGAATGGGACACCGAAAGGCAAACTGTGTGTTGAGAATCACAATCTGAGGAAAGGACAATGGCGAGTGGATGGGGGTTTTTTAAGGCCACATAAAAGGTTGTGTCAATGACACAACACAACAGGTATTCCACCTGGCTTCACCTACCAAGAGGAGGTCAAAGGTAATGATCCTCAGCCTTTGCAGGATTGCAAAAAACACAGAAGAGTCGCATTCCCTGGAAGTGCTCCGAAAGATCTTGCATGGAAGACGTCACAAACTTTTTCACTCGCTGGCACAAACAATGCACGCACGTCCTTCGTACAGTGAGTGTGGAATTTCTCCAGAATTCCAAGGCTTATTGCAGCGATGACTACTACTAGTCACTTAACGGTCCCAATTGGTCCCACCTTCGTATGGGTGAGCCGGGGAACGTTTACCACTCAAGTCTTTCAATAACCGGATGGCCAGGCCTGACGTTCATGTGAAGATGCAGGAATTTGTGATTTGTTCATGGAGCCAGAGATAACTTGTTATAATGTAGAACACGATCAACTAGAGGGTTCATAGAACATGATTCCTTGCACAGTATTAACGTATATACGGGAGGAGCTTGCTGCTCACGGGGGGGGGGGGGGGCTACGTTCTTGAAAATCCACGTGAACCGCAAACCTGCAAACTTGGGGGGGGGCGGGGGGTAATGGGGAAAATAGGGTTAGGGACTTCAACTTTAATACTTGTCCAAACTGCACCTTTAATTAACATGTTTGTTTATTATTTTTGTGTTATTTATTTTCATGAACGAAGGAGTTATTAAGAACACAAAATAAACATTCGGTACGACAGAATTTTAAAATAAATTAAATAAAAACATACCGAATATTTTCACGCTATCCTCTTCAGGGTATATCACAACAAGATAACGAAGAACCACAACTCAAAGTATACACAGACGTATCACAATGTCGAGGACACGGATTGGTTATCCCGCAATGACGTCAGCAACCGACGATGACGTCGTGGGTCGTTGATTCGACGTCAGTGTCTTGCATTAAATAAACCGTTTGGATGGATTGGAGGGCAGGGGTGAGGGGAGAGGGGGAAGTGGCAGGTGGGGGTGGAGGAGGTACAATGCAGAACTCATCACTGGTTCCTCCACCTTCTGCTTCAGCACCTCGGAGAGGGGTCAAGACTCAACCCTGAGTATTTCAGAGAATCCACAAATTCCTTTCATCGACATCATCGGTCAGGATCAGTGCACAAGATGAAAGTTGCTTCCGACATACGTAAAGAACATACAATGAAGTATTATTTTCCGATGTTGTAATTCGTACGCAGCCTGAGGCTGCTGGTTGCATCATTGCTGTGTCACTGATGCAGTGCCTCATTTCAAGTAACCTGGTACTCATTTTGCCGACCTCAGAAGGAATGACGAGCTGAATCGACCCACCTGATGTTATTTAACATAATTTAACGGCGCAACAGGGGCTCAAACTCAAGACCCTAAGATCTTAACACAGTCACCTTAACTGTTAAGCCAACACCAGACTCATTGTCCTGTATTTAAAACAAAAAATATTCAGATCATGAAACTTACCGTTAATAATAATAATAATATAATCTATCTATAATTCCAGCAGTGTGTGTGTGTGTGTGTGTGTGTGTGTGTGTGTGTGTGTGTGTGTGTGTGTGTGTGTGTGTGTGTGTGACCGCTGTTTCTCGACAGACACTGGTCCAATCTAATTGAAACTTGCCAGGAATATTGCTGGGGTCCTGAGTATGTGCCTTTTCAAGGTTTGATATTAATCGGACAAGTGCTTCCCAAGTTATGGCCATTTATTGACCAACCAATGACAAGACGCGTTGCTGCGTAGGCGTGGCCGATGGGGAAGAGAACCTCAGCCGCATTCCCCATTACAGGTTACAACGTACGAACTTCCGGATAGTGATGACTTGGTGTATTCGAATAATTTCTCGATTTCTTATGCGCATTTATAGATAAACACAATGCCCCAATCCAGTAGTCGTTTACGAGAGTGAAGGAACGGCCTGTGTGGTTGTTTGAAAGTTTTTTATTTTTTTTTTGCACATACGTTTTTTTTTTTTTCTTTCTCTCTCTTCTCTTCTCTTTGTGTTTTTCCTTGCGATGACATTGCGAAAAGGCAAAATACGTTGGTGCTAATTGAATAATTGGCCATTAAAACTAAATTGCGAATAATCGTAACTGCGATATGCGAACTTCCGGACAGTGAGGATTTAACTTCGCGTAGGCCGATGCGCGGCTGGCCGACGATGACGTCACGTGCCGTGCCGGTAACGATGGGGATCGGTGCCTTAGTTTCCGTGGCGAAGGAGTGGCAATGGTCAATGGCAGCGAAGGTCATGGCAAGCAAAGACAGGGAGGTAAACTTGATTTTAATTTGGATTTTAATTAACTCTGTGTGTGTAAGTATCACAGCAGTTGTTACTTCAATGCAAGCGATAATTCGTGGAATGCATGTGAACATTCCGTGCGGGCACGCACCACTTCCGGATCGTGATGACTTAATGTATTCTAATAATTTCTTGATTTCTTATGCGCATTTAAAGATAAACACAATGCCAAATCCAGTCGTCGTTTACGAGAGCGAAGGAACGGCCTGTGTGGTTGTTTCTGGCTCATGGTTTGAAAGTTGTTGTTTTTTTGATTTGCACGTACGGGCACTCGAGAGCGAAGGAATGGCATGTGTGGTTGTTGTTTCTGGCTCGTGGATTGAAAGTTTCTTTTTATTTTATTTATTTTTTATTTTTTGCACGTACGTACACGTACTCGTCTATCTATAATTCCAGCAGTGTGTGTGTGTGTGTGTGTGTGTGTGTGTGTGTGTGTGTGTGTGTGTGTGTGTGTGTGTGTGTGTGTGTGTGTGTGTGTGTGGCCGCTGTTTCTCGACAACCACTCGTCCGATCTAATTGAAACTTGCCAGGTATATTGCTAGGGACCTGTGGATGTGCCTTTTCAAGGTTTGATATTAATCGGACACGTGGTTCCCAAGTTATGGCCATTTATTTACCAAACCAATGACAGGACACGTTGCTGCATAGGTGTGGCCGATGGGGAAGAGACCCTCAGCCGCATTCCCCATTACGGGTTACAACGTACGGACTTCCGGATAGTGATGACTTACCGTATTCTAATAATTTCTCGATTTCTTATGTGCATTTATAGATAAACACAATACCCAAATCCAGTCGTCATTTACGAGAGCGAAGGAACAGCCTGTGTGGTTGTTTGAAAGTTTTTTTTTTGCACGTACGGCCACGCACGTATGAGCACGCGAGAGTGAAGGGACGGCCTGTGTGGTTGTTGTTTCTGGCACGCGGTTTGAAAGTTTTTTTTTTTTTTTGCACGTACGGCCACGCATGTACGGGCACGCACTAGTAATAATAATTATGATGATAAACTTGATCCAACATGGCGATGTTGATGGTGGTGCCGATAAAGACGAGTTGATGGAGATGATGGTGATTATGATGTTCAAAGGTTTGAGGGGTTATTGTGTTCATGTCCCTTGTTAATTAATTAGGGGAATAAATCCACAAACTTTGCCTCTCAATGAATTCATCGCAATGGAGCGAATCCATGAAGGGGAAACCCATGAACAGCAAGGCCCTCCCATACTTCACTTTTTATAAAATAATGATTTTAAAGATTGGTTTTAAAAAAGTGTGGAAATTTAGCACAACTGAAGCAGTCGTAAACCAACTACCCTAACACACTGTAATAAGACGACACCGAGTCGCGGTTTAGGAGATGGAGACTTGATTGATCACCATACAACACACACCATCGATTGGCATCATACTGTATATCGCCATATTGATGGTCACTTCTTCACTCGATATACACATCCCACAGGCCACGCCTTCTCATGCTATACATCGATATACTGTATAGCACGTTTCTTGGAAGTATTCTGAAGGCGATTTGTGTTCTCCATTCTTCAAGTATCAAATTCAATTTAAATAAAGATTTAGGAGGTTTAAAGATGTATAAATAAATTAATTCCAGGTTTCACCGCCATTTTCCCCAGTGTGTGTTGCATCACCTTCTCGAACACGTGACATTCGTTCTTCGTGCCTGTTGTTTGTGTCCATTATGACATCCATGAAAACGGTAAGTTTCCTGTCTGGAATGATTTTTAATTTTGTTTTACTACCAGACAGACAGACAGACAGACAAAGTACAAAAATTATCTCATTCTCTGCCCATGACCGATCGGGACGAATTCGGAGCCAACATATGGTAAAACGAAAGACTCGTCTTCCTATTCATGTTCAAAATACAACATTCAATTTAATGAAGTTGTTCCTCGATCATAAACTGATAAGATGGACGGACATGAACCAATCACTTAACCCCAACTGTTCACTTTGCAGACGCGGGGTAACTGGTATTGTTTTGTCATATAATCGTTACCTCCGCGACTGAAGGTGGACAGACGTTACGTTTTCACCCCCTTTTGTCTCTCTGCGAGCAGGATATCCCAAAACTTTATGGACGGATTCAGTCGAAACTGGGTGGACATTGTTTCGATCATGGTGAAGATCCGGATACGAGAATTTTTTAATTTTGCAAGTGATTTTTCACCATTGAGAGATGGGGCCGAAAACGATATATAATTATTATGTTTACAGGGTGTTTCAAAAAGAGTGGACAATTTGAACGTTTTATTGTAGAAAAATTACAAAAGGTCGCAAGTTCGGTGATACATTGATGGAAAGAATCCACCATGCCATTTTCAAATCACTCATTATACTGCTTGTAATTGACATTTTCAACGTGTCCTCCACCTCTGTTCAAGCAGGCTTTGATCCTGACTCCAAAATTCTCCACAACTCGTCTGCAAGTGGCTGGAGTAGTAGCCTGATGGTAGTGCTCCACCTCCTGCTTCAGGACAGCCAGGGTTCGAAGTTTGTTCCAATGGATTCAAATCCGGGCTGTGCGGCACCCACTCGTGCACGGTGCCCAGGCTGATGACACGATTTCCAAACAGCTGGTGGAGCAAGTCGATGGTTTCACCTGCAGTGTGTGCTGGGGCACCGTTCTGCATGAACCATGCATGTCTGAGTTGGTTTGGAGACCATAGTTGAGCAAGATCAGCGTGGAATTAGCGTAAGACCTCGCGGTAACGCTCGTCATTAACTGTCACCGGCTTACCATTGGTATCCTCAAACCAATATGGTTCCCAGCATACTCCATCTGGCATTCACTGCACAGAAACAAGTGGACTTGGGGGGGCCTTGCGAGACATCCCAGACACCCCCTCAGGAGGTTCAGCACCCCAGAAGATGTTGTTGTGATTGTTGATAGCCCCATTCAAATCGAAGTGTGCTTCATCACTGAACCACAAGGAGTTAATCCAATTTGGGTACTTTTTCCATGCGGTCACTGAACCAATCACACATTGTTACTCGGCTTGCGTTTGAGCCTGGGGAGTAACTGCTGAAATCTATCTGTCTGGGTTCTTCCCGACATCTTTGTTCTTTGTTCCTTTCACACTTCTTTCCACTTTTTGCAGAACCTTTTCTGTAAGGCTCACTTGGCTGCACCTGCATGGGTTTGAGGGTAGAGGAGTAGCGGCTGAAACCCGAACCCTATCCAGGTTCCTCCTGACGACTCCAATGCAGTATTTGGTGTTCCATTTGATCACGCCACAGGGCATTTGTTTCCTGTTTGGAATTTATCGGAGTAATTCTGGACACCCCTCATTTATCCGCCTTTTGATGCAATTCTTTGATCTTCTACCAACTTCCAAAGTCGTGATTATGAAACAGAATGTTTGCTCATCTGATTCTGTGACGTCACACATTTACAAGATTTTTTTGGGGGAAATAAAGCAAGAAGAGAACAATCTGTTTTCTTCCCTTATTTAGTTGTTTTTGATCATCATCGGTTTTCCTTACTCTGCTGACTCGGTGCGAGAGGTAAAAAGCCAGATGTATGAGGTCACGGCCACGGGCTTCGGTCTCTGACTCATCTCAGCGTGGGACGAGGTCCAAAAGGCTTTCCAGAGGAGCCGTCGTGTTGATGTAGTGGAGATGGAAAGGCAGGGTGAACGGGCCACCCAAATGCAGACCGGCCCTTCGGCCCTTGCGCCAGCACGACCCCTGGTGTTCAAGTTCTGCTTTTCCAAGGCAAATATTATTCATCATGCTGGAACATCTGGCTGCTTGGTGCACTTTGATTTGATAACTCGGTTTCACTTGATGATTTCATCTCTTGAACTCCTCTTCAGAGGATTTTTTGCTGAAGATCATGCTCTTCGTTTGGCCCTTGTTTATGCCTTATATTGTTTATGCCCTTGTTTGTCTCTTACCTTGAAAGGAAACTATTTCCTTACTTTTTATCCTTTGTGGAGGGGGGGGGATTAATTGAGAAATGAGAGGGGAGTTTGGAAAGAGTGGGAAATGAGAATACTCGGAGGGACTGGGCGGTGTGGGGGTCGGGGGGAGTTTAGGGTGGAGGGGGAGGGGAGGATTCTGCCACATTTGTGACAGTAATATTATGTCATCATTTATTATAATGGAATATCCCGACTCCTGAGTATAAGTGAGAGTGAGATCCAAGGAAGGGGGAGGACACATTGGGGTGAACAAGCTGAATGAAACACAGCAACAAGAGGAAGGGGAAAGTTGGGATGAAACAGAAAAGGAACAAACCAACTAACAAACGAAAAGAGGTGAGGGGAAGGAAGAGGGGTAGGTGGTCGCAATAATCTGGGAAAAAGAACTGCTTGGGAATGGGGTCATTTGGCAGAGAAGACATCATGAGCATGGATGGGTGATGGCCAGGAGTATAAGGTTCTCGAGAGTGGAGAGGATGACAGGAAGAATGGCCCATGTGTGGTTTTGGGTAGGTTGTTGGTGCAGCAGGTGATGAAGGTTGTTGAGTTTAATGAATCACTGATGTCTGTAAGTCAGATTGTTAAGGGGGATCAGGTGGGGTAACAGGACCCGGAAAGGAGTTGTTGTGGAACAGCACAGATGACTTGGTGCCATGTTTTTCATAGTTGTGGTGGTACATCGTTATCAAGGAGGACATAGTGGGGAAGGCTCTGGAAACGTTAATGAGGGAGGAGAATGGATATTGGTTGATTAATTAAACTAATGATTACTCTCGGGATCACAAAACAAATGTGAACAATTAATCCTGATTAAAATCCGACTGAGCATTCCCTGGAATTAAAGTTTGCTCTAATTCCCAGGCCATGTCCCGTGAATCCCTGGAGCCTTGGGACAGATGTGCCGGTCAGTGAATGCACCCCACCCTGCCCCCACCCCCCCCCCCCAAATCCGTGGAATCCGGGGAACTTAGTACGCACAGTCAGACTCGCACCGACAATTCTCTCCACCATACAAGGAAACCCAAACACGGAGGGTCACTTGGTCCACCAAGCCTTTGTCATTTCCATGTTTAATCAGACTAGGTGTGTAGTGGTTAGAGTGTACCCTCTGAGTCTGGGAGGTTGGTGGTTCACACCCCCATCTGAGTCATACCAAAGACTTAAAAAAATGGCAGGTGGTGCTTCCTTGCTTGACGCGCAATACGGACAAACAACCATAGGTTGGCAACCATTGTACAGGTTTTGATGCGCTTGATGGACCACTCCTGCGTTTATGTTCCTTTTAAGGGAACTCGTAAGTGTATATGCATATATATATATATATATATATATATATATATATATATATATATATATATATATATATATATATATATATATATATATATATATACACACACACACACACACACACACACACACACACACACACACACACACACACACACACACACACACACACACACACACACACACACACACACACACGCACACACACACACACCCCAACAACCAGCTGGAGACACATCATCATCCCTTTTCAACACATTCCTGCATGACAACACAAACACACAAAACAATCGACAGGTATCACAACTCACTCACACCTGGCAAACCTGAATCCACCTTCCACTCCTGCCTGCATCCCTGTGCTCTCGTAGGTTCATTGATTCCAAATGTTTATCGATATCAAGTTTAAACCCAATAACTCATCGACTGTCCCTGTTGGTAGCTCCTTCCCCTGAACACCATTCCATGCGGTACCGACTGCGTGTAAACCACCACCTTGGCTTTGCTTCCGTTCTAACCTCCTCTTTGACATCCTCCAAATATTCCCTTTGGTTCTGTCACTGTCCATCTTGGTGATTAGGTATCCCGATTCTATTTTATCCACATCCTTCATTGTCTGAAACATTTCTATCAAGTGATCGTTAATCCATCCAAAGCCGCCTCCGCAGTGCTTCGACTCATCCAGGCTGTAACATTGCCAGCAGAGTCATTGTCGGCCATGCTCAGCCTTTCTTTACCCGTTTGAGTGATGACGAGGCAACATGACTTCGACTGGAAGAATGATTGATCCTCCCTACAATTCCTGATACCGGGATGTGGAATTTGGTGTTCCGTTGTGTTGTGCCCAAACTTCATTTGGGTCTTCTCAATCGGCGATAAAAGCAAAGTGCCCCAATGATGGCATAGAGGGTCACAGAATGAAGGTCGAGGGACGACGGTTAAACCGCTCCAGAACGTGATGAAGGAACAGACGTATCACGTGCAGAGCGACTGGGGTGCGACCAACTCTGACGGAGAACCATGGCTCCATCATCGTGGATATCTGCTTGGAAAGAGACCCAATGGGATGGATATGAACCCTGCAAGTACTATGGTATGTTTGGAAGGTGGGGGGGGGGGGGAGTAGGAGAATGTATGTTGCGGTAAAATGAGTACTATGGGATGTCCAAGCCAGGGGGGTGGGGGGGGGGGTACTCAAAAGGAATTCTGCGATGTTTGTTTGTTTGTTTCTGATAAATATAGATTATTTCTAATTTGTTAAACAAATGAGTGATTTTTTTTTTAAAGGGATTGTTCGAGGCAAGCAAACCTTTCCCCCCTTTTTACTAAACATTTCAAACTTTACCAAGATAATTCACCCAGTCTGTTAATAATAATAATACTACTACAACAACAACAACACAACAACAACAACAAATCATTGGTTTCATTAGAAGATGTGATCAAATGTAAATAGTGTGTGAGAGAGAACGACTAATTCCAGATTACTAACATCCCCGCCATGTCCATGGAAACAGACATCACAATGGGCCACGACTGGGTCCCTTTATTTTACCTTTATTACCTCATTCACACACTAAAGCTGCTTAAGGGGGTGTGACGGCGTGCCTTGGCCATACAACGACCTGCATCCTTTGATAAAGCTCAGTGAAGCGAGGGGAGGTGATGAGTGCTATTGTAGCCTTCATGTTAAAGGCCTTCAATTGAAGAGGCCTTAATCTGGGCAAAAGGACTTCCAATGAAGTCGCTTCTTTCATTCTTCTTTTTCCGACCATAATCGAGACACGTTTTTATTGCATCCTTAAATTATTGGTTGAGGTCTTCGTCGTCGGAGGGTCATCGCCGGTAGCCCGGCATCCAGGGCGAATTCTAAAACTGCTGCCCGAACCCAGCCCCGGGGGGAGACCGGCACCGCCGCGGTCAATCTGCCAGTATAAACGCTGCCCCGACGATCTTCCAAGCCGATGGGTATATCGGATGAGAATGTCCTCCTGTATTAAAATAAATAAATAAATAAATAAAACGAACGTTGGGTGTGAACAAAATGGAGATTCCAAAAATCTTGCTTTCACACTCCCTGAACCTCATGGCCCTCAGAGGTAGTTCATGGTGCGCCTCGTGACGGCTAGATCTCCGTACGAAGCTTCTACTGTTGAGGCCGAAGTGAAGCCGACACTCATGTAGATACCCTGTGATGGCGCGTCACACGTTTGCCGTGACTGCCGACTTGTCCGCAGGATGACCGTTAAAACCAAGATGGCGGCCGGCAAGACAGAAAACTCCTGAAGAGTTTTTAACTGAGGGACGGGTCAAACTTTCTGAAATCCATCGAAGACTCGCAGTACGGTTCGGTGACGATCATGGACCACCGTGCACTCGGTTGTTCTGGGTGACGATCGTGAGGGCTTGGACGATTGATCGCTGCAGATTGAAGGCCCGTGGCGTGAAATCCATCGCAGGCTCGTGAGAGGCCTTGCTGAAGAGATGTCCGTTAAGTAGATTGTGCGCCGGAAAAAACGATAAATAAAGAAAAAAAGTGTAACTTTCAACAGAAGCACCCTGATCTGAAAACACAATGTGGTGAAAGAGTGACATTTTGTCATGTTCAAGGTAATGGCAAACCAAGTTCGAAATTAATGAATTACTGGTCAGGGAAGGCAGGTGAAATAAATAAATAAATAAATAACGGAGCCCAATGCCGGATGATGAAGTGGGTTCCTTGTTGAAGTGATAATAGACCCAGAAGCCTGCTGCGTACGGTGAAACCTTCTCGGGGCATGTGAGCTGTGAAAAAAGAGGGAGCCGAACAAGTGGGTGGTTTGGGGGTGGGTTATTACCTTGTGACCGTGTGGCTCAATTCTGGGATTAACTCCATTCGAGCAAGAATACCGTCAAAAGACCTAAGACGTGGAATTTTTAAAATTTCCTTTGTGACGCCAGCGTTCGTTTGAGAAAGTTTGTAAAATCTTCAAGTTGTTTTCTGTTGCCTCCTTGTGCACACATCCTCCATCAACTCTTCATTCATTGTTTGGATGCACCTCGAGGATCACACGTGAGACCTTAATGATGGGCTCCAAGAGGCTGATGTCACCGTGCCTTTACCTCTCCCCACCAAGCATTTACCTCTCACCACCCATGCCATCACCACTCACAACCATGCCTTTACCTCTGATCACCAAGCCTTTACCTCTCCCCACCAAGCCTTTACCTCTCCCCACCAAGCCTTTACCTCTCCCCACCCATGCCATCACCACTCATAACCATGCCTTTACCTCTCCCCACCAAGCCTTTATCTCTCCCCACCAAGCCTTTACCTCTCCCCACCAAGCCTTTACCTCTCCCCACCAAGCCTTTACCTCTCACCACCCATGCCATCACCACTCACAACCATGCCTTTACCTCTCCCCACCAAGCATTTACCTCTCACCACCCATGCCATCACCACTCACAACCATGCCTTTACCTCTGATCACCAAGCCTTTACCTCTCCCCACCAAGCCTTTACCTCTCCCCACCCATGCCATCACCACTCATAACCATGCCTTTACCTCTCCCCACCAAGCCTTTATCTCTCCCCACCAAGCCTTTACCTCTCCCCACCAAGCCTTTACCTCTCTCCACCAAGCGTTTAGCTCACCCCACCAAGCCTTTACCTCTCCCCACCAAGCCTTTACCTATCCCCACCAAGCCTTTACCTCTCACCACCCATGCCATCACCACTCACAACCATGCCTTTACCTCTCCCCACCAAGCATTTACCTCTCACCACCCATGCCATCACCACTCACAACCATGCCTTTACCTCTGATCACCAAGTCTTTACCTCTCCCCACCAAGCCTTTACCTCTCCCCACCCATGCCATCACCACTCATAACCATGCCTTTACCTCTCCCCACCCATGCCATCACCACTCATAACCATGCCTTTATCTCTCCCCACCCATGCCATCACCACTCAGAACCATGCCTTTACCTCTCCCCACCAAGCCTTTACCTCTCCCCACCACGCCTTTACCTCTCACCACCCATGCCATCACCACTCACAAACATGCCTTTACCTCTCCCCACCAAGCATTTACCTCTCACCACCCATGCCATCACCACTCACCACCATGCCTTTACCTCTGATCACCAAGCCTTTACCTCTCCCCACCAAGCCTTTACCTCTCCCCACCCATGCCATCACCACTCACAACCATGCCTTTACCTCTGATCACCAAGACTTTACCTCTTCCCACCGAGCCTTTACCTCTCACCACCCATGCCATCACCACTCACAACCATGCCTTTACCTCTGATCACCAAGCCTTTACCTCTTCCCACCAAGCCTTTACCTCTCACCACCCTTGCCATCACCACTCACAACCATGCCTTTACCTCTGACCACCCATGCCATCACCACTCACAACCATGCCTTTACCTCTGATCACCATGCCTTTCCCTCTCCCCACCAAGCCTTTACCTCTCCCCACCAAGCCTTTACCTCTCACCACCCATGCCATCACCACTCACAACCATGCCTTTACCTCTGATCACCAAGCCTTTACCTCTAACCCACCAGGTCTTTACCTCCATACTATCGTATGTCTATGAATGCGCTCGTTGAACAGTTCGACTCTCGTCAATGAGGACACAATTCAAGAAAAAGCAAATGTGGAGAAATGCATTGTGCCCTTTATGGGCGAGTGGTGTAAATCTCCAGTTGAACACAAAACAAACAAACATTTTAAAACGAACAATTTTCGGGTCGTTTGGTAAAGGTAGGGATGGGTACCTCCATGCGTAGGGATGGGTAGAACAGGTACGAGAAAGGTGTGAAGGGGTGGGAGTATGAGTGGGATGTGATTTGAGGAACAAGAGCAGAAGCTGGGTGGTGACGTCATGCAACAGGACACACACACACACACACACACACACACACACACACACACACACACACACACACACACACACACACACACACACACACACACACACACACACACACACACACACACACACACACACACACACACACCCACTTTCCAGAGCATCAGTTTTGCCTAATCACTCTCTTGGCAAGGGTTACAGACTTAGTCCTGGATGGGTCGCTATTCAGATTGAGGGCGAGCATGATGCACGGTTGGTAATGAGGATAAAAATAGTTGAAAAAGGAAGTGAAATTCGATAATCTTCAAGATGTTGGAATTTTTAACCTTCAACTCGAGATCCCTCATTACATACATCCTCCTCCTCTTCACTCCGTTCCACATACTCTAATGACTTTCAAATCTCCCCTCATTCTGCCTACATTCCCATGTCCCTCATCTTTTCGATATCAATTTTACATCCCACACTCAGACTCCCCCTCCTCCCCCACTCACCCCAATACCGTGTAGAATTTAATAAATAAATTGCCCCAAAGTACAACCATGACGCAATTTTCCTGTCTGTCATCCCCATCTACCTGTATCCCTCGAGTCATGTCCCCCCTCCACCAGCTCACAATCTGACTCTGCCAATCTCCTTTAATAACTCAACTACTTGTATCTCCTTGTACCCTTCTCCATTATCAAATTATAATCCACCCTCTTCTTTAATCCTTTGTCATATAGCTAAGACCTGACACCCCTGGATCCATTCTAATTGCCCTACTCTGAACCCTTTTTAACGCAGTTGCATCCTTTTTATGTCATGCTCTTACAAGACAGAGTATTTTAAAATGCAGAGCCTCACCAGGATATATATATATATATATATATATATATATATATATATATATATATATATATATATATATATATATATATATATATATATATATATATCTGAGAACCAGCCTGGACTCACTCCCTGACCCACAGTACCGTTGCAACAGCTTTTCGTGTTCCTTTGTAACGTTGATTGGTCCCCCAATCAATTCCCACATCCACACTGTCATGACGTATACTACCTCGGTAATAAGTTTACTTGTCTAATTTTCATTATCCATTAATTTATCTGTGAACCAGCAGAATACCTGTCACATACACACAAACCTTCTCCACGAGGACGACAGATGAGGAATCCATGGCTTTTGAGGACGACGTGCAAACGTGGGGTGGGGGTGGGGGGGGGGGGAAGAGACGACACAAGTTATAAAACAAGATGAATCTTTTCTCACTTGGACATAATACACTATCAGAGTTACAAAAAAAAAGTTTCGGTTTAATGGGATGACTTTGTCGTGCTAGTCGAGCCTGTAAGTCTTTCATCGCACCCAAAAGTAGGGGCAATGTGGGCAAACACACACTTCGGAGCGGGCGCGGATAATTTTGATATAATGCATATTCGAGGCACAAAATCAACTTTTGCTTCAATTATTAGTTAAAATGTTATATTTACATTCAATTACTTTGTTGCAATGTGCTTAAGGCCGCTTGGGGTCACAGTATTAAAGTAGGCTGCTTGGAGGCATTAGGTTAGTTGGTCTGCCTGCTGACTCACTGACTGACCGACACACACACTGATTCCGATACCCTCTCCTGTCTCTTCTGGCATGGTGATGCTAATCGGGTGATCAAAAACGGAACAATACACTCGATTTTGAATGTGGATCCAGAGATGATGCCTCGAGTCGCACATTTTGTGACTTGAGACTTGCCCTCATGGACTTGAGACTTGGCTCAGGTGACTTGTTGATATCTCTGGGTGGATCAATACCTGGAAAGTGTGAAGCTTAGGTGGCCACATACCTGGAAACTGTGAAGTTGAGTGGCTTCCTTCTGAACGGTAACTCATACCTGGAAGGTGTAAAGCTTAGGTTGCCCCATACCTGGAAACTGTGAACTTGAGTGGCCTACTTATGAATGGTCACTCATACCACCTGGAAGGTGGAAAGCTTTGGTAGCTCCATACCTGGAAACTATGAAGTTGAGTGGCCTCCTTTTGAATGGTCACTCGTACCTCGAAGGTGCAAAGCTAAGAAAGCCCTGTACCTGGAAACTGTGAAGTTTAATGACCTCCTTATGAATGGCCATTCGTACCAAGAAGGTGCAAAGCTTCGGTAGCCCTGTACCTGGAAACTGCCAAGTTGAGTGGCCTTATCAATGGTCACTCGTACCACCTGGAAGGTGTAAAGCTTACGTGGCCCCAAACCTGGAAACTTAACTTGAGTGACCTCCTTTTGAACGGTCACTCATACCTGGAAGGTGTAAAGCTTAGGTAACCCCGTACCTGGAAACTGTGAGTTGAGTGGCCTCCTTGTGAACAGTCACCCGTACCACCTGGAAGGTGTAAAGCTTAGGTGGCCTCGTACTTTGAAACTGTGAAGTTGAGTGGCCTCCTTTGAAATGGTCACTTGTACCTGGGAGGTGTGAAGCTTAGGTGGCCTCTTACCTGGAAACTGTTAAGTTGAGTGGCCTACTTATGAACGGTCACTCGTGTTTGCTTTGATGCATCACATTCCAGTGAAGGTCTCTTTGCTTGTTTCCTTGGTTACATCAGCACCAACCGACGTGACTCGAGTCGCTCCATGAAGGACACTGTTCCCAGGGCCTTGTCTCATGAAGAAACTCTTTTACTTTGTTTATTCTTTCACTCCATCGAGGATGTGGATTCTCTACAATTCATCCATCATCGTTTTGTCAACAGCTTTTACATTGGAATGGTAGTCAATGAGAAGCGATGGAGGAATAAAAAGGGATGTGTAGCTGAAGGGGCCCTCTACTTATGATGTACCATGTGGCTTGAAGGAGGCAGGAAATTGAGAGAAGGAAGAGACACGAAGAGAGAAAGCAAGGTCGAGAAGAGTTGTGAGAGAAGGGAAAGAGGTTTGGGTGAGGATAGGATTCAGGGAATTGGGCATGCATGGAGCATACAAGTTGTGGAGGGAAGGGAGACTACCAGCAAAACCATTACCATTTCGGAAACATTGGTGTTGCTCGATGTTGGTGGGCCATTTATTTATTACGTATGCATGTGGGTTTAGGGAGGTTGGTGGAGATGCAGGCTCGTGTGGACAAGGTTGTGTGGGAGAGTTGGGGGGGGGGAGGGATGGCGTGGTGTGCCGTGGGGGTAACTTTCATATTTAATGTCAAAGGATGAGTTAGAGCGATTTTATTAAGTTCTAAGGTGTGTGTGTGTGTTTGTGTGTGTTTTTTTTAATGATAGGAGTTCAATAATTGCCGCCATATCTGTATGCGTTATAAATAGATGGTGCCTTGATTGTTGTCTTGTCTCTTTGACTTGTCTGTCCCAGTGTCTAGCATGGCAGAAGGCAGGGCAACACAGGCATTTAATCTCACACACACACACACACACACACACACACACACACACACACACACACACACACACACACACACACACACACACACACACACACACACACACACACACCCGAGGGCACGCATCACAGACCGTCGACTGCAACCAGAAACCTTCAGAATTCCACCTTCGTCACCTGTTTGCCAAAAGTTGTCACGAAACTTCACGTTTCATATACAAGAGGAATATAGTTCACGATGGAAAGGCACAACCCTCCCCAGGTTCATCCCATTCATCGATTCGGGTGAAGGGGGTCAAGCAGTTCTCCTTTGGACACTTCAAAACACCATTTACTGCCCTTCACAGCAAACCTCAACGGGCAATACATCAAGACCATTGCGCCTGTCCCTCAACTAGTCTTGCGCTACAGCTGTTAGGCCCGAGAATGAAATCAAAATGGAGCGCTCGCAGGGTCGTTACAAGGCAACGGCGTCACAAAGATTGGTTTACAGTGAAAGAGAATTCCTCGCGAGTCGATTGTTTCGCCAGAGCACCCTTGTGCGGGGTCTATTCCTCGGTGCCTCTACATCAGACCGTGAAAAGGCCTCGGCCCACAGGGCCAGTAATGGCCTCATCCCTCTTTCGGCTGATCCAGCGGATTAAGTTGTCGCATTGGAATGATGCACTCTCCTCCATTGCCAATCGCTTTCTTTCCTCTGGAAGCTTCGGAGTGGTCTTTGTGGCCTGGAGGCAAAGGCAGGGCCTATAGTGGTGGCTCGTGCCAAAATCACCGCTGGATTGAATTCTTGGGTCGTCACTTAGCGGTGTTTTGCGACACGTTT